>NC_141143.1:135492605-135861621 GCF_053477565.2 Lygodium microphyllum
CACACTTCATTCTCCACCAGATAGCCTACAAAAAAGTCACTTAACTGACTACTCATCACTACTCAAAGCCACATGGTCATTAACTCCCAAGACTCCACTTGACTAACTCCTATTATCACATTAATGAGCCAGTTACACAAGTCCATTGACTAAGAAGTCTATCACTTACCATTTTTTAGACAAATTATAAGGTCTTCCATAATACAAAGCATATCCTACTTTCACAATCTATGTCAAAAATCCCATGACAAACAAGCTATGTAAAAGGTAAGCATGGATGCTAGTTCTTTTGCACTCAATGATGAGGTGGCTAAGAGAGTGGGTGAAAACCCCTATGACTAGTGAGCATCTAGTCTCTTTCATGTAAAAGTGAGTTCTCAAAAGTATATTGTGATTGATGCAAAACTTAGATCATAATTGTGCATGATACATATAATGATATTGCATGTTTTGCTTTTTGGGAAATAATCCTTGTGGATTTTCTTGAAACAGAGCACGCTAATACTAGTTATTATAATCCCAATAATTGTTCCTTGTATGTATGGATTTGTATAAGCTTAATTTGGTGTTTAGGATATTGGATTTTTGCTTTAACCTAGTTTTCTATATAAATTCAATGCATATGACAGATTTTGAGAGCCATAAAAAGTGTTCATTTTGTGCTTTCTTGATATGTCGCTAGAAGTATGCTACCCATGTATGTAGAGGCACTGATGAGATGGATGAGAGAGCGGGAACAATATCCTATGGCTAGTGAGCATCTAGTCTCTTTTTTCATGCAAAAGTCAGTTCTAAGATGTCTCTTGTGATTGATACCTATCTTAGATCATAATTGTCCACGATACACATAATGATGTTGCATGTTTTTCTTGGTAAATAACCATTGTGGTTTTGCTTGGAAGAGAGCATTCTGATACTACTTATCATAGTTCTAATAATTGTTCATTTTATGCATGGAGTTGTGTGAGAATATCTTGGTATTTAGGATATTAGGATTCTACTTAAGCCTAGTTTTCTATAGCATTTGAATACATGTGACAAATTTTGACAGCCATAAAAAGTACTGAATATGTGCTTTCTTGCTATGTTGCTAGAATTGTGTTGCCCATATATGTAGAGGTGCTAGTGAAAAGAATGAACAAAGATCCATGCTTTGACGTTGACTCCTTGGAGCCATAATGAAGGTGTTCCCTTTTTGTGGATGATGAGTGTGAATCCATGTGAGCTTGACATAGGCATTGAAGTTGTTGCTTACTCTTTTTCATAGATAATGAAGAATAGTGAGAAAGAACAGGTTCCTTAATGTTCATGTGGTGTTCAAATCACAAATGACATTTGCAAGAAAGTATTTTTTTATGTTATTGATTTGGATTAACCATTACCTTAACTTCCTTTCATGGTCTACATATGTCAAATGCTTTACCTAATGATGCCACATGAATAATTTGAGAGTCAACCATTTGGACACATGTTGACATGTTGGAACATGATGAGAGATGGCATGTTTGGGAATAAGAGTTAGTGTAACTTCCTTGCATGGGCTATATGTGTCAAATGATTACTTTCTCCAATATATCAACTAGTGATGCCAAATTTCTAATTATGGAAAGCATGCTTTTTTCGTTTAGAATGAACAATTTGGATAAGCCCTAAACATATTTAAACATATTGAGAGAGTGTGCAAGAGGGAGAAAGAGTAATGTGAAAATGATTTTTCTTATTATTGTTTTAGAATAACAATTAATGTTACTTCTATTCATGGTCTATGTATCAAGGAAACATATTTAAAAATGTTGAGGAAGAGTATGTGAGAGGGAGAAAGAGCAAGATTTAAGCCCAAAATGGCAAGATTTTAATATTGAGAGAGCGTGAAATAGTGGTTGAGGGCTCAAGTTTCATACAAACTTGATGTAAGCCCAAGCATGCCTAGAGAGAGGGAGGAAGAGCAAGTTTTTTGTTGCTATTGTTTTAAATTAACAATTAATGTAACTTTTATTCATGGTCTATGCATTTCAAATCATAGAATGGACCTCCAATGGGAAGAAGAATCTCTTACATTGTCATGCTCTATATCATTAGTATGGGTTATGAGCCAAGTACAGCAATTGACCACCTTCCTATTCTACCATGGACACATCGAATCATTCAATGGCATATTCATTGGACAATGGCAAGGGGACTAGTTAATAATTTGATACATTTAGTGTAGGGTTGAATGGTTATCCCCTTGTGATCAACCATACTGGGACTGACACAGCCCATCTAATTTTGTGCTTAATGGTGTGCTTTTAAGGTTACGTTTCATTAGGCCAAGATGGCCATTTGTTTTTTTAGTGTGGGTGTGATTAATGGATTTTGTTTTAGTGATGCTCTAAATAGATTTGATGGAGCACCTAGAGGGAGCCTCTTGCTGCACAAAAGCTTCTTGTGGTCAAGTCTAGGTGATATCCTTCCTTTACAAGTTATTTCCGTTTATGGTATATGTGTGTATATATATGGGGTATTTTTCTTTTGTTGGGGACTAGCGTTCAAGGCATGAAGTCCCATGGTCAGATTAGGTGTGTTTAGGGAGGTTTGAGTAGTTGTTTGCCTCACCTATAAAGATATTGTCAAGCACTCTAAGAGCTATTTTTGGGAGGAAAAAAGAAAAAAAAAAGTGAATATATTATGCAATATGTATCATACGAAGGTGTGTAAAAAGGGATTCTAAACCCTAAAATAGGATTATCCAAAGAAAGAAACTTTTCAAAGAGCTGATGTTCATTGCCTTGCGAAGGCCTAGTAGGTTCCTATGGGCAAGTCTGACCCAGGGCCAATGCCTTGTCTTCTTAGGGGTGGCATTAAGCCGAAAAATAGATAACGATGGTTGGAGAGAAAAAAAAAGTGAATGGAAGAAAAAAGGATTTAGTGTCGCCTCGCGAGATCTTGGGAGGATCTTGGATGCCAAACTAGACCTAAGGCGGTCGATACTCTATTCTCTTTAGGTCACAATTAGCTCAACTCCCTCCTTTTTACAAGCCCAAGTATAAAATATTGAAGGAGAAAATGTGGTAAAATGAAAAATAGATGATTGTCAATAGACCAGGCTATAGGAGTCCTCGCCTAGTAAGAGTTCCTGGTCCAGTTGTCCTAGGTCAAAACCACCACTTTGGATTATTCCTTTGATAGTTCTTTTTAGCATGTCTATGTTTGGGCAGTTGATTAGCACAACTAGCTCTAGATCTCTATAAAACTATGATGGGCCTATCCCTCATGGACTCCATGCTTTAATTTTGTCAGGGATAGGGTGAGAGTTGTGTTGTGCTCTATTGTGCATTTTATTTGAAGCAACTTGATGCCATTTATGATTTATGATTATGTAGATCAGTTTGTGGGTTCAATCGGTTGAGTCACCCTATGTTGTGGTTACAAATGAGAGCTAATTTTAAGGTAAAATTTAAAGTGCAAAAGTGGCCCAAGATCCATAAAAGAGGCATTTTTGGCAAAAAAATGTGTCAATCACAGATCAAGGAGCTAGAGTTATCCTGGATGCTTTTTTATGTCGAGAATCTAACATAACTGTCCATTTGTTGATCGGAGTCCATTTGATCCCCCATTTAATGGTCGCAAGGTTTGGCATTATGAAGCAGCTACTTGATCCAAAAGCCAAAGAGCAAGGATGGAAGTTAGGATAATAGATTTCGATATCAAAAAGCCAGTCCTCTGGTCTGATTGTGAATCCAAGGTCATTTTCCCCTCTATTTGGACAACCCGAACCACTTACAGGATAGTGTGAACACACGTGAGTGAATTGGTTTTTTTGTAAGTCATGAGTTAAGCATGATTAAAAGAAGCTTAGAAGCATGAAACATCACGAATGGGGGGCACCATATTTTTAGCACCTCTCAATTTGATTAAAATATTGGATTTCACAACCCTCCGCATTAGGTTTTCTCCTCTTGGGACTGAGATGACAATTCTTCACTCCGCATCGCTCTAGACCACACGAGATTTGATGCATTGAATGAAAAGATAGAAAATCAATCTTTCTCTATCCTCTTTCTCTTTCGTCATAAATGTTGTTCATATGGGCTAAGAGAATGAGGGAAAATGGGTGTTGGTTCATGATGAGATATGAGGAATGGAACAAGAAAGCACAAAGAGGCATCAGTGGCTATAAAAGAGCATTAGCGGCTTCTCATTTTCAAAATACGATGGGTTGCATATGCAAATTATAGTATAAGTGCTCTTTTATTAAATTTTATGATGAATCTTTTATTCTTATGATGAATCATGATAAATTGTCAAATATGGTTGAATATCTTTGAAATCATAAAATAATAAGTAATTTCTAGCAATTTGTGTAATTAAAATCAAAACCATAGAACCCACAATGCAGGATTTAATAGAAAATTGATAATTTCATGGATTTTTATGGTTCAAATAGTGTTCCTATGGTGTTATATTGAATGTAAAATTGAATCACAATCCACATAAGCTTCATAAATTTGAAAATTTGAAAATTTAGTAATTAATATTAAAATAAATTATAAGATTTCATAAAAATAGATTTTTTTCATGAAAATTTTTAGTTTTTATGTGTAAAAATTTGCAATAAATGAGGTATATGTATGTGGATGTATGGTGAAGGTAAGGCATGGGAATTTTCCTCAGCCTACCTCCATGTTTATGTGAAAGTGTGTGTTTACCACTTTTCTACATGGAAAAACTGATATAAAACATCCTCTTAAAGCGGTCTGCATGATTGCAAAACCTAAACAGTAGGGAAAGGGATTGTGGAAAGTTAAGTATCAATTAAAGTTTGATTTCCATGTATATCATAATATATAGGACTTGCTTCATTTAAGTTTAAAGGGACAATAGCACGGATTAGTCTGGTGTTGTTTATTAAGAAGCAACACAGCAATACATTAGAAAGGAAATCATTGAAAGAATATTTTTTCACTAGACACATTGGTTGATTTGTGGATAATTTGTTTGAGCACTATATAGCATTATACCTTGCATTTGCATTCTTATACATGGTATCAAGAAAAAGGAAGTCTCTTGGATGCATTGTAATTGGTTGCTAAAGCTATTGACCAACGATGAGAATGTAAGGATCCTTGAGTTGTAGGATACTACGATTTTCTTTGGGGATTAATTAAGTGAGGAAACAAAAATATCTCCTAGAACACTTTATGAAAAAGAGGGGACAATGTTACGATTGTGTTTTGTGTTTGAGATGGCACATCCCGAGGCCAATCCCCGGGTATAGGAGATCCATATGAACTACAACGATTGGCTAGGGATGCTTTGTGTACGTGTGCAACAAGGTGTTGAGCACCTGTATGTGTGGTATACTCCCTCCCTCTATTGGATTTGGGAAGGGAAATTTTTTTTGGACAAAACACATGATTTACCTAGATCAATGTATAGACTCTAGACACTACTCTGACCCACGAGGTCGTGAGGGTGGTTTGGTAAGCTTAGGGGCCTTGGCTAGAGCCCTATAGCCAGTGTCAGGCCCATTTTTGGTCCTGACACCTGCCCTTTTAGAGAAAATCAATGTTGCCCTTGATCATTGAAAAAGTATTGATTACCTGCTGGTGAAGATAAAGATTCCTACAATTGTAATTAAGAAAAATGTACCAAAAAATGCACTAATCACTATTGTGCTCCAAGCTATATAATCTCCACTTAAGTATTATTAAGATGATGCTCTGAAGTCACTAAATGATTAACAAGAGAAGAATAGAGAAAAGATAAAACATTCAGCCCCACATACCATGGATCTAATGGCCAAGACTATGACCATGAAATGAGGGCCCTCTCAAGGCAATGACACTCAATAATCATCCTTGCTATCACACTTACAAGGTGACCCAAGTGCCATCCTAGCCCGCCTGGATAACCACCTAGGGGATAACCCTACCCTTGCGTATGGTCTCTCTTTGAACCCTTAAAGTGCCAATTCTGGGTAAACCACCATAGATGCACTCTAGGGCATATAGTGTCGAAGAACAGCATTGTGACTAACTTTTCAAAATTCTAAGCCATTGTTAAATTAAGATTTCCAATGAACTACAAGGTATTTCAATTCTTTCTCAATCAAACTAGATATTGTTTATGGTTTGTACTAAACTACATGCTAATCTCTCAACCTCTATACAAGCTATTGATTATTTTTTAATGGACTTAAGAATGCCAACGCATCTACAAGGTGTTAACAAAGGATATAACCACAGCACCAATCTATGAGCCCCAAATCAAAACATAGCCTTCCATGTGCATATTGAAACCTCAAAGTTTGCTATGGGGGTAGTGTTGTGCCAACCTAGAGTGCACGAATTGAACTATCCAATGAGCTTTACTAGTTGCTATCTCACGAATACCAAACTGAACTACTCTACACTGAGAGAAAGGGATTGGCAATGTTTTTGTGGTTAAGAAATATAAATATTATTTACTAGCAATGCCATTCACTTTCTTTGTGGACTAGAAGGCATCAAGATACCATGTGCTACTAGCCTCATAGCTCGATGGTTGCTACTTTTTCTTGACTTTGAATTCTCAAGAGTAGTACAAAAAGGGAAGTAGCATTACATGCCCTATCATTTGTCCTGAATACACAACAAAGAGCCAACAAGAAAGGGCATCCTGGATAAATTTTTTGATGCACACTTATTCAAATTCTCTAAAGCAAAGGATCTCTTTAAAGCTGACCTCACTTCATATTGGGATGATGATGTTGTTGAAATATTGAAAAATAGAATATTTAATTGCCCAATAGAAAAGTCTTGACTTTATCAACTCATAATCAAAGCACAACCCAACCGATTGATTTTCTCACAGTTGTAGTGGTTAAGCCAAGCAAGGATGCTAAGTCATTGTATCTACGACCATGAGATGCATGAATTTTTGATTGAAGTGCACAAAGTCGTCGGTCTTGAAGGATATGATTGGGAACCTGGAACCGCTATGTAAGTACTTTCAAGATGGAGACCTTGTAGAGAGAAAAGGATCTGTCCACAAATGCTAGAGGCAAGAGGGCAAACAAAGTTTTCGCAAGTTGGAAGTGGTTCTCTTGCACATGGTGGTAGTCAATCATGATGGTCACTTCTTGCTCTTCTCTTTGTGTGGGGCCCTTCTCCTTTCCTATTTTCTCTCCCCTCTTATACTCCCCTCTCTCTTCTTCCTACCTTCTTTTCTTTGACTCCTCCCTCTCTTTCCCTTTACCCTTCTCTTCCCTTCTTCTATCCTTCCTCTCACCTCCTCCTTCTACTCTTCTTTTCCTTCTTCTATCCTCCTTCTCTCCTTCCCCTTCTTACTCTTCTCTCCTCTATTCTTTTCTCCTCCTCTTCTCCTATTTCTCTTCTTCACATTCTCCTATCACCACCTCCTCCTACTCTCTCCTTGTGTGTGTGTGTGTGTGTGTGTGTGTGTGTGTGTGTGTGTGTGTGTGTGTGTGTGTGTGTGTGTGTGTGTGTGTGTGTGTGTGTGTGTGTGTGTGTGTGTGTGTGTGTGTGTGTGTGTGTGTGTGTGTGTGTGTGTGTGTGTGTGTGTGTGTGTGTGTGTGTGTGTGTGTGTGTGTGTGTGTGTGTGTGTGTGTGTGTGTGTGTGTGTGTGTGTGTGTGTGTGTGTGTGTGTGTGTGTGTGTGTGTGTGTGTGTGTGTGTGTGTGTGTGTGTGTGTGTGTGTGTGTGTGTGTGTGTGTGTGTGTGTGTGTGTGTGTGTGTGTGTGTGTGTGTGTGTGTGTGTGTGTGTGTGTGTGTGTGTGTGTGTGTGTGTGTGTGTGTGTGTGTGTGTGTGTGTGTGTGTGTGTGTGTGCAACTTGTGGCAAAAGGAAAACTAGCATTAGCAAGCCTTAGCCAAGGTTTTATTATTCCCACCTTGTCACAATGGATAGTGTTCTTGAGGCAATCGAATGGTGATGGTGCTTTGATGGTATCATAGAGTGGAGATGATTAGGTGGTGATTATGAGGTCATCCTTAACCGCACAAGTGTGTGGATTTGTCATTGAATGAGGTAGTATCTCAAAATGAACTGCAAAGGTGGCGGTAGTGTTTCCAATGGAATGATTAGTTTGTTTCCTTCTTGCACACTTTACTATTACCAAGGTTCTTTTAAAAATTTCAATGCATCCCCTCCTAGCCCAAGTTCACAAGGAGGAGGGAAAAATATTACAAAGAAGGATAGAGGAAGTAGAGACAGGTTTGATGTTGTGTAGAGAGGTGGAGGGATGGCGAGGGGTAAATGGGGAGGTAGAGGAAGAGAGTGAGACACAGAGGGAGATGGGTTACATACATAGATATACAAATAGACATATGTACATACATACATTCACAATACATATGAGGACATGTTTACAAATATATCTTATCTTATGCCATATATTTAAATTATGTGTTTGTGTGTGTTATTATTAACTAGTAAGATCATGGTATGTTACATGTTGTTATGTATATAGAGTATTATACACCAAAAAACATATAAAATATAAAATGGTTTGAAATTTCACACATGCGATGTTATATTGATCATACATAAGGTTACGTCAATTTTCTTGAAATTTTTGAACATTTTCAATACATGCTAAAAGTTAAGAATATTTGTACTTTTGACTTTGATTGATTTTTATGAATCCATTCGAATGAAAATGATACATAGATCAAGCTTGTTAACAACTTCCTGAGTGTCATGTTTGTAAAAGTAATTAGCAACATTATTCTCAAACTAGATACTCAAACTAGAATTCTTGTTTAGTAAAAAGCATCATTTACTATTATTAAATGAAAGCTTGGGGAAGGGGGACACGTGTCCACATTTTCAACTGCCACATGTCCCATGGTGAGGATAGAGATGTGAGGGAAAGTGCCAAGAGAGACAGACTACTAAATGGTGAGGTGGATGATGGAGAGAGAGTGTGTGTGGGAGCAAGAGCAATAAATGAGTACTGAAGGAACTTGGGGTGAGCGAGAGTCGATGTGGGCAAGGTCAAAGAAGAAGAGGGTAGAGGCTAAGAAGTCATAAGTGGAGATGAATAGGGATTAGGTGAGGGTGACATCCAACTTCCAAGCTCACTCGCTCTATCTCTCTCTCCCCCATTTGCACAAGTGCTCTTCTCTCTCTCTCTCTCTCTCTCTCTCTCTCTCTCTCTCTCTCTCTCTCTCTCTCTCTCTCTCTCTCTCTCTCTCTCTCTCTCTCTCTCTCTGCAAGTTTGTGCAAGCCAAATGTAGCAAGCAGCAGAAAGCTAGACATGGATGAGTGGCATGAACATGGGGAGTAGGCAGGGTGTTGGTGATGGTGCAAGAAAAGGCAAGATGCAAGTGGTCACCATCCTGCAAGAGCAAATGCTACAATAGGATGTATCACTACCCTCGCTATGGTAATGGCCAAGAGTAGCGATAGGGAGAGAACTAACGATTTCTACATATTGTGTTGGAATTGCTCCTTCATTCTAGGGTTTTCTCATAGCACCTGTAGTGAAAGGGTGGATAGATACATGAGAGAGAGAGAGAGAGAGAGAGAGAGAGAGAGAGAACACCCACCCCCATTTTTCCTACTCTATCAATGCTAGTGGGGAGGAGGGTAAAGACAAACAAGAGAGAGAGAGAGGAGAGAGAGAGAGAGCATGCACCCCTCCCCCAATGGTTGGATTATCAATAAATAATTATAATTATAATTATAATAACATATTTAATTATAGCTATTATAGTTATACTTTATTAATCTATCATTATAATCTACTAGTAATAACAAATTATTATTATTAGCTGGATTAGCACCTTAGAGCTTGTCAAGGATTAAAAAGTTGTCAAGGATGATAATTGTTAGCAATATTAATAGAGCCACAAGTGAGCATGGTAGTTAATGAACTACATTTACATCATCATGACCCCTTTAACTTTCGCTCCATAGGCATCGCCCCCACTACCTTCACCTTCACCAACCTCTTCTAAACTACTAGCCTTGCCACCTACACTAATAAATCCTCAATGAGTGCATGAGGACAAGGTTGGAAGCATCACATAAGAGAGCATCCAAAATGTCTAAGCATAAGCATTCACTTATTATGTGAGGTACACATTTTGATGAAAAGTAACAATTTAGGAATATTTTAGGTATGGGATATCACATTTATTGTTATCCACCAAAAGGGATTATTTAAATGCTTATATATCAAGGTATGTTTTAGGGTGTCTAAAAATGTAAGTCCCCATAATACTTTATGGTTATGATTAAGAAGAGGATGGCGACTCATTTTGTCATATGTATAACGTATAAAGAAGTGAGGCTAAATAATTAATAGATATTGCTTCTAAATATGTAAAAATGTAGCAAAATTAAGCAACTTTTGAACATATGAAACCTTTGATGGCTATACGTAAAATATTTTGTGCTAATATTCAAAATGATTTTAAAAGAAACAAAAGCATACATATGCTCATTGATAAATATGGCATGCATTATTTCAACGTAGGGTAAACTTCACAAAATGGCTCATTTACACCTAGAAGTCACCTTATGATACCAAATCCCTTTTCAACTCCACTTCAATAGGCACATATTGGAACATGGCCCCTTGAATGCACATGGGAAGCTATTGGCTATCAATCATTAACCCGCTTAGCATGGCTATCAACTCCTCGATATGCACGGCCTTGCATAGTTGCACACATCAAGCAAATAGTATTTGGTTGGAAAGGTCATGGGATAGTGGCCTCCTACTCTTAACATCAAGTAAGCTCCTAATTGGTAGACATGGCCAAACATTGTGTTGTTCATTATGTTAAAATGGTTGGAGGTTTTCACAAGATGAAAAATGAAATAGTTTTTGGTCCTCAACATTGCTCTCTATTTTGAACCTAGCCTTTTAATTACAATTTACTAGTTACTTAATAAATACAGCTATTAATAATTTATTTATTTATAATTTATTATATTTTAATCTATTTAAATGTATGAAATATTTATATACATTGTAATGTTTTGTTTGTACTCTCTTACTCTCTTCCTAAACTTTTAATTAGTTGTGAGCTTTAATTTAGATAATTTTTAATAGTGTATTTACTTATCTAATTATATATATTATATTTTTGGATATCATGTATATATGTACTCATTTTTATTTTTCAAATAAAAAAAGAATAAAAAATGTGTTGATTGGAAGAAGTTTAACTTAAATATAAAGAAATTTTCAGCTACACAAAAGCGTTCGGGTTTATCACAATCTATTTCTTTGTGTCTCAACCACCTATGATATCTCTTACCAAGAGCACCTAGTTAAAGAATGATAGAGAGGTATGATGCTTGATAATGAAATGTAAAACGATTTTTGTATGGATATCTTTTCAAACATTTGTATGAACAACATCTTCAATCACATGTTTGTTTAAAGAGAAAAATGTATGTAGCTTGATTTTAAAAATATAAAACATCATTTTATGTGTATGCATTTTCTTTCCCAAAACAAGCACACCAAATATTTCTATCCACATCTTTTTGAATCTCATGTATTATGTGATAGGTAAAATTATTCTTGAAATAGATAATCAAGCTAGATCTTTCATTTAGTAGGTGTTAAAGAAAGAGAAATGCAAAACCAATACATATTCTTGGCTTCAAAACACACATCAAAGTGAATAATGAAGCTAGACATTTTTGTTTGGTAAAACCCCAAAGAAAGAGAGAAATGCATGTCATTCGATTTATGTACCCAATATTAAAATATTTAGTAATAAGGGCCTATAAAGAAATAATATAACAATTATTTTCTTGAGAATCTCAAAGTTATATCCCACATTTATTTAAACTATAAGAATGTACTATTTAGTCTTAGGAGGTGATTTGAAACTCAACAATGATTATCATAAGACTCTAAGAAGTACACTAACATAATAATAAAGGTCAATGATAACTTATTGTAAATATCCCATTATTTACTCTTGACTCATGTGTGTAATTTAAATAATTCTTTAAATTAAAATGCAACAAATGAAACTCGTCCTAATTTTTGAACTATTTACACTTTGCTCATATTCATAATCACAATAAGAAATGAAACAAAAGGACCACTTGAATTTATGTCAAGCATTCAATTCCTTGTGTTTATCCCATATAAATAGCTAGAGTAAATAATCAAACATTAAAACTTTAAATATTATTATAAATAAATTGGTCACTTTGGATTAATTATCAAATACCAAACTTGCTTAACATTTATCTTAGATATTTAATTAGTGACTCTTAACTCATATATAGTTAAAGTAAAACTTTATTTTAATTGAGCTACAAATTTTACACATTTATTGTTGACTATTAGAAACAAAGTTGCAATTCCATAAGGTCAATCATAGGTAGCATAAGTTTATCATTTTCAACCATTGGGTACAAAGCTACTATTCCATCACCTCATATCCATAGGCAAGATGAACCCATTAGTGAATAACTTTTACTTACAAAAGTCAACTATTCAATTATTTGCTCCAACTCTTTTCGTTTCCATGGTTACCTAACATTCTGAACATTAGTATATGGTAAACAATCCAACTTAGGCGTATCCTTCTCATGTCAAGAGTGGATAAGCTTTGTTGTATGCAAAGCACATCAAGACTAAACAAGGAATGATATTGTTATTTGTCGAAAAGTGTACAAGCAAAATTCTCATCCAAAAATTGTCTATATAAAGCTTATATGTAGGAAATTTCCTATGAAATGCACTACATCACACTTTAACTATTTTTGACAATATGTCACATAATAATATAACCAATACTTTCAAGTTTCAAGAAAATTAAGCAAATATCAAAACTCCTATCATGAAATTTATATGAGAGAGAGAGAGAGAGAGAGGTCTCTCCCTCTTTCATCTACCCCCTTGGCCTCTATGTCTACTCCTCTACCTCTCCACCCCTCTATCTACCCCACCTCCTATCTCTAGTCTCTCCACCCTCTCCAATCCTTTACCTTCCTCTATTGCCTCTAGCGCCCCTCTAGCCCCACCTCCACCTTATCCATGTCTCTTTACTCCCACCTCTCTACACCCTACACCTCCCTCTTCCTCTCATCCACATCCCTCTACCCGTGCCTACCTCCCTTCCTTCCACCTCACTCTCCCCTCACCTATCCCACCTAACCCCCCTCTTAGCCCTATTGAGCAATCCCAATTAAAGGTATTACTTAATGCTAAGTTATCACACATTTCCACCTAATTTAGCTCCACAAAATAAGCCCAAAAAGGGCATCCATCTTCCCTATTCCCACTTCAGTATGCACTCATCCTTATCGTTCTTTCTTTGCACAATTTGATGCCCCTCATCAAACAAGCTACCACCCATCTTCTAGAGTTGGCGTCCTCACCCTCCTCTTCTACCACCCCTTTTGTTAGTGTACCACTCATGTTGCCAATGGCCTTGTTTGCCCTCTGGTGGTGATATTTGCCCTTCAAGGACCATGTGTTGGCTCCATTTTGCAATCTAGACCCTTTTGCCATTCTCTTGCAAGGAAATAATCAAATACACTTGTTCCATGATTTTGATATTCATTCCAAAAATCGTATTTTCTAGCATGAATATTCTTTCCCATCATTACATATCGCAACAATGCCAATCCTTTTGTCCTTCAAGGCAAGACATGTGATGTGACTGATAATGATATGAACTCATGTAGCATCAATAGAATGTCCAAGAGACACTACTCCACCACTAAGAAGACTTCCTTTTTGCCAAAAAATGTAGTGGGTAACCCGTAGATTGTTACTATGATGTGAACAAAATATTTATTCTTTGCAGTTTGTTTTCCACTCCCAACTGATTGATTGCATTTACCATTGTCCAATCCAATGCTATGGCCTGCATACATTTTTATTTTCCATTGATATCCTGGACTAAATTAGTGGCCATATCTACCTTCATGTCGCAAGCAATGGAATTTTTATGGAAAACTCGGTCGAAGCACAAAGCTTTACGATTGTTGAAAGTAGCTTAGAGATGTGGATGCATCTTGCTTGGAGTTATTTGGTCAATGTTTTTGATTAGATAGACTGAGCTCTCCTCTAACAATGTATCTCTAGTCTGACATATAGTTGTTTTAAATATATAGATACGATGAGTGACCACACCCATAAAGTGAAGTTGGCAATCATCAAGACTTTGCTACGAGGCACTATACTTTCTAGAGATACATTGTCAGAGGCCATGGTAGATTATGTGGAGATGGATGATGATCGTTTAGACAGCACCATTGAGATTCTTGGGAGATTCAGTATGCCCATACATCTTGGAGAGGGTACATCCTCCCAGCCACATGCAGGAGTGGAGACTTTTTCTCATGCACACACTACAGCACATCAGTAAGCTTCTCGATCGATAAAATAGTAATGTCGTCCTTTTTTCACATATATAATTCATAATATATATATCCTTTTGATGTCTTTGTTTGCTTAGGACTCCACTCCTAAGTACATCACATCATGAGAGTCAACGGCTTGCTCCTGATGTATCTCCTCCTACTCAGGTGACACCTAATTCACAGGCTAGTGGCCGTCAGTCCCGTAGGTATATCTTTTATGGCAATTACGAATTAAATATCAAGTAGTTTTTAAGAACTCACATCTCAATGTATCATATGTTTGTATTGCATGTAGGCGTCAGCGGTAGAGTAGCATACTACCAACCCAATCAATGGGTGGCGAGACACGAGCAGTGACCCCACCAATATTGATGTGCACGTGTACTAGCACTTTTTGGGTGTCGCATGCAACATCATGCTTGACGAGGGTATCCTTCAAGTTGGAGGTAGCATCACCTTTAGACGTCGAATGAGGGACCTTTGCATGTCTTATCTACAGCGAGTTCATGTACCATGGGAGTAAGTATTATTTAGCATAAAGAATATAAATTGCAATTTTTTATTCGAATTACTAATTGACTTTATTTTGCAATGCAAGGATCAGCTTGAGGATGACAAGAAATATGTCATCAACACACTGGAGAGAGAATTTGGGACAGAATGGAGTTGAAAGTGTTTGCTCAAGCAAATGTGCAAACTCATGAGTCATCGATGCGACAATGCACAGTAAGTAGAGGTAGAGAGAGAGAGAGAAATGAAACAAAATGAAATGCTATATTTACGTCTTCAAAAGGCCAAGATGGCCTATGAGACCAAAAAGTTATGACAAAAGAGCTATAATACCAATGTTAGGTAGAACAGCGACATTGACGGTTTGTTGCGGAACAAGCATGAGATCATACATATCTGTGGTCTCTCAATCTACATCCATGAGGCAGTTGACAAGCATGGGACCCATACTACTACCACATCAATCAAAGCTAGGGTGACCATAGTGTCATAGAGAGAGAGAGAGAGAGAGAGAGAGAGAGAGAGAGAGGAGGATTGGAGCAGCAAATGGGCAACATGGGGGGGCTACTACGGGTACTCACTAAGGGTGTTGCTAGAACTACTGCCAGGAAACGATAGAAGGATATCTATCTTGTGCTTATAATGCGCATATTCCCCCTCCTAGGCTACTCATACAATGACCATGTGCATGCGTAGTCAACCAAGTTACATAGTTGGATCCATTATGCATACCTTATCCATGCATGGCAAGCAATTTGGATCAAATACCTAAGTGTACCACATACCCCATACCTACCCTTCCTAATTTTCACTCAAAACTAATACTCCAATTTTTACGATCAAGCATGCTTTAAGTGATAAGACTCATCTTAACATGTCAAACTTCACAACTTGGTTGAAACTCATGTTATAAGTGTTTTGAGTCCTAAGGTCATTGGGATCTATAGAGGCTATTTCTAACCCTCTACCTACCCTCCCTAATGATGTCATCAATTGAAGGCTCATAATCCCACAACAAATGTCTAAGTTAATGCAAGGGTTACTATCCCCATTTCGCTTCCCAAATGCAACACTGTTCTCTAGCATTTGATCATTGTAGGCATCTTATTAACTACTATATAGTGAGAGACGAAGCCCAACACATTAATCTCAATCGTGACTCCAATAGTTTTCCATTTAGAAAGGGGGTGATCTAAAAGTTAAGATGGTCTAATATAGGTGCTCGCTTTTGAAAGTTCCCCACCGCGAGCTCACCAAAGTCATATGACAATTAGGCCACTTTATTTTTAACAAGTTCCACCTAAATACTTTCATTTTATGTTGCAATTATACTACTGCTCTAATTGTTGAACTTGTTTAAGTTTGACTCCCAACTATTGTGTTGTGTGACTACATGACCAAATCCACAAAAACCTCTTTTTGTTACCTGTCTCAAAGCGGCTCTAGTTTTTCCCCCTACAAAGAAAAATTACAAAGGTGGCGACAAGTGCAAATAACTCTGACAAACAAGATGCAAGTCCTAAAAAGAGTGACCTCTTCTTCAAGTATAAATACAAGACCACCTTGACAAAATATTCCGAAAAACAATAGACATACATTCAATGCCAAGGCCTATATCATGTGGAGTGTCATTGAGGCCCACAGTAACGCTCTGAGATCTTCCCCCCATGCTCATCCAACCTCCAAGGCACCCAACAAATAATACTCTCCATGGGTAGACCAGTAATCCTCTTAGAACTTCCCCCCATGCCCATCTGACCCCAAAGCCACTCAACAAATAATACTCTCCATGGGTAGTCGAGAAGGGGCCCTACTACAAAGTTCCCTACTCCGAAAATTCCTACCAATGGCCACAACATAGTAGCAAACCCATTAGTAATGCGGCCCATGCAGTCATCCCCTCAATCAGCACCTTTCCAAACAATGGAAGGTATGGCTGACTAGCCTTCTAGAGACCACCCACATTGGACTCCACTCTGCGGTGTTATCTAGTAAACCCCACAAGGACTCATGATACATCTACCTATATCCTGCCAAATTCTCCCATCGTCATTATGATTGCCCTTGGGAAGACACCTACCAAAGGATGTGCACAATGGTGGCCCTATCCTTAGGCTAGAACTCTACAGGTCCTTTAAGACATGTTAGACTAGTGGTATACATCCTTAAGCTAGTCAAACATTTTCCACTCACCCATTTTCTGAGACCTTCCACTCCATTCTATGTTTACTTTAACTTAGCTTCTTACAACCAAAGCACCTCAATATTATGCAAATTCCAGTCTCTTCTAGTACTTAGGGTACCTAGTCAAGATCATAGGCTAGCCTTAGATTAAGCACATTCAGGACTCTCATTCACTCATTTTCTGAGACCCTCCACTGCACTCTACTCTTACTTTAGCTTAGCTCCATTTCCTTTCTTGGCTTGGCACCAAAGCATCTCAATAGTAGCAGTATTATGCAAGTTCCGGTCTCTCTAGTACTCATATGATGGTTACAGTTAGGATTAGCACTGCAAGGGAACTCCCCTGTGTACAGACATTGCAGGTATCCCTCTCCATCCTTCGTTCCACTTCAGTGTGCACTCCATGATCATCATTCTTCCACTCCACAAGCTGTTGCCCCTCATCCAACAAGCTGCCGCCCTGCCTTGGAGACAAGGCCTTGCCCTCTTTTGCTGTGTCCCCTCCTGCTGGTGCGCTGCTGCTGCTGATGGCTCCACCAGCCCTCTGGTGGAAACACTTGCCCTTGGAGGACCTCTGCTTGCTGTGCTCAGCTATCTGTACTGACTGCTGCTTGCCGCCTGCTCCCCTTCCAGACTGTTTTCCAGATTGCTGCAATTACTTTCCACTCATCCTAGAGCAGTCACCTGCACTTAGATACTTTTCTAGTGGCTGCACTTTGGCTGCCAGCTGACGCACCCTTCAAAAGAAACTATAGCCAAGCAGTACACTGCTGCATTTGTCATCCTCAGCCTCAACACTGCTGCATTTGTATATCCAGCTGTTGCCCTGCCATCTTCAGCCCTCTGCATCAATTTTCCACATTGGTGGGTTACTGCACTCAAGATCCATCAAAGGATGACACTCCTAACATTCCCTCAGCCCACTCCCATGAGAAGCATTGCACAACAGCCTCTGCCCCATCAATGCCTTTTCCTTTTCATCTTTCACTTCATTACTGCATTAGTTTATTCTTCTCTTTATTAAGTTCTTGTAGGAGATCATCATGTGCTAGACTTGTGTACACAGTTGGGTGTTCTCTTTGCCAACCCTAGCATACCTTCACAAGCCCCAAACCCCTCAATCACCCTCCACCCCTCTACATTGGTGGCTCGCTAGCTTTGCCCCACCAAAACTGCTCGCCAAAAATGCCCTGTCAAGCCAAGTGACAGTGTACAAGACCCAAAGGCCGAATCCTCATACTCCAATAAACTCCTTTTAAAGACCCAATCCTCATACTCCAATTCAGATAACATGACCTAGAAGTGATCATAGTAATTTGCCTGCAGCTGGGCCTTGCCATTATGGATTCCTTCTGATGTGCCCGATATCCAAGCAAGCTAGCTCCGCTACCTTACATTTTTAATCTACTTTCAGTATTAAAAGACTTATGTGTAATTCACATCATACAAACCCTGAAAAAAGGGGGAAAAGGGTAAAGGAATAACCGATCTGACAGCCTAAGAGGAAAAAAGGCTCATTGTGCTCTTTGACTTAGCATGCATGCACATACAAACACCACATGTACATGTGCACACACACACACACACAGAGAAGTGCCCTCCGTATACAAGGATGGAAGTTAAAAGCAATTAAAATGGTAAAATAGTAGGACTGATTAATAAACAAAGGCCAAAAAAGATCATTAGATGGAGTTGACCCAGACCGGCTTTCAGCCTGAGATGTCAAATCAAAGGAGGCACCCCTCCTGACATGAGGAGTACCAAGAAGTACAATGCCCAACCCTTCAAGCATTGAAAGGGTGTAAGCTTCAATCATAGGGACACCATTGGAGGATAGCCAGCAGATGTACTACCCAGCTCCTACAAGCTCAGTGCCATCCTGAAGAGACTTCTTTCCTTTCCGTTTTGATTTCTTATCTTTGCTTTTTCGTTTCTTTGCATCCATGCTTGTCCACGCATAGTCATTTGGAATACTGAACGGATCAATTGTGTCCTCTGCCCGTTCCTCACTGACTCCAGACATTCCTGAAACCTTGCTAGCTGATCCTTTGATCCAAGAAAACCATGAATTAGAACCTGGTTGTGAGGAATCTCCATCTTTACTTTTCACATCTGGGCTACTTGGGGGTGTAGTAAACTCCTCATTTACTCGCAGCTCTTCAAACTTGGTAAAAGTGACAATGACTCGAATAGTGGGAACAACAGGAATGGCAACCTGAATCCATTAGGGGCACCATTAGCATGCTGTTCCACAAATTGCCTATGTAAAGTACACAAGTATACTATCTGGAAACATCCTGAAACAATTAACAAGTAACAAAACTGGGTTTTCACACCAATCAATGCGATGGGAGAAAGCAACCACTTCTCAAACTCATTATTAATAAATGTGAGGGCTTTGCAAAAGTTGCTAACAGCAAATCTGTGCCAATTAACTGTCAACCCTTTGATACATGCTAACTAACATAGGTTCCTGTCTCCCTCTTAGATAAGTCAGCAAGCTTGCTGTGAGATGCAAAAGTGGCAACACGCAAAGAAATCAAAGTGTAGTAATAAATATAGTGCTGTTGATGCTATCCACAATTATTTTGTTCAGTCAAATGTGAATAACATGCAAGCATAAAAAAGGTATTACTGCCAGCAAAAGGCCTTGCAACATCTGAATAAATATGAGTAGCATGTAGCCCTTGCTTCCAAATCACTAGAGACTACAAGATTTTGTACAGAGACTTGACAAGAACTGAAGATCAAACAAATCTCTGTTGAAGGACTAACCTTAACAGGGAAGGTTCCAGTAGGCAACTTTGTTGTCAGAAGCTCCCTGAGGCGACGAATGGCTTTGACTTTATTGGCCAGAATATCTAATAGTGGAAGCAGCTCCTCAGTTTTGAGAGGAAAATTAGGTGTTAGCCAAAGCACAGGCCGTAGGCCCTTCTTGTACTCATTCTCTGCACTGCCATCAATACTTGGGATGACTTTTTTCTTCCGCACTGGCTCCTTATTTGCAAGCTTCTTACCATCCTTGTCCTTCCGAAACATGTACCCTTCTTCTGCCCTGGAATTGGATAGGCGGCCATCAACGGACCTGCGACCTCTTTGAACCCGATTTTTCTTGTGATCTTCACCATCCCCTAGAAGATCACTAACCTTTTCATCAACACACAAAGAGCTTCTTGGAGGAGCTATCTTTTTAGGGCCCTCCTTCATGCTGCGCCTGCCCCAACCAAACCACCCTTTCTTGTCATCTTTAAATTCAAGGTCCAGACCAGATGCGGAACTCATGCGTGGAGCATCATCCTTTTCCCGAGAGCTCCAACTGACTCTGTTGGTAGTACTAAAACGTGGCCTTCCATCATCAAAATTCTCATCATCCATTTCAGCACTCTCCATTTTTAGAGCTGTTTCTAACTGTTGCTTTTCTTCTTCTGTTAGCAGTTCTGCATAGTCTTCATCATATTCCCCATCATCCCCATCCAATTCTGCTGTGCCAAAAAGCTCTTCATCAGTCATTGCTCCAGGAACCCTTCTTGATTTCACGCTAACCATTACATGATGCATGTCATACACTTTTGCTTTCCACAAACCAACCACTTCGGTTTTCTCTTGCCGTCTCCAAGACAATTGAGATACAAGGACTGCCTGTGTTACATCAATACCAGGCCTATACATGTTAGTTTGTGACATTGCAGCAACTTCTTGGGCAATCTCTGCTTCTGAAGGTTGAGTACCAGCTCCTTCCAAAGCATTCATAATTTCCTTGTCCTTGTGATTAAGCATGCAAAGAGACCCTGGAGAGAGCTTACCATCATCACTACCTTCACCTAAGAACAAGAAGCTTTGATCAGAACGTTGTATTCTAAACCCATCAAATCCAGCTAAAGTCATGTCAGCCCTAAAATTAGAGCCTCGTTTCCAGATTCGGTATGTATCAGACGGGGCAATCCTGCCAATGAAAGGAATGACTGAACTCTCAAAGTGAAATGTCACTTCCATGTAAAAATCTCTCATCCTCTGCATTGTCCCTATAACCCTAGGCAGTCGTCTGCACCACTTAGCCCAAGCCATTGGTTGATAGTACCTCATTATAACCATGGCAATGGCCTCCTGCCGTGCACATATGGCCTCCTGAAGAGCACTCCATCCCTGTTCGTTCTGCAAACTCCAGTCAGCTCCAGATGCCATCAAAATCTCTGCAGCTGTGGCATCCCCCATCCTCACTGCTAAATGTAAAGGAGTCTCACGACTTGGTACATCCCTCCTATCAATCACAGCAGATAAAGCCTCAGCCCTGTGCTCTTCAGCAATTGCATCAGTTTCTGTGCGGATCTCCCCTGCTTTTGCTAGTCGAGGCAAAGCAGAGATAATCCTGCGCAACGCTGCATAATCCTTACGAGCAACAGCATAATGAACAGGACTGTGTGCATATTTGGCTATGTCCTCACTCGACAACTGAGCCATTTGTCTCCCACTTGACTGAATTTACCTTCTAAAGACCAAATCTAAGCCCTGCTGAATGAGGCACCACCTTGCTTAAAGCATAGATATACTCGCGATGTGTTTGAGTTGCACAACACTGGGTGTATAAACTGCAAAAGACCAAGATGAGGAAGCCTGGATACTCCCAGATGTGTTTAAGGTGCACAATATATGTATCTAAACTGCAAACCCTAAATGAAAAATGCTGTCCAGATTTGCCATCAAATGTCTACCAGCAAGACCAATATCACTTGATGCAGAAGGATCTACAGCTTCCAAAGGAAAGGTGCCGCAGGCAGAGCAAATGTACTTGCGCGTTAAGTGAAAAAACTCGGACCAAGTTTTCTAACCCCCTAAATTTCCCTTCAAGCCTCAGCCTACGAGCTTCTTTGCCATGGCCTCCTATCTGGCCTGCACTTCGAGAGTTGAACGTGCACACCTTGGCCTAATTCATGAGACATCCTTTACCGGCGTATCCTGACAATGTAACCGATGTAACTGTTGCCTGTGCTGAAATCTCCTCGAAGTTGATTTCACTCTGCTAGGTTTTCTTCTTCCGCCTAAAACGGATTTGGAAACCTGCTGGCGTGCCTTACGTATATCCTTACCTTTTCGCGAAAAGATGCCAATTACTGGAAGCCTTGAAGCACGCTCATTCTTCTACAGCCTGCTGGATCCTCTTCCAAAAAAGCAGCACTGCAAAAGTGCAGAGAAAACCCGAAGAAGTAAGACCGAGGCCTTGAGTTCAAGGGAAGCAAGGCACAGTGGACAGGTCAATGGGGGACAGGAGGCGTGATGCTGTGGCTAGGACGCGGTAGCAAGCGGGGAACACGGCACGGGGGGGCCCGTCCATGGGAGCAGGCGAGATGCGGGCCACCATGTCTATCCTCTCTCGTGTTCTTCTTCTTCCTCTTCTTCGTCTTCTTCTACTTTCGCACTTTTCCACTTCCGCTTCTACTTCTTCCTGTCGAAAAAGAGAAAGAAAGGCGGAACAAGAGACACAGCGAGAGAGAGAGAGAGAGAGAGAGAGAGAGAGGTCCAGCAGCAGGGACAGGCCCCCGAACGCGTGGCTCAGGGCTGAGAACAGAAGAGAGAGTGATGTGAATGTCGAGAGCTTCCAAGAAGCATCAATGGCGATGGCGAGAGCGACAGGCAGTCAGGGTCTCCCGCACGAGATCTGTCAGAGGTGAGGACGCGAGAGAGAGACATAGACAGAGAAAGGGGGGGCAGATGATGATGGTGATAAGGAAATGTTTAAAAGGGGTAGAAAAGGGGATTATATTAATCCCGTCATCCTTTGATTATAGCCCTTAGAACGCCCTAATACACATAAACCCTTTTTTTGGGGGTCTTACAAGGTTTTTAATCCCGTTGTCTAACCTAACCTCCCCTCCTTTACTCTCCCACCCCCCCACCATAAGGGGCTTTCATTATTAACTGCCCCCCTCCTTCATATCCAACCTCGACCTTTCAATCTTCACAAATCAATATCTTAAATGGGTGATCTCGCATTTCCTCACATGCATCTGTGCTTCGTGCTTCACCAAGCACATCACAGGAGTCCATTAGGGTTAAGAGGGACCAATAAAGTGGCAAGCAACCCCAATGAAGACACATCTCACCTCCCAATAGAGTCTCAACTTACATGGCTTTTCGAGAGAGGCATTGGCAAGAGACTATTAGAAAAGCTAGTCGATCAAAGAAGCATGTTCGTTTTTTCATTCTTTTGGTCCTTGAGCATCATTGATTTTTCTAACAAACATGTCCTCCCCCACCCCCACAAAGACATACCTCATCCTTCAATAGAGTGTTGATTTGCCTTGCTATGTGAGAAAGGCAATAAAAGCTTCTAATTGGTCAAAGAAGAGTGTTTGTTTTGTCATTCTTTTGATCCCTCATCATGTTTGTTTTGTCTTTCTTTTGGTCCTCAATCGTCATTGATTTTTCTAACAAAGCATGTCCCTTGTACAGTTCATCAATGGCACCAAGAAAATTTCCCTAAGGTTATGGTATCCATGTAAGAATCTTCACAATGGCAGAAATTGAAATGAAGAAACATGTGTTTTATATGAGCACAATATTTCATGGCAACCTACTAGCTCCACAACTCTACAATGGTTGAACTTATAGGAGAATATTCATAATTTGCCATTCGACCAAGCCTTATGTGTGGGGAGATTGAGTGTTTGTGGGTTTAACTACAAATTCATTCTGCCTGAGTCAACCATTGGTTTGCATAAACATAAAGCCAATTAACCTTTCCACATTTGGTTGTGCTTCATGTGCGTTGGTTTGAGGTAGATAGTTCACTATCACAATCATGGAGGAGTAAAACTTTGTCATCTACCATGGTGCCACATTTGTGCATATCTTCATAACCCATGTAAGTGGGGTGAAGTTTTACTTCAAACTAGGTTGATTTCTCTAATAGGCAATGACAATCACTTACCAATCTGTCATTGTGCTAACCTTAGACCAAGTAAGAAATTTGCATTTTTGCCTTTTACTAAGATGAGCTTCATTATTAAATTTTTAACATGTGATTGGATACAATTCTTTACTTCACTCTATTGTTTTTCATTTTTATTGGAACACAACCAAGGTTTTACACTATGTGCCACAAGGAGATATAATAGTCAAGGAGAACAGAGGACAAAAATATTAACCTCTTTCACTAGTAAAATATCCCCTCATTGCACTCCCATTGGTTCAACATCTACAAACTAGCAAGATGTTGAAGAGCTCTTGATTTGGGGTTATGCACAATCTCATTTTGGGGAGTGATTGCTTACTAGCATGCATGAACTATGGATTTTATTGTGTTAAGCTTGTGGAAGAAAGTGGTTACTATTAAAAGAGGCAAAAACATCTTGTGTTTCAATGATAAAACTAGGGGGTTACTCCATAAAATGTATGTTGAAACATATCATATAGCGAACTTTTACTATTATGGATTATATAATTGCTCATATGTTTCTCATGTTGCATGGTATTTCTGTGTGGCTCTACAATTGCAATTTCCTTGCCCCTTACTCATGCTTGCAGCTTCAATCTTAATAGGGTAATAAGAGTGGCTAGTTGGAGCTACTTCACCCCTTGTTCTTTCAATAAGGCAAGGCTAGGAACTCTTACACTAAATTTGCCCCTAATTAGCCACTCAGCAAACCAGTTGGTATCAAGGGGCTTGCTTTTCATTGGATCTCTTTGATTGCGAATTTCATCCCTATTGAAACATGGCATGCATGGTATCATGAATTCTCCTCGACATAAACAATTCAAAGGGACTCTTAAGAATAAAGGGAGCATAAATTTACTTAGAGATGTGCATTTGTAGATCTCTGTAGTCAAAATGCCTCAACAAGTAGCTCCGCAATGCTTGGATTCCATGAGATGGCTTGACTTTCGATTGATTTGACCTTCAAGTGACTGAGCTTGACTCAAGATAATATCTACATGCTATTAGTTGGCACCACAATTTAAAACACACACCAAATGGGATTCTTATGTATTTGGTCCCCTTACTAGCTATCTTTCACTTTATGTAATCAAAGGTGGTTGCATACTTAACCAATGCACATCACTTGATTTGCATTAGCCTAGTGTCCACTTCATGTGTTCCAAGCACATGGAACATAGTTCATCTTCAAGTGTTGAAGCTTCTCTAAGGTCACCTCATATATTTGCTATAATAATGTTTCACTAGCTAGAAAATTGCAATGTTCACATAGTTTCAATCAATTTAAATAGCTTAATCATGATGAAAAAAAGTACTTTTCTAGAGCTTGTGTATTAAAATCATTTTACCACAATCCACTATAACAACTTCACACTTATGTTGCGGGTAAAGCATAGATAGAGTTCTAATATGTAAATGAGATTATCTCTATTAGAATGTGTATCATTAACCCAAGTAGATGGGGAAATGGTGAATGTTGGAGCATTCGTGTTCTTCAAAAGTCCTATATCCTCGCAACATAATACCAAACCCCAAACCAAGTGTATTATGTAACTAAAAATCTTAAATGTGGACATATCTTTCAACCTTATGTTCAATTAAAAAGAATGTGTGATAGTAAAGCTTTAGGCATGTGTTCATTACATGATAAAGAAGTAACTATGTGATTATATGAAGCAATGCCTGAAATGGACCCAAATGTCAATTAATATAGAGGATGAATGAGATCGATTGCCAAAACTTTTGATTGTTTCTACTTTGAACCACGTGACTTTTGTAGTTGCATTAATTAAAAACCAAGGGTTTGTTTGGCCATAATGTTCCTTACAAAAAATGCATTACTCAATGTGCATCTTACTACACAATTGACATATCTTGTCTCAAATAAAGACAACTAACATTGTTGAACCCTAACCCTTGACTTGATGTGGCTACAGTTACATTGAAAGAGGCACTTTCAAATGTGTACTGGAACTCTATTTTGTACACTATCTTTCCAAATGATTTCTATGAGAGAAATACACACACAACTATTAGATAGTAGTCATTTTCATCTTTAACAACTTGTGTCACTCCTTCCGACATAATCATCTATTCACCTCAACAAGTGTATCCTAAAGGTATTAGATTGTTATATTCTGTTCTTTGGAAGGATGCCGACTTTGTAAGCCTCTCACAAGCAAGCACAATGTACAATTGCCCTATTCATAACTAAGATGAATATATTGGAGGTTTATAACCTTTCTAACAGAAATCATTTGAAGCTTCACCTACCTAAGAAACATTGTATAAACTACAAGTTTCTTACCTTAAAATTTGAAATCCATTGCGGTTTCATCAACCTAGCTTTTACTAGCAATGTTGATCTAATCTAAGAAGCATCACTTATGTCAAGGGGTTTCAATTACATCTTTTGACAACCCTAATTTTCATTTTAAACTTATGAATGGCATGCTATTCACACTGAATCCCACAAAATTGTCAAAGTAGTTTTCATTTTCAAAATTGAATGCACTTCTTTGCATTATCCAACTTAGTATAGATCCAAATCTCTTAGTCACTTGAAAGTACCAAGAAATTTTAATGTGCACATATGCCCTTAGTTTTTCCACCAAAGTGCTTTGATTTCATGTACACAAAATTTTGCATTTTTTGTCATTTTTAATGTTGGGATTTATCTAACCACACTAACAAACTCAACAAAAAACAGTTGCACTAACCATCTTAGCACCTTTATGCTGATGGAATAGTTACTGCAAGTGTTCCTTTATTTCAAATTTGAATGTGGGATATGCCTTGCCTTTAGGCATTATGGATTATGTCTATGATGTAAAGACTCTAGTACTATTGTTGTTGTTGTTGGTACTGCTATGTTGTTACTCTCTCTCTCTCTCTCTCTCTCTCTCTCTCTCTCTCTCTCTCTCTCTCTCTCTCTCTCTCTCTCTCTCTCTCTCTCTCTCTCTCTCTCTCTCTCTCTCTCTCTCTCTCTCTCTCTCTCTCTCTCTCTTTGTGTGTGTGTGTGTGACATGTCGATCACCTCTTTTGTGTTCTTAGATGAAAGCCTTTTAGCTTTATCACAACCTTTTTATCTTACCTCACATGCCCTTAGTATCTTCATTTGTCTTTTTATTTCCAAGTTCATCTATCACTATCTCCACAAGTCACTATCAACTCATTTTTCTATTAATTTGGAAAATGTGTTATCAAGACCATTAGCCCTTTTTCTCAAGCAATGCCTCTAGCATCCCCAATCAAGATGCGTTCTTAGAAGTTAATATTTTTTTCAATCTAAAGCTCCCACATCCAGAGTTTCCTGTCTTTTTGCCTTCTAGGAGGAAAGAAATTATAATAAACGCATACTTTGCCTATACTTCTGCTTGGACATTAGTTACCACCATGAGAAGCTTCCTCTTTCTCTTTAATTCATAGCTAATAGGAAATAATTCCAATATATTGAAACAAAACTTTGAAAATTTGTTGTCATAAGTTGTAAAGAGAATTAACTTAAAAACTCATGAATGAGTGTGATTGATATGTATGTATCCCATGTCAAAAACTTTTTGTTAGAGTTTAAAAACACAATGACATAATTGAGAAATCCTTCAACTCATGTGAATTGGTCACATGTACAATACAAATCCATCAAATTGGCTTGTACTTGATAGTTAGCTATGTAAAAACAAGCCTTTTTTTTCAAATCATCCCATCCTTTCAATGACACTACTTGTACTTGCCACTCTATAGAGGCATGTTATTATAACCTAAGATTTTACAATAGCTTAATGGGCTATTTTCATTCTATGATGACAAAATGTATATTTGAAATATATATTATATTGTGGTTAGACAACCTATTTGATTTGATATGATTCATTGAAATAGTTATAATATCTAGAAGCATATATACAATTTTCAAGGGTTGCTTGTTCATACTGATACAATTTCTTGGAATGTTCAAGATATGAAAATGTTACTCTTTTCCATGCATTTGTGTCATTGTATAGAAGTTAGTGCATTATGCTATAGGGTTATTGGTTACTAGTATAGTGGACACCAGACTCATTACAATGTTAGTCTTTTCAAGAGATGTTTATCATTCTAGCTATATGAACATACTTTGCTAATTAGTTTAGTAATAGGAACATATTTTCCAATCAATTTAATACTTGAAAGTTTGTCCTTCACTTTAAAGTTAAAACAATGGACATCAAACAAGTATTGTACTAATCCTTGATTAGGACAAATAATAGTGCTATGATGTAATGTTTATATAAATAAATGAGCACCAAAATTCTAGCTATTATTCATTATCAATATTATTGAGAGATATCATGTTTTTTCCTTAATTCCACTTAATCTCCAATCACAAAATAATGGCATCTATATCCATAGGATCCTTACTTCTCTTGGAAAGACAACTACGTTCTTAATTGTAAAGAATTATGCAGTTTCTTAGCAAGTTTCATACCCGAAAGGATATGCAAATTCTCAATGACTTGCAAGAATGTTTATGAGTAATCAAAGAAATAATGGGTCTAATCTATTCCTTCCAAGTAAAAGAAAAACAGACTCTTTAAACTATACTAGTCCTCGACCCTTTAAGGACAAAAAAATCCATGCATTCTCAATCTATATTCCTTCAATATTGATGCGGCCCACAACAAATTGATCACCTTCATTAGTTGAACACTTAACTTCATAAGATTTTATTGTGAAAGCATATTTCATTGTACAATTTTAGATGCCATAGTTTTATGTGAGATATACTTTTCCACCTCTATTCCTTCATCATATGCTTGCCCATTTCTCTATTTGACATTGTAGATCCAAAAGTTCAGTTTCCCCAAAGAGCATTATAAAATACTTTTCTGCCTCTATTCCTTCATCATATGCTTGATCGTCCAAAAAGTAACAATGTACCTAGAAAGCTCAAGTATTTATAATGTTAGGGTCGACATGTTTTTAGATTTGTTGACTTTGAAGCTCTTTATGTCTTGAAATGTTCTCTTTTGATTATTCCTCATTGTTACCAAATTTGCTAGTCCAAGGTTCTTTATCCTAGTCAAAACCTAATAAGTTGGACTTTTCTAGAGTGCTTCTTGAAACTAAGTTGAGATGAATATAGTATTTCGTGCATTTCAAGTAAAGCTAAGATGAAACTCCTTAGACTTTCTCTTGAAAAAGTTCTAGATTTCTTTAAGGAGATGAGAAATGTTGCCATATGAGCTCACAAATCACCATATGAAGAGTTATGTGGGTGAAGTTACATGCTCATTATTAAATTGAGATTTTGGTAACTTATCCTATTTGCAGATATTTAGATTTTAAAATCCATGATATTGCTAGAATAGCCAAAATGGGAGGATAGTTAACTCCAAAACAAACAAATAGTTGAGATGTCTAAGTTGTGGCTAGTTTTTACTTCATGCCAAGGTCCAAACATTATTTTATGTAGAACTTCTCTCAAAGCATGGAAAGAGGCAAAATGACATGGAAGGATAATCATTGTGTAGTTCAATAGGTGAATTAGTAGCTTTAACTCCCATAAGTTCAAGTATCAAGGTGTGGTTCTATAAAAGATTAACTCTTTAGTACTTCAAGCATGATTGACACCTTTAACACAAGGGCATTTTAAAGGTTTGAAATTGTATCCTTGTCTATAATGGATGCCCTTTTAATCATGTATGCCATTCAATCCTTCAATAGTAATGAGCACTTAAAATTTTTGAACAATCTCAAGCTTCAAAGAAAACTCAACGATCTTTCCTTTGAGGATGTAAAATCATGCACTTGGCTCCTAGCTTATGCCTTAGTAATGATCACACATGTAAGAATTTGGACCCCCAAAAGCTGCATTCATTAGGCTTGCCTTCTCATTAACCACATAACTTGGCAAATTACCTTTGTTCCAAGGTTGTTGACATGACATCAAAAAGACAAAACAAAAGCTTAGCACTCATGTCCTTTTGCACTTTGTACCATATAACCTAGATCCCTAATAAACATCCATATGAATATGGCATCAAAGAGATGAAACAAAAGATTACCATTCCTCATCTCCTTTTGCACATTGTACCATATAACCTAGATCCCTAATAGACATCCATTTCTTACCCAATGTGGATGTAAGTGGCTAACACATTGTCTCTTTGTTTCCATCACAATAATCAAGTCATGTTGCTACTTTATCTAGATTTCATGAAACTATAATTTCTTCTTTCCCAAGGGGAACCTCTCTCACCTTAGACTCAATCTCATAATCTTGAGGTTACAAGTTCAAATTCTATATTTGCAAAGTAATATGTTCATTCATCTTTGAAATAGTCCAATATGACCCTAATCCCTTCAATCCAAATCTTTTTCTCTATCGATTTACTGAGCTAAAGCCCTATTTCTTAAGAATTTCAAGAAACAATCAAAAAATCCTTTTAAATCAAAACCCTTCTATTGTAACATCCCCCATGTGCCCGCGTGCCTTCCCCATGCAAACCACCCCCCCTTTTAAAAATTTTAAAAATTTTTGAATTTTTTTATCCCTCTCTCTCTCCGCCGACAACATGTCGGTGAGAGATAGAGAGGGAATGAAGTGAGAGAAGGGGGGCATGCAGCCCCCCCAGATGGCGAGAGGTGCCATCTCCCCTCCCCCATAAGCCACCTCTCCCCCCACCTTAAAAGGTAGCCCCTCCCTCTTCTTCACCTGGCTTGTTGCACCCCCCCTACGTCTGTGGCAGCAACAGCGCCCCCTCCTGGGCTGGAGTACATCGCGCCCCCCTCGTAATTTCAGCGCCCCTGGCTGAGAGAGAGAGAGAGAGAGAGAGAGAGAGAGAGAGAGAGAGAGAGAGAGAGAGAGAGAGAGAGAGAGAGAGAGAGAGAGAGAGAGAGAGAGAGAGAGAGAGAGAGAGAGAGAGGAGAATAGAAGAAGAAGAAGAAGAAGAAGAAGAGGGAGAGAGAGAAAGGAAAGAAGAGAAGAAGAAGAAGAAGAAGAAGAGGGGGAGAGAGAGAAAGGAAAGAAGAGAAGAAGAAGAAGAAGAAGAGGGAGAGAGAGAAAGGAAAGAAGAGAAGAAGAAGAAGAAGAAGAGGGAGAGAGAGAAAGGAGAAGAGGAGAATAGAAGAAAAGAAGAAGAAGAGGGAGAGAGAGAGAGAAGGAGAAGGAGAAGAAGAGGGAGAGAGAGAAAGGAAAGAAGAGAAGAAGAAGAAGAAGAAGAAGAGGGGGAGAGAGAAAGGAGAAGAGGAGAAGAGAAGAAAAGAAGAAGAAGAGGGAGAGAGAGAGAAGGAGAAGGAGAAGAAGAAGAAGAAGAGGGAGAGAGAGAAGGAGAAGGAGAAGAGGAGGAGGAGAGAGAGAGAAGGAGAAGGAAAGAAGAAGAAGAAGAAGAAGAGGAAGGGAGAGAGAAGAGAGAAGAGAGGGAGAGGGAGAGAAGAGAGAGAAGGAGAAGAAGAGGGAGAGAGAGAAGGAGAAAGGAGGGGAAGAAGAGGAAGAGAGAAGAGAATAAAAAGAAGAAGAAGAAGAAGAGGAAGGGAGAGAAAGAAGAGAGAAGAGAGGGAGAGGGAGAGAAGAGAGAGAAGGAGAAGAAGAAGAAGAAGAAGAAGAAGAAGAAGAAGAGAGAAGAGGGAGAGAAGAGAGAGAAGGAGAAGACGAGAAGAAGAGAAGAAGAAGAAGACGAAGAGAGAGAGAGAGAGAAGGAGATGAAGAGAGAGCTTGAGAGTCATGAGAGATGCGGGAGCTGCGAGAGCCGACAGAAGCTCAAGTGGGAATTAACACCCTAGTCCCATGGCACTAAACCAGGTTCTTTTATAAAATTATGATGGATTTTGCATGGTTTTCCGCACACATGAAATAATAGGTTTTACTCACGAGGTAATCACGGAAGTATTGTGGATGTCTTGCATTCAAAGGAGATATGCTGGAATCATAACATTTAGATAAAACTAAAATGAAGGGAAGGTTTCATTACCTCACATTGCATATAGTTTAATCTTAAATTGTGTTAAGTTAAACACCAATAATCTTGTAGAGAAAGGTATTGGGACCTAATGTCCTCGTTGATTCTCAAAAGTAGATTGATGTCTCTTCTTGCAACAAAGGAATAAACGTTGATGGGAACTATTGCAATTTGTAACAAGAAGCTTAGAGAAACTGCCATGCATCATTGAAAACCGTACCTAGGGAGCCAAGTCATGAAATAAATCTACCTCCTAGCTAGCGTATGTTAAAGGTTGCTAAGTATGGAATACCAAGGTACTCGATCTAACTAGGCTTCACCTTGTGAGGTGCATAGGTAAATAAACTTGTCAAGACCCTAGACCATGAGAGGAGGCACTACTTCCAATCCAAAACAAGGACAATTGAATTATCCTATGGGTAGCTACAATGTATTCTGGGAAAAATACAAACTTGTCTTGCATTGACAAGTTGAGTGGAGACAAAGCCTCTAAGTCCTAGAGAAATCTAACCCGAATACCTACCAAGGGAGGAAAGTTCCCAAGGGGGAGAGTAAACAAGAGTGTTCACTCATCATAGACTCTTATGGTGCATCTCAAGGAGGAGTAAACTGTATTCTCAAAAGGAATACAATGACTATTGGTTCCAATGCTTGGATGATAGCCTTTGGATGCTCGAAGTAATGTTCTAGATGTAAGTAAAGAGAATAAAGTGTATCTTGGGAAGAGTACAATGGTTGTTACCTCAATTGCTTGGTTTCTGCCTTTGGGATGCCTGATTTATTGTGGAAGCCATGTTATAAGTTTATGTGAGGGAGTAAGTTGTGGAAAAAGGATGGATTGAGCAAGTTATTGCTGATATGGAAAAGGACATTTTTTCTAAGTAAATGATGTTAGACTGGTTGTTTCAGCTTTGGTTAATTCCCTAAAGGATAAGGAATGGTTGTGGTTTTGGATGCTAATCCAAGTTGTTGTGATTGATGATTTCATGGCCGGGTCTATGATGATTGATTGCCATGGGAACAAAAAGGATGTTTTCCTAGTTAAAGGATGTTAGGCTGGTTGTTTCAGCTTGATTGTTCCCAAAAGGATACTTAAGGATTGGCTGTGGTTTTGGATGAATATCCAAGTGATTATATTTTCATGGCGGGAACTGTAAGGATAAATTGCCATGGGAACAAATGGATGTTTTCCCCAATAAATATTATTAGGTTGATTGCTTCAGTTGTGGATGATTTCCTAAAGGGATAATTAAGGAAGGATGGGGCTAGCTACCCCTGCGAACCGCCAAACCCTTACCAAGGGGGTTATGAATCTGTGCCGAGAATGTGGACCGAACCCGCCGTGAGAGGTCTCTCCATGGAAATTACTTGGTGTAGGAGCATGCTTGGGTGCTAGGGGGGCTCTGGCCATAAATCTCAATGCCTCCGAACCCTACACAAGTGTTCTACGTGACTCGAGATGGGATCTCAAGGCCTTGATACTAGTTACAAGGCAGAATCTTGGAAGGATAAACCTTCGGGTTTTTATTGCCGGGAGACGGAAGGATTTTTCTACGGAGGCAGAAAGGGACACTTAATTCTCCTGTATAGGCGGGAGACAAACATTAATCTGAAGATAAGTTAAGGAAGTATTTGATCTTGTTATCTTGTCTTCGTGTCTGTGCCCTAAATTACATAAAGGAACCTATGATTAACGGGTTAATTAAGGAAGCTGCTTTTATGTGTCAAACATAATGTGGTAGGTAATTAGATAACTAAAACAACCCCCGAGGGAAGCGTGGTGGATGTGGCTGTCGGGTCCATCCTACAGTAGGGTGGTCTCGATTAGCCGGGAGCTTTCCTCAATGGAATTTATTTGATGCAAATGTTAGTTAGACAAGGACCTTAGAACTTGTAAGTTGAAACCCTGATTCATACCGTTTTAGGGGATCGGAATGGGACTATGCCCTATGGGCAGAGAGGTCGAGTGATGCCTCCCTCTCGTTTTCCATTCTCTTTGAACCAAGTACGATATGAGTCTGCTTGGGTCTAGTTGTATCTACGCAAAGTGGAGCGACTATCGACCGATGCTAGAAGGCTGTTAGAAAGACTCGACTGCTAGGAACTCAAACTTTAGGTTGATCCTAGTGGAAACGGCCGGATAAGTTCCGTTGCGAGGCAGACTCGAGAGACCCTAGTTGGCAAACCTCATGTCATTCCTTGGGAGTGTTGGGTGGCGTCTTCTAGATTGATCTCTCGATGGGCTACTAAGACGCGTCCCGCAATTGGAGGGGCAGGCACGTTACAGTTGGTATCAGAGCGAAACTTCATAATGATACATGATTGATTTGATGGCAAGGGAAGGACTATTCAAGTCGACGCCGAGATGTGGATTGAGTCCATGCAGGACTATTTTGAGGCAACAGGAACTGCACTTGCTAACCAAGCCATGCTCGCCAAACTTCAGCTTACAAGCAAAGCGAGACTTTGGTGGAAACAGTGATGCAGAGACCAAGCGATCTCAAAGGGGACAATCACTTGGGATAAGCTTAAGGAAGCTGTGCGAGGGAGGTATCTACCACCTGCCTACCACACACAAAAGATGAATGGATTCTATGACTTGAAGCAGCTAGGATTATCCCTTGAAGCATATTATTCAAAGTTTCTTTCACTCCTAAAGTATGCACCCCCAATGGATATGACACAACATGTGTCAAAATTCTGTGTTGGGTTGAATCCACCCATAAACACTCGATTGGAATCAATGCGCCCAATAGACTTGCAAGACGCATTACTCCGAGCGACTCCAATCATCCAAGAACTTAAATTGGGCAATTGCAGCAAAGATGATTATGGAGATCACAATAAGAGATGCCATACGTGCGGAGAGATAGGACACATACGTAGGAGATGTCCCTACCGTCAATGCTTCCATTGTAATGAGCTAGGACATATCCAAGCAAACTGCCCTGATCTAAGTCCATAAGACATTGAGCCTCTAAGAAAACGAAGCTACACAATAGTAGTCTATGGATATATAGGCGGATCAGATGAAGACGAAGATCTAGAACCCACTAAACCTTATTAGGAGGACTAAAATTCCTAGAAGCTTAATCGACATGTAACACGGTTGAGAATAAATCCTACTCTTGTACCTATGGTCGATTCAAATAATATGAGTGCACTACTTGAAATATTAAGAGTAGCATAGCGGATGCATGGTGGGTCTTAACCCACAGGTCATAAGCCCCATTAGTGCTTGTCTTTCCCAATTTCTCTTGAGATGAGGACATCTCGATTCCTCTAAGGGGGAGAGGATGTAACATCCCCCATGTGCCCCCATGCCTTCCCCATGCAAACCACCCCCCCTTTTTAAATTTTAATTTTTTTTGAATTTTTTTATCCCTCTCTCTCCCCGTCGATAGCACGTTGGGGAGAGAGAGAGAGAGGGAGTGAACTGAGAGAAAGGGGGGCATGTAGCCCCCCCAGATGGCAAGAGGCTCCATCTCCCCCCCCTAAGCCACCTCTCCCCCCACCTTAAAAGGTAGCCCCTCCCTCTTCTTCACCTAGCTTGTAGCACCCCCCCCTCTGCGTTTGCGGCAGCAATAGTACCGTGGGCTGGAGTACAGCGCCCCCCTGGCTGTGACACACACACACACACACACACACACACACACACACACACAGAAGGGAGAGAGAGAGAGGAGAAGAAGAAGAAGAGGGAGAGAGAGAAAGGAGAAGAGGAGAAGAGAAGAAAAGAAGAAGAAGAGGGAGAGAGAGAGAGGAGAAGAAGAAGAAGAGGGAGAGAGAGAAAGGAGAAGAGGAGAAGAGAAGAAAAGAAGAAGAAGAGGGAGAGAGAGAGAGAGAGAGAGAGAGAGAGAAGGAGAAGGAGAAGAAGAAGAAGAGGGAGAGAGAGAGAAGGAGAAGAAGAAGAAGAGGAGAGACAGAGAAGGAGAAGGAAAGAAGAAGAAGAAGAAGAGGGAGAGAGAGAAGGACAAGAAGAAAAAGAGAAGAAGAAAAAGAAGAAGAGGAAGGGAGAGAAAGAAGGAGAAGAAGAGGGAGAGAGAGAAGGAGAAAGGAGGGGAAGAAGAGGAAGAGAGAAGAGAAGAAGAAGAAGAAGAAGAAGAAGAGGAAGGGAGAGAAAGAAGAGAGAAGAGAGGGAGAGGGAGAGAAGAGAGAGAAGGAGAAGAAGAGGGAGAGAGAGAAGGAGAAAGGAGGGGAAGAAGAGGAAGAGAAGAAGAAGAAGAAGAAGAAGAAGAAGAAGAAGAAGAAGAAGAAGAAGAAGAAGAGGAAGGGAGAGAAAGAAGAGAGAAGAGAGGGAGAGGGAGAGGAGAGAGAAGGAGAAGAAGAGAAGAAGAAGAAGGAGAAGAAGAGAGAAGAGAGAGAAGAGAGAGAGAAGAGAGAGAAGAGAGAGAGAAGAGGGAGAGAAGAGAGAGAAGGAGAAGAAGAGAAGAAGAGAAGAAGAAGAAGGAGAGAGAGAGAGAGAGAGAGAAGGAGACGAAGAGAGAAAGCTTGAGAGTCATGAGAGATGCGGGAGCTACGAGAGCCAACAGAAGCTCAAGTGGGAATTAACACCCCAGTCCCATGGCACTAAACTAAGTTCTTTTATAAAATTATGATGGATTTTGCATGGTTTTTCGCACACATGAGATAATAGGTTTTACTCACGAGGTAATCATGGAAGTATTGTGGATGTCTTGCATTCAAAGGAGATATGCTGGAATCATAACATTTAGATAAAACTAAAATGAAGGGAAGGTTTCATTACCTCACATTGCATATAGTTTAATCTTAAATTGTGTTAAGTTAAACACCAATGATCTTGTAGAGAAAGGTATTGGGACCTAATGTCCTCGTTGATTCTCAAAAGTAGAGTGATGTCTCTTCTTCCAACAAAGGAATGAACATTGATGGGAACTGTTGCAATTCGTAACAAGAAGCTTAGAGAAACTGCCATGAATAATTGAAAACTGTACCTAGGGAGCCAAGTCATGAAATAAATCTACCTCCTAGCTAGCGTATGTTAAAGGTTGCTAAGTATGGAATACCAAGGTACTCGATCTAACTAGGCTTCACCTTGTGAGGTGCATGGGTAAATAAACTTGTCAAGACCCTAGACCATGAGAGGAGGCACTACTTCCAATCCAAAACAAGGACAATTGAATTATCCTATGGGTAGCTACAATGTATTCTGGGAAAAATACAAACTTGTCTTGCATTGACAAGTTGAGCGAAGACAAAGCCTCTAAGTCCTAGAGAAATCTAACCCGAATACCTACCAAGGGAGGAAAGTTCCCAAGGGGGAGAGTAAACAAGAGTGTTCACTCATCATAGACTCTTATGGTGCGTCTCAAGGAGGAGTAAGGTGTATTCTCAAAAGGAATACAATGACTGCTGGTTCCAATACTTGGATGATAGCCTTTGGATGCTTGAAGTAATGTTCTAGATGTAAGTAAAGAGAATAAACCGTATCTTGGGAAGAGTACAGTGGTTGTTATCTCAATTGCTTGGTTTCTGCCTTTGGGATGCCTGGTTTATTTTGGAAGCCATGTTATAAGTTTATGTGAGGGAGTAAGTTGTGGAAAAAGGATGGATTGAGCAAGTTATTGCTGATATGGAAAATGACATTTTTTCTAAGTAAATGATGTTAGATTGGTTGTTTCAGCTTTGGTTGATTCCCTAAAGGATAAGGAATGGTTGTGGTTTTGGATGCTAATACAAGTTGTTGTGATTGATGATTTTATGGCCGGGTTTGTGATGATTGATTGCCATGGGAACAAAAAGGATGTTTTCCTAGTTAAAGGATGTTAGGCTAGTTGTTTTAGCTTTGATTGATTCCCTAAAGGATAAGGAATGGTTGTGGTTTTGGATGCTAATCCAAGTTTTTGTGATTGATGATTTCATGGCCGGGTCTGTGATGACTGATTGCCATGGGAACAAAAAGGATGTTTTCCTAGTTAAAGGATGTTAGGCTGGTTGTTTCAGCTTGATTGTTCCCGAAAGGGTACTTAAGGATTGACTGTGGTTTTGGATGAATATCCAAGTGATTATATTTTCATGGCGGGAACTGTAAGGATAAATTGCCATGGGAACAAAAGGGATGTTTTCCCTAGTAAATGTTATTAGGTTGGTTGCTTCAGTTGTGGATGATTTCCTAAAGGGATAATTAAGGAAGGATGGTGCTAGCTACCCCCGCGAACTGCCAAACCCTGACCAAGGGGGTTATGAATCCGTACCAGGAATGTGGACCAAACCCGTCGCGAGAGGTCTCTCTGTGGAAATTACTTGGCGTAGGAGGACGCTTGGGTGCCAGGGGGGCTCTGGCCGTAAATCTCAATGCCTCCGGACCCTACACAAGTGTTCTACATGACTTGAGATGGGATCTCGAGGCCTTGATACTAGTTACAAGGCAGAATCTTGGTAGGATAAACCTTCATGTTTTTATTGGTGGGAGACGGAAGGATTTTTCTGTGGAGGCAGAAAGGGACACTTAATTCTCTTATATGGGCGGGAGACAAACATTAATCTAAAGATAAGTTAAGGATGTGTTTGATCTTGTTATCTTGTCTTCGTGTCTATGCCCTAAATTACGTAAAGGAACCTGTGATTAATGGGTTAATTAAGGAAGCTACTTTTATGTGTCAAACATAATGTGGTAGGTTATTAGATAACTAAAACAACCCCTGACGGAAGCGTGGTGGATGTGACCGTCAGGTCCATCCTACGGCAGGGTGGTCTCGATTAGTCGGGAGCTTTCCTCAATGGAATTTATTTGATGCGAATGTTAGTTAGACAAGGACCTTAGAACTTGTAAGTTGAAACCCTGATTCATACCATTTTAGGGGACTGAAATGGGACTATGCCCTACGGGTAGAGAGGGCGAGCGATGCCTCCCTCTTGTTTCCCATTCTCTTTGAACCAAGTGCGGTATGAGTCTGCTTGGGTCCAGTTGTATCTACGCAAAGTGGAGCAGCTGTTGACCGATGCTAGAAGGCTGCTAGAAAGACTCGACTACTAGGATAAGTTCTGTTGTGAGGCAGACTTGAGAGACCATAGTTGGAAAACCCCATGTCATTCCTTGGGAGTGCCGGGCGGCGGCTTCTAGATTGATCTCTCGATGGGCTATTAAGACGTGTCCTGCAATGTGAGGGGCGGGCATGTTACATCTATGTACTTCTTTTAGGTTTCCATCTTGTAAATTAAAAGAAAAACACAAAAATTCTTCAATATTTTTAATGACCCTTAGTTGCTTCCTCTATCATATCTTCTTCATAGCATTGGAGACAATGTTATATCTCTTGGAAGAATTGGTGAAACATTCTTATCGATATTCAATCAAAGAATTTTAATTGAATTGTGTTTTAGAGTGGAGAAAAAAGAACTAGGGGGAGCTTTTCAATGAAAGATTAAAATCAATTAATTGAAGTAGATAGTCTTGCTACAAGAGTTTTCCACTCTACAATTTCAAGAATGCATATCTACTTCAATTAATTGAAGTAGATAGTCTTGCTACAAGTGTTTTCCACTCTACAATTTCAATAATGCATATCGACAAGCCCTTTTAACTTAGTGGGGTAGAGTAATGCCATGGTAAGGCATAAGACATTAGTTCAAGTCCGATAAAGGGCTAATTGAACATTTATTGGCAGAATTAGATCCAAATTTATGTTTGGTTTACTATCGTGTTCCCCCAACCCGTTTTCACATAATTTTTTGTATATTACTAATATGTTATGCCTATTTTTAAAAAAATTGCTATGCACTACAAACACAACAATAGTAACCCTCCCCCATAATCTCAAGCGTTAGATCAATTCAATGCCAAAAATGCTTTAACATCCATCTCCACCCCAAATTCATTCATCATTGCCTCAATTAGGAGATTAGACCAACTCTTAATAGGGATATACCATTTTGGCAAGAAATTTCAACAAGAAAATTTGGGAAATTGCAAGCGGATCAACCACCCAAAGAGAGATGGAGGGTAGCATGTGGTGCTAATGGTATTGGGGGGGGGGGGGAATGGTTGTTGGACAATGGCAAGAGGATGGAGGGTGGTGGATGGAAGGCAGTGTTGCAGGGTGGTGGCTAGGGTGGTTTGGGTAATGGGATTAGAGGGGGTAGAGAACAATACAAGAGCATATATGGGGATGAGCAAGGGTAGAGTTGGATAGAGGAGGGTAAGCATAGGTAGTGAAAGGTGGGAAATTCTATAGTGGGGATAGGTGAGCATAATTAGAGTAGGTGAGGGATAGGGGGTAGACAAGGATAAATGGACATAGTGGGATGTAGATAAGATAGTGAGGATGGATAGGTGGAGGGGGATATGTTAGGTAATAGGGTTAGAGAGAGGCAAAGAAAGGTACAAGAGAGTAGATGGTGGTAGATGAGAGTAGAGATGGATGGAGGAGGGTAGGTGTGGGGTAGTAGAATGTTGGGACGTATAAGGGGATAAACGAGCATAATGAGGAGGAGATGAGGGTGAAGTCATGTAGAGGAGGGTAGGTATGGATAGTGAATGTGGGCAATCATATAGGGGAATATGAAACAAGGGATAGACAAGAGATAAAAAGAGGCATAGAGTGGGATAGATGAGGGTAGTCATATGTAGGTGGGAGGGTCAAGGTGGGGGATAAATAGCATGCACAAGTGAGGAAAGGTGGGCAACAATATAAGGAAAGATAGGCAAGGGTAACAAGGGGTGGGAAACAATACAAGGAAAGACATGTGAGTGTAGAGATGGGCAAGGCATAGGTTTTTTTTTGGGGGGGAGGGGGGGTTTGGGCTGATGCTAAGAATAATGAGATGTAGAAGGGTGGGTATAGTCATGAGTAAGTGAAGTTACAAGGAGGTGAAGGTTGGTAGAGAAGGGTAGATAGGGGTATAGAAGGATCCACTTTAAGGTAGGGGTAGGCTAGGATAAAAAAAGAAAGGTGAGGATATTAATAAAATAGGAGAAGGTAAATGGGGGTAGGTTGTAATGATTGGATGGTTGAGTGAGGGAATAGATGGGATAGGTGGATGATAGAAGGAGAGATATGAGGATAAAGGGGGGTAGGTAAGGATAACAAAAGGTAGGTGAGGGTATTAATAAGATAGGCAAGGACAAAGGAGTAAGTAGTAGTGGATGGGTGGTTGAGGGAGCATGTAGAGGGGGTGAGTAGGGGATAAAGGGAGATAGCTAAAAATAGCATGTAAAGATGGGAGTGGGTGGGGTAGGTGGAGCTGAGCGAGGTTAGAGGGGGTGGAGGTTTGTGGAGGAAGATAGACCCTCTCCATTTGTCCCTCCCCTCTCTCTCACGCTCTCTACACGCACGCACACGTACGCACGCATGCACGCATACACACGCACACACACATGCACACACACACACACACATGCGTGCACGCGCGCGCGCACACACACACACGTGCGTGCACATGCACGCGCGCGCACACGCACACACACACACACACACACACACACACACACACACACACACACACACACACACACACACACACACACACACACACACACACACACACACACACACACACACACACACACACACACACACACACACACACACACACACACACACACACACACACACACACACACACACACACACACACACACACACACACACACACACACACACACACACACACACACACACACACACACACACACACACACACACACACACACACACACACACACACACACATTCCTCCATTTTTTCCCTTCTTGCTTTGGCTCTCCCAAAACCCCGCACAACACCCCTCCCCCCCCCCCCCCCCCCCCCCCCCCCCCCCCCCCTGCGAACTTACAGAGACCATTAGAAAATAAACAACTTTTGAGATTTTTTAAAAGACCCCATACATAAGCCTAGAAGGGCCGCACACCTTAAAGATAACTATAAATTTGAGGTAGAGATTGTTAGAAAATAGACAACTTTTGAGTATTTTTAAAGAATCTATTAGAATAAAGTATTGTGGGATAAGATATTCAGAGATAAGGATTTGCAACATGTGGAGAAAAGGATCCCGTAATGATCCTCATTGTAAATATCTCAAATATTTAGAATAGGAGCTCACCTACCTCATTTAATGTACCGTGTATATATACACTATAAGCAGTGAAATCAACAACTATAGTTCACTCTACTTTTCATAATTTCACCGTGTATATATACAGCTATAAGCAGTGAAATCAACAACTATAGTTCACTCTACTTTTCATAATTTCTCTACCTCCCTTTCATACATTGTACATGGTGTCTTCTTATCATCTAGTCTATCATTTTTAGTACATGGTATTAGAGCACTGGTTCTAGTTGTCTAGCCCATCATATCTTCTCCACTATTTCCAAAATCACAAACCACTTATCTTCGTTTACTCTCATTATTCTAATGGCTCTCATCAATGCCATCACCTCTTACAACCACCACATTAAGATAGACAAACTCCATGGCAATAACTATCAAGTTTGGAAGTTGAGGATGGAACTCTACCTATCTCAAGCTAACCTTTGGAACATTATCAATGGCAAAGAAGAATGCCCTAAAAAGAAGGACTGGGCAAGAAGGTTGAATGCAAAGAGATGTAGGTTCAAGGATGGAGATTCCGATCCATTGTGGAGATTGACAAGTGCAACTAGTAAGAACAACACCCACTACAAAAGGTGTTTGGAATTTCTTCGACAATACTTATGAACACATAGATATTGTATATCAAATGACCATGTTTAGAAAGTTAGCCATTTCCATTATGCATGAAGATCAATTTGTTGCCATTAAGTTCTTAGAGTAGTGGTATTCCCTGTTGGATGAAACCATAATATTTGGATTAGTCATCTCTAAAGAACTACAAGATATGTTTATTCTCTTCTCCTTGCCTCTATCTTGAAGAGCCTTTATCATCACTCAAACATCCACTGATAAACTCAAGCTTCAGCCTCTCATCAATAGAAACAAGTAAGAACAATTTGTGAGGACACTCTTTCCACTTCATCTACTCAAGAGACATGGGGGACTCATCATATGACCTTCCATAAAGAATGGTTGGTGAATTTCAAGGAGATGTCTACTCCACTCAATGTAGCCATGGGGGACAACAATATCCAAAAAGCTAAAGGTTATGATACAATTAAAGTGGAGTTTCTATCCAACCACATTATTAAGGTACACATTTATTATATTCCAAATCTCAAGAAGAATCTTCTTAGCATCAGTGAACTCACTTCTTAAGCCTCTCTCACTACTCACTTATTTAAGGACCACTATATCCTCTAGCTGCTTTCACCTTCTCTCAAAATCACTTGTCCAAAATTAGGCAGGCTTTACACTCTTGGTTACTCAATTCTTAAACCTCTTGCTAATGCACCTCACTCTCAAGCTCACCTCAAGACTCTTCTATGGCACTTTCAAATTGCTCATGCATCTCAACATGTCCTCCAAGAACTTATCCACAAAACCCTTGTCTTGGACATCTCATCCTTTCTCTCTCAACTTCTCTTGGTAGGGGCTCTATACAAAAAAAGTAGAGTCTCTATTGTTTCATTTGCTTTTTCTTTTGTCTCTGGCTCTGCTCCTGTGTCTCTCTCTATCTCTGTCTCTGCTGCTATGGCCATGTAATAGGGAGAATAGTACATCCATGCCTATATCTCACTATTAGAGGTGAATCCAAAAGTCACCCCTAGTTTAGGCAATAGGTATTCACCCATCGATAGGGACTTTGCTTCTTTCAAAAGTTGACTTATAGTGCCCACTATTAGGGACCATGCCTCTGTTTTCTTGGGAGAGATCTATTTGACAACTTCTTCATCTCCCAATGTGCCATCCGTAACTTTGTTGGAGCATCATGTTAAAACTTCAATGGAGGTGGATCCAATACCTTTTTAGGAGCCATACAACTTTAACACCACTTTATTGGGCCCTCTACCTAGGGTTAGGGTTCCTTTGAACCAATCCGTTCATGCTCTTACTTCAAAAAGCCATGGTATTCCCAATAGCAAAGGATATGAGGTCCCATAGAAATTTAGTTTTATGACTAGATAGGTTAGCCAATAGTCTCTTCCTTTCATGGTTGTTTTCACATATGGAATAATGTCCAAAGTCCTAATTTTTCTTTAGTCTATCAACCTTATAAGCCACTGTGTAGGTTGCATACCTTGCAAACCAAGATCCTTCATTGTCATATCCTTCATTATGTTCATTTATGGACCTCCATCAATCAATGCATTTGCAATAAAGCAACCTTTAATCCACATGCCAATCTTTGGGGTACCAAGATCTAGGAAGGCATTAGCCATATCCACTTCTCTTACAGGCTATGGATCTTATTGGACTTAGAGGTAGTTGTAGGAGTAATCCATAAGCCATGCCTTCTTGTCAATATACTTTTAAATTTCTTTTGAAAAAAATTGGGAGATAGCATTAGCAACTATTGGAATGTTAGGTTTGTTTTAAGGGTATCTAGGTATTTGACCAAGTCATACTCTTTGATAGGATCCACAGCCTTCTCCAATTGGCTAGGGAATGAGGCAACACCCACTTTCATATTTTCTTTTTCTTTTAGCAGTAGCAATATCTGCACTTTTTCTATCACTAGGGATAGTTTTGCATCCTCTATCTCTTTGACCTCTAGTCATATCTTTGTAACTATCTCTATATCCTTCTATGGAGTACTTGACTACTTGACATTTGTCGTCCTATCAATCAGGCATCACTCATCGGGGAAAAATATTTCATGGTAATAATTGATGATTATTCTAGATATATTGTTGTATATTTTCTCACAAGTAATTCATGTGAGTTTTCAAAGTTCCAAGAGCATCAAGAATAAGCACGAGTTACGAATGAAGACTCTACGGACGGATAATGGAGGAGAGTACACCTCTAATGAGTTTTAGGATTACTGCAAAGCCTTAGGAATTCATAATGAGCTTATCATACCATATCATCCACAACAAAATGGAGTTGTTGAATGGAAGAACTGCACTCTGTTAAATGTAGCAAGAGTTATGCTATCAATGGCACAACTTGACAAAGAGGATTGGGAAGAATCCATTGCCACCACTACAACTTATCTCCAAAACAGGTTGTATTCTACTTCTCTTCACAACCACACTCCCTATGAATTATGATTTGGCCACCCTCTTGACTTATCACATGTCAAGATATTTCAATGCATAGCTTTCTAGTCAATATCAACCACAAATCAAAATTCTCACACAGAGCCACACAACTTGTCTTCACTATATGGTAAGCCTTATGGCCACAAAGCCTATAGATTTTATAATTTAGACAACAAAGTCTTCATCTATGGTAGGAGTGCTATATTTCATGAACTGGATATCTTCTTAACATCCTTAACCACCACAAATTCTTAGTCTCTTAATCTCTATCCAGTTGCACCCCTCGAATCCACCACATCTCCTATCTCATTCATTGACCACCACACTTGAAATACTATGTCTCCTGCATCCTCTTCCAAATTCAATATTCAAACCACTCCCAATACACTTATCACATGGGACAAACCTCCTATTCAAAGGTTTACTAAATGACAAATCCAAAGAAATTCTCCCTCTAGGTCATCAAACAAGTCATGACCTGCATCTCAACGTGGAATACATGGGTAAATTTTAGCACCTTCTTCTCCTCTTCATTCTCTTGGAAATCCTCCTCATCATTCTGAGTTTGAAGTAGGCCAGCCTCATCACTATTTGAAGCTTGCAAGGCGCTTACATAATCTTAGCCAAACAGCACCCATGGCACAATGATAGCCACATCAACAACCCATGTTTTCAACATCAATCACTCGTGCTACTCTTGTGCAATCTTCAACTCCTTTTCTACCTCAATTCTACTCCCCTACTCACTATCATAGCATCTCAAATGGTAAATACTCCTCCTTCTCTCCCCTCTAGCTCAGTGTAGTGTAGTGATCTACACAAGGAGTCTATATCAGCAGGTCAAATAGTATAGGATATACTCATAATTTCATCTACTGATCCATATTCACTATGTAGGGTTGACACTAGGTTTAACTACTAGTGGCGATGTGTGCTTTGTGAAGCCATGATACCCTTGCTGAAACATGTGACTATCCTAACATTGCCTATGACAAGTTGGATGCACTGAGAGTCATAGTCAACATTGCGGTGAGTTAGTTTCTTGAAAGCACAACCCATTAATCGGTTGCACTTAGAACTAACGAATGAGGGCCCAATGATCATATGTGAGAATGTTATTGTCCACTCCCTCCTCGATTAGTGCATCAAAGGTGTGTGCCTCCTGGGCAACTACCGTTATGCGCAAGTAGGCTGGTGTTATTGTTTCCTTATCCTCATCCTCGATTCTTGTAATAGTTGCCACTCTTATTTTCATGGGTGGCGTTATCATTGGAGGCTTGTATACTGGGTGTGATGGAGGTTAGTACTTCTTGATATAATTGCCATTAAAAAAGCTTATACCCTCTCCTTCTAGGGTTTCAAGCTCTAGGTTGCATGTTCTACTAATATTATGCATTTTTGAAAGGTCCCAACCCCCTGAACTTCATCTTTTGTTTGTGCCCCTTTACAGAGTATAACAACACTAAGTCACCTTGTCCAAAATTGAATTGTTTGATATGCTTGTCAAACCAACTCTTGCATCATGCCTTCTCAAAGATTAGGGCATGGGTTGCAATGAGCCGGGTTTCAGATAGGTGTTCTAGTTCTAGTAGGTGATTTGTCCATGCTTTCTTTCCATCCCATGTCAATTGGATTGCTATTCTCAAGCTTAGAACAAAGAACTCTACTTGTAAGATTGCTCAATAGGTCAGCTTGAATGGTGTCTATCCTATGGTTGTTTTATAGGCTATCATGTAAGCCCATAATGCTGCCATTAGCTTATTGTCCCAATCATTGTGGGAGATAGAGACCACCTTGGTTAGGACAGTCACTAGGATTTTATTTGTGGCTTCAGCAACTTGACCATTGGCTTGAGGGTAATACAATGAGGATTTTTGATGGATTATCAAGAATGTGGATAACAAGTGGCAATCACTTCATTGATGAAGTGTGTGCCTTGTTGATCACTGACTAATTCTATGGGACATCTGAACTGTGAGATCACTTGCTCCCAAAGAAATTTGGCAGTGGTCCTAGCATTATTTTTTCAAGTTGCCCAAGCTTCAACCCACTTGGTGAGATAGTCTATGGCTACAATTATGTATATCTCTTGTGAGTATTGTGCTATAGGGCTGATTGGACTGATGAAATCAATCCCTTATTTTTCAAATGATTAGTGTGTTATCATTGGGGTCAACTCCATCTTATCTTTACAAATAGGGACTTTGGCTTGTTGGCACTCATTATAGTATTTCACAAACTTAGATGCATTGTAGAATAGTGTAGGCCACCACAATTGAGATTGGAGCACCTTACCTGCCATAGTGTCCCCATTGAAGTGTCCTCCAGCAATTCCACCATGATATTCTATAAGCACATCATGCATCTCATTTTCATAGACATGTCTCCTTAATAGTCCATCCAAATTAGATCAGTAGAGTTGGTCGACAATCAATTGATAGGGTTGAATCTTTAGAATGAAACATTTTAGCCTAGCCACGTTCACATAATCCATGTTCTAGAATGTGGACTATGTCGTCTGCCCAATAAGGTGTAAGGTCTACTCTAAACAAATCTCTTTTGCTAGACATTCTAAACAGATGCGCATTGGATAGGTCATCGACAATGCCTTGCCCAGCTGCTTCTCATGTGGTTATGCAAGACAAAATGGTCTACCATGTAATGTTATTTGCCCTTGAGTACTACCATGAAGAAATCAAATTCTAATAGCAGAAGTAACCATCAAGCAATGTGTCCTGTTGTGCAGAGTTTGTTCACAAGATAAGGTAATGCTTGATGATCAACAAAGAAAGTAAAGGGTGTAGCTAGAAGGTAATATCAAAATTTCTTTGCGTAAACACGATATCTAGCCCTTCCCTCTCTACTCTGGAGTAGTTCATTTCTGTGTAGCTAGAAGGTAATATCAAAATTTCTTTGCGTAAACACGATATCTAGCCCTTTCCTCTCTACTCTGGAGTAGTCCATTTTTGTATCATTGAGTTGTTTGCTTGCAAAGCTCGCTAGATAATCCAAGTTATGCTCTCCAGGTTGGCACAAAACTACTCCCACTTTGATGCATCAATATGTAGATGGAAGGTAATGGACCAATTTAGGACTCATAGAATAGGTGTGGTCATTAGAGCCTTTCTCAATTCTTCGCAAGCGTGTTGGCGCTCCTCAATCCACTCAAATACAATCAACAGCTTGTAAAGTGGTCATGCAATGAGTGCATAATTCAACACAAACCATCGATAGTACCCCATGTGGTCGAGGTGTTTACCGCAGCACAGAGGAGCGGGAAATGGAAAAAGAGAAAAGAAGGAAAAGGCGCCTTAAATGGCAACTAAACCCGGAAAAAGATTAAATGCACGGGCACGATCCTCAAGAAGTCTTGGAGTCGCCCAAGGAGAGTAAAAGAATAAAAAGCGCACCATTAAGTGCGAAAACACTTCCAAAACCTTCTAAAAGAGCACTAGGCTCACTCCTATGCAAATTGTATGTAGTAGTTGGGGATAGGATAGAGATTAGAACGGGGGGATGACCACCCATGGAAATTAGGGCATGTATATAAAGTTGAAAAGTGAATGGGAGGCTCATTCTTGTGTGTGGCAAAAGCTTCTTCTTCTTCTTCTCTTGTTTCTTGCCTTCTTGCTTGTGCTTGAGAGAGGGATTGAGAGAGTGTGAGGGAGTGATTGTGTGAGAGTGAGGGATCTTGGAGAAGAAGCTCTCCATCTTCTCTCTTCATCTTCTCCTCCTCTCTTCTCTTCTCTTGTCTCGCGCGTGGCTATGGAGGATGAAGCTCATGGGAGAGGGATTGAGGTTGCTTGAGCTTGCCTCAAGGATCGTGGAGCTACCGGTATGCAAGAAAGAGGGGGGTACTCGATCGAGCATTAGATTTGTAAGTATTTGGGTTTGTTGGAAGCATTAGATTAGGACTACTATTCTACATTTCTGTTTTTCATATTGGCTGCACTAAATTAAGGTTAGATTAGGGTAAGAAAAGAGGAAACAAAGGTTCTGGCTGCTGCTGGAAACAGGAAAACAGGGGACCAGATTCAAGTTTTTGGGTGAAACAGGGACAGGGAACTGGCTGTAAAGTTTTGCAGTGCTAGGAAAGGACCTTAAGAGGCTTGGGAGGCCATGACAGACCTCATTTCTTTAGTTGGCCTTGAGAGAGAGAGAGAGAGAGAGACAGAGAGAGAGCTTCTGGTTCATAGGACGAGGAAATGTGACCTCGATTCTAGGCGCATTCGATTCGTGCTGCTTTAGGTGAGTCCGGTGTGTTCCATTAGTGCTCTAATCAGTTATGGTAAGTCTGTGGTGATTGAGTGTAGCAGGCATTAGGAGGGATTCAAACACGCCGGAATCGCGCCCGCCGCCGACATAGTTGGACCAACTCGCAGTGGTTCGATCCGTAGAATCAGACCACCCGAGTCCTGGGCTCGGACTATTCGATTCCCAGAATCGGACCCCCGTCCAACTGAGAGAGTCGGACCAGACCGGTCCGATTGTAAGAATCGGACCATCCCGATCGGACGTGCCACGTGGCACTAGGACTGTCCATTAGAATCGGACCATCGTAGTCGAACCATTGGGGCCGGACTCGAACCAGTCGGACCAGTTCAAAAGTAGGACCACCCTCCTGGTTCGATTCCCAGAATCGGACCACCAGGGTCGGATGAGTCCCAGAATTAGACCACCCCGTCCGACTGTTAGAGTCGGACCAGACCGGTCCGATTGCCAAAATCGGACCGTTCGACTCCTAAAGTCAAACCAGCCCTGTCCGATTCCCAGAATCGGACCATCTTACCAAAACAAAAAGATAAGGATCTTTTACTGACCTTGCCAGAGACCTGACCCCAGGACGCAACCCTGAACACCCCCAAGACCCAGTTTGACCATTAGAACCTCAGAGACTAATCGAACTTAGGGTGTGGAGACCGTAGGATAGCCGGGGACCGAGTTGAAAACTCAAATTAGGTTGGGAACATGGGTAGAAACAAGGTGGAGTTTGCATTAAACGCTTTCTGCATCAACATTTCACTCTTGTGCTCCACTAAACCTGCACAACAAGAAAAGAGGAAAGCCTGTTTTCGCATCAAGCACCACGAACGCACCAAGCACAACGTGTGAGTAAGGATCGTTGCTATTTTCAAATAATAAGGAACACATCTGGATATCTAATAACATTAAGGAACCCACTAGTAGGAGAAGACCCTAAGACTTAGATAGGTGCTTGAGCGCCCTACTAGTAGTACCTGAAGAGAACACGAAGACACGGGAAGCAACAAGATAGAGGAGTGGAAGTTGCCGGAGCTGATTGGATTCATTGACAATCTTGTGGAGCTGGAAGCAGAAACAATGTCGGGATCAAGAGGTGACCAAGGGGAAGACCAACTAGACTTAGGAGAATTTCCAACCTCGGTCTAGGAACTGGTCCACGACTACGATCTACTCACCATGACTGTGATCCAAGGTAGACCTATAGAGGAAGCGGTGGCTAAACTGGAAAAAGAAAGAAGAGCTATCAAGAGAGCGTTGGAAGGTATAATTGCCTACAATCATGAGCAAAGGGCTAGGAGGCTGCAGCAAGACGTGGATATGTACGAGGCTAGACGAGTACTAGACCTAGTTGGGGCAGCCAAGTCCGGACCAAACGTAGAGAGGGAACGGGCAGCAGAGGCTGGCATGACGTTGAGTGAACTAGTGGCAAAGCGACTCATGGACAATACATCTGTGGAACAGAGTGCTACTGCCCTAGCCACCGTGCTACTGTTAGGATTGGGAGTCACACAAGGGGCTAAAGGACATGCTAGAATCCCTGTAGTAGCAAAACAACTAGCTTGATACGAACCTAGCAGTGACCCGTACAGCTTCATGGAGTAGTTCGAGCAAGTATGTGAGGGAAACGGTCTTACTGACCCTGTGCAGTGAGCTCAAGCCTTTGGCCTGTGCTTAGGCGATAAGGGGAGGACCTGGTACTGTAGCCTGAGCTCAAGCCTTTGGCCTGTGCTTAGGCGATAAGGGGAGGACCTGGTACTGTAGTCTGAATGACGTAGAACATACAAACTTCGCTCGCCTTAAGGGCCTCTTCATCAAGAGGTTTTCAGAGGCAGGGTATTCGGATAACCTCATAGTTAGGTTGATGAATATCAGTCAAAGGGAGAAGGAGGACGTTAGGGATTACGTTACTCAGGTGCGCAGTCTCGACAAGAGAATCCCTGCCAATGAGCGACCTACCAAGAGGGCAGTGTCTACAGTATTCATGAACGAGATTCGGAGTGAGGAGCTCTACAAGGCTTTGGCCAGTAACTCCACCTTACAATGAGACGTGCTAGCTCGAGTCTTCGAGGAGGCAATACGTGTAGATGATCAACTTAGGGAACGAAGCATAAGGGCTACCAACTGAGATAGTGCAAGCCAGAGGGACCCTGAGAGATCAACCACCTTAGGGGAAAAAGTAACCGCTAGTGCGTAGGACAAGGGAAAGAGTGTAGACCACGACCAAGGGATGGCAGAGATGAGAATGGAGATTGCATGGTTGCAAGAGCTTGTTAGAAAGCCTGTGAGATCGCATGTACAATGTGTGTACTACGGCGGCAATCACCTCCTAGTGGAGTGCCAAGATCCTAGATCTCGGCCGTGCTCAAATTGCGGTAGATTCGGACATGATGCAGTGCATTGCAGAATGCCGAGGAGATTCCCATATACGCAGTAGTACAACCCTCCATACTTAGGTAATAGGCCACCTAATTTCTTTGGCAGGGGAACCCAGTTAGCTCTTCCAGCACCACTGATTCAAGACCTGTCGTGCCTAGGCTGGAAATGAACCCAACTGGTATACCCAGGCCACTAGGGCCTTTTGGGACTCACCCACCTATAGTGATGCTCCTGTTCACTTTGTGGAGGAGCCTAATGAGGAAGAGACATATGTTAATCCGTGCATATCCTATGATGAGGAGGGCAACCCAGTCCTGATGGACTATCGGCCAGTGCCAGTGATGGCTTTAGGAAGAGGACGAGGCAGAGGCTTTGGAGGGCCTAGTTAGGATCAAGTCACATGCTGGACTTGCGGCCACCTAGGCCACATTTCATCGTGCTGCCCCAGAGCGAGAACAAGCTAACAAAGACAAAGCGGATCTCCGATGCACAGAGTGTGGAATCACACATCTGTTTCTTGACTGTCCTAGGCAGAAGCCATCAATGAGCACTGCCAACATGCCATCGGTGCCTTTGGGGCTCTTTGGAGTGGAAACTTTTGGTAGTGAGGATACGCCCATCCCGCTACATGCTATGACGTGAGCTCAGATGAAACAAGCAGGCATCTCCTTGCCAGGGCCAAGTAATCTTGATGCAACCTCAATAGGAAAGAAAAGCCGGAGGAGACGAAAAAAGAGAGTCGAGGCGATGATAACCCTTAAAAACGAGGAAACGACTACACTGGTAACGGGGAAGAAGGTCACAGACGCAGAGGCAGAGACCTTGGCTCCTAAGACAATAGAGCTAGGGAGTGCCAAGGTAGGGGAATATCCCCACCCCAAATGGCAACTTGAGGCTATAGCCAAGGTCAAGGAGTGGGTCAAGGACGCCCAAAAGCACCTCGAAGATGCTGAACCCATATCGGAAGACCCTATGGATGACTTCTCCAGTGTTAGCACACCAGTCTCACCCTCAAAACCACAGGTTGGGAGCATACCTGCACCACTAGGAGTGACTCAGCAGCAAGGCTGAGGGGAAACTTACCAAGGCAGACAGAATGCATGGCCTAGAACTGCTAGCCTCAAAGGAAGACAAGGGTCCAATAGCCTCCTCACAACTTTTCTGTCCACTCTAGTAACTCTAAGCTTGGAGGATCTACTTAGGCAAAATCACTCCTTGTGGTAGGAGTTAAAAGACTCGATCGAGGGACACGCAGGGCTTGCGGGTACTGATCCGCAAGACCATGATGCAGTTACATGGATCCCAAGTCTAACTCTACACTCAGATCCTAAGTCCTTGCACATCAATGCTTTTTGGGAAGGCACTGAAATGCATGCAGTTTTGCCTGTCCTAGCCTTAGGAGACATGACTCGGAAAGGAATTGTGGACACAGGCGTGGTGTTAGTGTGCTAAACTATGCGGTCCTAAAGGCATGGGGAAACCCTCCTGTAGAGATTGCTAGATTCAATGTCACGTTAGCAAACGGAATGAGGGTAAGACCATTTGGGGTCTTAAAGAATTGGCTGGTAAATATTGCCGGTGTGCAATTCTCGGTAAACTTCATTGTCATGAAGGGAGTGGATTACGACATACTATTAGGCTGACCTTGGATGAGGAATGCATGAGTCATAGAGGACTAGGGAAATGGATTGATTTTCCTAGGGAACAGAACTAGTGCAGTGAGGGTAGAAATGGACACTTGGACAACGACGCCTGTTGACCTGGCTGCCATCTCAGCCATGCTAAAAGGCGATACTCAAACGACCAAGCCCTATGGATCGCTCACTAGATATATCCCTTGCCCTGAGGATGACAGGGATTGGATGCACGTGTTGGCAACCATTGACCTACCATTCTCGGATGAGGAAGGACCACATCAGCAGGCTGCTAAAACCGCTACCATGCCAACTGGGGAGCCAGTTGTGCCACTTTGCATGATGGCAGGAAGCTCACTCAACCCAAGCAAATCGGCCTCATCCCGCATCCCCAACAACAAATTAGAGCTTCAGGGAATCGTAGAGTATCTGACTGATAAATTGAATGGTAATTTGGCTGCTAACTTAAAACCTCTACATGACCTTTTAGCTAAACCAGAATGGAAACAGACCAAGGTCCATGACCTGAACTTGTTATATAACTGGGCTTTAGTTACTGACGACAAGGAGATTGAAGAGGGAAGCTTAGGGGATGATGAGCAGTCAGAAGGACAGGACTTGGATGATGAGGAGTATGAGGACTATCACTCTACGGGAGAAGAGGGTGAAGAAGAGGTAGACACAATAGAGTACGACACAGAGGGAAAAGCAATAGAACAAATCAGGGCAGACTTGAGGCCTAGGAAAGAAGGGATCAGTCGGAACGAAAAAGGAGTCATGCTAATGGAGTGTGACAGATCCTGGCTAGAACAAATAGAAGCCGTGGATTACGAGAAAGCCGGAGTAGCACAACCATGGGTAATCCCAGTGCTCAAGACAGATTCACCTTCGGAACTACGACCCCTTGGGGAAACACCTTCCTCAAGTGAGGGATACGAGTTCAACTCAAGGTCGGAAGTTAGCACTGAAAGTGATCTCGAGATACCGCAACCCTCTAAGGTCAAACGCACCAAGGGAGACTTGCCAGTCCACCTGAGGTGCAGGAGACTAAAAGAGGAGGCAAGGAAGCAAGCAAGGGACTTAGAAGTGGAAGGGCAGAGGAAACCACAGGATCTACCCAAACGGTTTACAAAATTTAAAAAGGGTGACAGAGTGGTGGTCCTGTTAGGTGCAAAAAGACAAGGTCAGACTAGTGAACCGATCGAGGGACCCGCCAAAGTCAAGGAGGTTAACTTGGCTGGGAAAGGTGAAAAACCAAGACCAGTGTTCGTCATAGAGGACTTGGGGGAGGAGGAAGAGACCAAACTCGTTGCGCTCCTGCAAGAGTACATTGACGTATTTGCATGGACATTGGACTTAAGGGAGTCGACCCTAGGGTCGTGACTCATAACATCCCAATGGTTCCAGATGCAGTGCCAACAAAACAATGACCTTACCCTATGAATCCCAAGCACGCCCATGTAGTGAAGGAGGAGATTGATAAACTCATGAGGGCAGGTTTCATATATGAGATCGAGCACACGGACTGGGTATTACCTATCGTGATTGTCATGAAGAAAAATGGAAAAATCCGAGTGTGCGTAAACTACAAAAAGGTGAATGCCGCTACGAAAAGGGATAACTATCCTTTACCTTACACCGAGCACATGTTGGAGAGGGTAGCAGGGAAGGAAGCCTACAGTTTTCTGGATGGTTTCTTAGGTTACAATCAAGTGCAAGTGCACCCCGACGATAGGCACAAGACTGCCTTTGCCACAGAATGGGGCATGTTCGCCTACATTGTCATGCCTTTTGAGCTAATGAACGCACTTGCAACTTTACAACGCCTAATGTGCACTATCTTTAAGGACATGCTTAGGTGCAAACTGGAAGTGTTTGTAAACGACCTATGTTTACACTCTAGTTGGGCCGAACACTTGGAGAAATTGAGAGCTGTCTTTGAAAGGTGTAGGCTGTACCACCTCTCGCTAAACCCCTTAAAGTGCTAGTTCTGGGTAAAACACGGATGCATCTTAGGGCACGTGGTGTCAAGGAACGGCATTACTATTGACTTTTCCAAAGTCAGAGTCATTGTTGACCTACCGCCACCCGACAACTACAAGGGAGTTCAGTGCTTCTTGGGACACACTGGATATTATCGACGATTTGTGCTAAATTATGCATTAATAGCTAGATCTTTGTACAAGCTATTGATAGTGTTTGAGTGGACGGAGGAATGCCAGCGCGCATATGAGGAATTGAAAAAGGCTCTTATGACTGCACCAATCTTGCGAGCCCCAGACTAGAACGTAACGTTCCACGTGCACATAGATGCCTCTAAGTTCGCTATTGGAGCCGTGCTATGCCAGCCTAGTGAGCATAACTTGGATTATCCGATGAGTTTTGCCAGCAGGCAGCTCACAGAGACCGAGATGAACTATTCCACGATGAAAAGGGAGGGGTTGGCCATGGTATTTGCGGTAAAGAAATTTAGGCATTACCTGTTGGCCACTCCCTTTGTCTTCTTTGTTGACCATCAAGCCTTGCTGTATTTGGTGAACAAGCCTTGTGCTATGGGGCGCATAGCTAGATGGTTACTCCTTTTATTGGAGTTTGACTTCTTTGTGGTTGTATGCAAAGGAAAGCAGCACTACGTGGCTGACCACATGTCTCGCATACCCACAAGAGAAGCCGTTGGGCAAGGCGTGCCTGACGATTTGCCGGACGCCCATCTTTTTAACTTGTCTAGTGAATGAGAATTATTTAGAGCGGATCTAACGCCGTATTGGGCCGATGACATAGTGCAAGTGCTAGAATATGGACTACCAGAGCGACCCATTGAGAAGGCCAGGCTGAAGAGACTTATCTTGAAAATTTAGCCATACCAATTGATAGTAGCTGGCCAACTCTACAGGTTGGGACAAGACGGTTTATTGCGCAGGTGCGTATGTGAGCATGAGACGCACAATGCATTAAACGAAGCACATGGCGGAATCACTGGAGGACACTTTAGTGGGGACACAACAGCCCAGAAGGTGCTACGATCCCAACTATGGTGGCCCACCCTATTCCGCGATGCAGCTAAATTTGTAAAGCACTGCGATGAGTGCCAAAGGACCAAAGTGCCTGTGCGAAAGGACAAGATGGAGTTGACCCCTGTCATAGCTCGACAACCCTTTGAAAAATGGGGCATCGATTTTATTGGACCTATTAGTCATGCAGCACAATATTCCCAAGCTCGATACATTATAGTGGTGATTGACTATCTAACGAAATGGGCAGAGGTGCGAGCCACGAGGAAGAACGATGCTAGGACCACCGCAAAGTTCTTGTGGGAGCAGGTCATTTCACGGTTTGGCTGTCCAATCGAACTTGTAAGTGACCAAGGCACACACTTCATTAATGAAGTGATTGCCCACTTGCTCTCTACCTTCCTAATAATTCATCGGAATTCCTCTCCCTATTACCCTCAGGCTAATGGCCAAGCCGAATCCACAAATAAAATCGTAGTCAATGTGCTTACGAAAGTCGTGTCTACTTCGAGAAGTGACTGGGACAACAAGCTAATGGTGGCCTTGTGGGCCTATCGCACAGCTTATAAAACGGCTGTAGGACAGACGCCCTTTAGGCTGACGTACAGAACTGAAGCCATTTTTCCCTTAGAATTCTTCATCCCTAGTTTGAGGCTAGCAGTCTAGGAGCGTTGGGAGGGAAGAGAGGCTTGGACCAACCGCTTGGTGGAACTCGAGCGCTTAACAGAAACCCGACTCCTCGCCACTCACTCTCTGATTTGTGAAAAGGCTCGACGAAAAATGTGGTTTGACAAGCATGTCAAGCAGCAAGACTTCGAACAAGGGGACCTTGTTCTGCTGTACTCGGTAAAAGGACATAAACAAAAGATGAAGTTTCGGGGGCTAGGGCCTTTCAGAGTACGCATGATTGGTAGGACCGGGAATGTCGAGTTGGAGACACTTGATGGTGAAGGAATAGGCTTTTTTAACGACAGCCGCATTAAGAAGTACTATCCTCCTTCACATCCATTACATGAGCCACCCATGCTAGAACCCCCACTGAATGTCTGCAGGAGCGGCGTATTCTTTCGAGGCCTTGATTGATGAAGGTGTCGACTACAACATCTTGACGCATGACCATTGGACACGCATTGGTCAACCGAAACTACAGCCCACTAACGCTAAACTCACCCTGTTTGGGGGTACCGCTTACCCACTCCTAGGGAAGTGCAAGGTGGTCGTTTCCATCGAGTCTAAAAGTTTACCAACCTTCTTCCATGTGTTACTTGACACTAAAGGCGCTGGTAATGTGTCACTATTGGGTCTCATTTTCAAGAAGCAAACCAACTGCAATGTGGATTACAACCTAAACCGCATACATCTTGCTATCGGCGATGTGCGCATAGTGACGACCTTCAGCAAGAGCTGTCTTAATTCCCCCACCCTTACGATGCCACCGATAGAAACCCTTACGACCATGCTTCAGACTGAGTCTGAATAGATGGAAGCTACGGCCTCGGGTCGGGCTCCCGACCCCAGGCCCAAACCCACCAAGAGCGCTCACAAGGCCAAAGAGTCCAAGTATCTATGGGTGCCAAAATGGCAAAAACCACATCCGGGTAGACCACCCAAGTATGATCCTAAACATCAAAATTATCAACCGTCCTGACCTAAAAGGCAGTCTAGGCGCTATCGTCGTAGACACACAACCACGACGCGCTGGATTCCCAAAGAACTCTTGCAGGCACAAGGATACTACGAGGGCAATCCCTGGATTTGGGTGCCTAAAAATGGCCAGCTAAGAAGCTCATCTACAAGCAATCTCACCCTAATGAGAGAGGCTTGCACAAGTGGCGCCCAGAACATAGTTAGCAGGCCATGGCCAATTGTGGCTAGCAAGCCTCAGCTCATATATCGACCAAAGCAAATGCCATAGGCCTTAAACCTACCTAATCCAGAGAACTTAAAAACCACTAGGACTGCCCACTTAGAACCTAGCACAACCCCCATGCCTACAGACATTCTTGCAGCATCTCAAAGTGCTTCAGAGTGCAAGGCCCAACCTGTAACACCGATGAGGAAGTCACAACTATCCAGTCCAGTTGCACCACCCCCGCCAGCGGGTCTTAAACCTTCATACGCGATACGACCTTTCCTCTCCTTGGCTAAGGACCTTGCTGCAACTTCTGGGGATGACTTAATAACCTGCATTAAAATATTAGATGCAACTTTCACTACATTTGCTAGAAGCTACGAGAGGCTAGACCTAGGCCTTCTTGACGAAACGCTTGCTTTGGATGTTCATGCATTACCATGCACTTGGGAGGAATATGAATTTATGACCACTAAAGTACCCAAAATTGCTGCCGAACTGATAGCAAATGATGAAATCTCGAAGGATCAAGCTGACCTCAGAAGACTTATCACTTCGTATCGTAAGCCTCCTCGTTCTGCTCCTGAGCAGGAGTTGCAAGAGCTCACGCAGATGGCCAGCTCACCTTCCACATTCTTGCAGCAGTGGTTTACGCTAAGGATCCAATGGGAGAAAAAAGGTTGTCGAATAATGACCAATGCTGAGCAATGCAGGGCAGTTAAAACTATCGAATATGACCCCACTTATGTGGGGGCACCTATCTCGTTTAGGGTCTTGGCCATCACCCATAATCAGCATTTGGACGACCATGTGCTTGCCCACCCCTACATTGACCAATTCCTCACCGTAGAGGAGTTACATGTTGCCAGTCGCCTCAATACTGGAGATCTCTTCCACGACGTGTTGACCTACATTTCCCAAGTCTCCATCCAACCATCTACTCTTGATTGTCATGCCCAACTCGAATACAATCCAAGCTTCTATGATTGGCTATTGGCTAGGTAGACGCGAAACAGCGCTTATCTCATCCTTCCTGTGCTAATCCTAGGAAGGATTCTTTGAAAGATCCCCGACGGAGGGGGGAGCAATGTGAGCAAGAGCAGAGCAAAAATGAAAAGTTATGCTATTTAGCTAGCAGATTATTATAATTAAGTTTGTTTCTATGGAAGAATACTGCAGAGTAAAAATAGCAATGATCAAGCCTCTAAGCAAGTGTACCCATTTTGGGCACATATATTTTTCTCTCAAACTGAGTTCTGATTAGAAATAAGCCGATTGTTAGGCATTAATGTTGGCATGGTGTGTTGACATGTCACCACCATGGTAGGACAGGACAAAGGGGGCAAACTCCCATTCTCTGAAGAGGAAATGACCAAATTCGGCATCAGCATCGAGACGCGAGGATTCAGTCAGTTCACTTTCAAGCACACACTGAATCTGGACGAGGCCATCCTGGAGGAACCCGCGATCAAAGACTTGGTGGATAGGTGCCACCTCCACAAGTACGTGGAAAAGGTGGGGCAAGCTGTGGATTACAACATGTGTGTGGATTTCCTGAGGAACTTCGACAAAAGCAAGAACTGTGGCACCGTCACAATAAGGACAGGGGAGTAGGAAAGAAGAATCGAAGTGCCCCTCAATGAAACAATCATAGAAAAGGCCCTGGGGCTTGTGCCCAAGAAAGAGAGATGGCCGAGACGAGATGTTTACACCATGCTGGGGGTCAAGAAAGAAGCGGTGCATATCGTGGATGGAATTAGCTTGGCTGACATCCCGGACCCAGCGGTGAAATTACAAGCAAAGATGATCCATACCCTCTTCTTGGGCCAACGGTACAATGCGTTGATGAACAGGATCGGGGTCCCACTGTTGGAAAGCATAGCAGCAGGAGTCCCTGAAGAAATAGACTGGAATGGATTCGTACAGAAGACCATTCAAAGTTCAGTTGCCCTCCTCACTCCGATGGAAGCACCAGTAGAAGAAGAATCCCCTGCCTCAACTGCACGCTCCGCAAGAAAGAAACCTGTGTCAAAGGCAGCTACTATCACATACGGGGGTATCCTGACAGCCATCAAAGACGAAGCACTAAAGGATGAGGGCATCATGGATAAGGAAGCCGCGCATCAAAGCCCGCCTCACCACGAAGGAGGGGAATCAAGCGAAAGAACAATAAGTGACAAGGGAGAGTAGGAGGTGCCGCCTCCACGAGCGAGCAAACCCGAAGAATAGAGAAAAAGTGATAGGAGACAGAAGGAGAAATTAAGTAAGGAAGAACGGGCTGACATCAAAAGGGCTCAAAAAGAGTCTCGAAGGGCTGAGGAAGAAAGGAGGAGGAGGAGCTTGCTAGGATAAGAGAGGAGTCGAAGAAGGCAGAAGAGGATAGGAAAAGAAGGGCAGAGGAAGAAGCCGAGGAGCAGCGACTAAAGGAACTGGCCGAACTGGCAGAAGCTACACGAAGATCGGTGGAAGAGACCCATGGGGTCGGAGAACTCAAACCCGCAAGCCCTGGCCATAAAGCCAAAGCCAGCGCAAGTGTGGAAGTAGCTCTGGTGGTCATAGGCAAGGGCAAGTCCCTCCTACATCCACTCCCTCCCTCCTTTGTGCCGACAACGGCTGAAACTACGATTGCAACTACTGCACAACCCACGCCTCCCCTCAACACGGCACAGCTCATGACCATGGTGCAGATGCTCATGAGCAAGGTGGCCGAAATCGTCCCTGAAACTAAATTGAAAAGGCCCACCACCACAGATGCAGAGTCACGGCAAGACCCCAAACGACAAAGGCTGGAGGCATCGACCACCACACCCAACACTCCCATGCCTGTCGATACAGACTATGACGCATATGTGGCCGAGTTACTGACACAACTGGACAAGGCAAAAGAAGAGAAGAAGGTGGCCCTGCTGGAACTAGAAAAAGAAAAGGAGACATCAGCGGCCCTCAGGCTAGAGGTCTCAAGGCAAGAAGTCGACAGATGGAGAGAAATAAAGGCCCTGCAGGACCAGCTAGCAGAAAAAACGAAGGAAGCCCAAAACAATGAAAGCCGCCATAGGCAAAGGCTAGAGGATGAGGAGCAGAGCCTGGTGGTGGAGCAAAGGAACCTAAAACTATGATGCAGCAATAAAGTGATCTATAGCAAAGGGTTGCCCAAGTGGAAATGCTCTACCGGGAGGTCCAGGAAGGCGAAGCCACTGCTCCACAAGAACATGCCACGGAGCCCTAGTCATGGTAGGAGCTGGAAGAACAGAACAGGCTAATAAGGGAAATCGAATTCTTGAAAAATGAAGGGTAGGGAGTCTCAGCAGCAGCAGCTGAAGCAAAACATCTACAAGATGAAGTGCAAAGATTGCAAGATGCGCTGGAGACCTCCCAAGAAGACGTAGAAGCCCTCATGGCCATGACCTTTAATCAAAAAAGGCTATTCCTTCTCGCTGAAATCCAAAGCTAAGAGTAGTTGGTGCAGGAGAAATCAGAAATTCTGGCTGAGGTGCACCTCAGGCTCAACATTGTCAATCAAGCAAGAGGGATCGCTGAAGAACAACTCGCTCAGAAATTAAGAGAAAGAAACCAGTTATGGTTTTTATCAAATGAGCAACAACAGGTAGTAACCACCCTAGCGAGCTAGCTGGAGGAACAAAGGCAAAGGATGGAGGAGAGAGCCATGGAGTGGGAAAGGAAAAACTTTGACAGGGTAAGGGACTTAATTGAATGCCTGACGGTGGCTGAATACGAAAGAATGCTTGCCAAAGCTAGGGTTGAGGCTACAGAGATAACCACTAAGACCCAATGACAGGCTTTCCTCAACACGATGCTCCACATGATGCAAGTTGAGGGCGATGATATAGTGGAACAGGTAAAAAGAAAGTTGGAGCTAACCACCCAGGCTCTAAGATACGGTCTTGCGAGAGCTTCCAACAAGTACATGAATGACTAAAAAGCAACAATTCTACTACCTGCGTTGTACGGGCCTTTCCACTGCTGAGCTCAAGGAGTTAGGTTTTCAGGAGCAAGAGCAGCCACCACCACCACCACTAGTCATTCCTCCTGTGGTTGAGCAAAATGTCGAAGAGGGCCTGGACTTTGAGCAAGATGATGATGAAGAGCCACAAAGGATGCCGAGTCCGCCTCAACCCGAGATCCCATAGGAGGAACCTGCCGATGCCGAGCTATCTGAACACATAGTTGCAGCAAGGAGAAGGAGACAAGAGTTAGCTGAGGAGGCCCAACGCCAAGCACGCACACTTCCACCTCCCTGAGGAGCCCATGCCACTGAGGAATGATACACATCCTGTAGATTGGCCCCAGGAGTTGGTCATCTGGCACCAGCGAGAGCTACATAAGAGGCCATTCGAGCTTTCATTTGCTTTTCCACGCTCCCTGGACCGGGCCCTGCCTTTAGGAGTCATAGCCAAGATCAAAGATCTGGCTAACGAACTCGCAAATAGATGGATGGAAGAAAGAAGCATGATAATGACTAGGTGGAGACAAGAGCCACGAGAGTACTGGGAAGACAAGGTCAATCTGGCTCCCAAATCCATCCAAGGCTACAAGGCACAGCCGAAATGGCGAAGGAGGATTTGGGACACCAATTTTGATGCCTGGACCGCATTTTGTAGCTCCCTCCCCGAAGATCGTAACGATCCCATCTACATGCCCTACCCCCCTAGGCATGGAGTGGACTACGACAGAGATTTACATGGGGATTATGACTTCTCGAAAATCTATAATGTAAATGCTAGAAGCCCGGAGGAGTGCTTAGTATTTAGGGTAGAAGATATACTTCCCTCCATAAATCGTTTTCTTGTAAACTTCTCTTCCTACCCCGATCCAGCATTCTTAACCACTTGTAATTACCTCCGACTTCTCAAATTCCTGCTACTACAGAAACCTGCAGTAGAGGAAGCCCATCTCCCCCCACTCTTTTTTGATATTAACCTAGGAATAGATAGTAGAGCCATGGCGAGGTTGATGATGCGCGCTACTCTCCTCCCTGCCTTCTGCTTAGAGCTATTAGAAAATATGAGTGACACCCGTTTTGCAAGGTGTAATCACCCCTTCTTGTCCACCACTCCTCTGAGAGCTAAAGCCGGTATTAAAGAATACCTACAAAGTCGCACATTTTTATCACAATGCCTGCGATCGCCCCATGACTAAATAGGTGCCACATACCTTGCCCAATGTACTCTCTCCCATTCGGAAAAAAAAAAGTGATTGCAGTCTTCTTTCACTATTATGGTGCACCACCCTCACTGCATCTAGAATCCTCTCTAGCCCCTCCCCCACTTCACACTTAGGGCACATCAAGGGCAGGACCTTCAAACCTGTCACCCTAAGTTTTGCACCGCACCCTCACCGCTGCACGAACTGGGTCCTCAAGTGTGGGACATTACCAAGGGCTAGACCCATCTCCCAGTTCCAGTGGCACAGGCACCATGCACTACACAGTGAGACAGACACACCCCCTAGGAAGTGCACCACTTTTCTTGCAGGTTATGTTCGTGTTTCAAAAACGGGCTGCTTGGTTGAAGAAGATCATCTACTACATCCTCCAATGACAATGAATTTTTCCAGGAGCCGAACATGACCCCATTACTGCAACTTCAGGAGCTTCGCTGCGAAGGTTTAAATGGCTCAACAAATTTCATGTTACCAATCATCCGCCTACTGATGGGCTGCAATGACTGAACCAAATCAAGCAGAAGGAAAACCCAGTGATGGAGCTGCCATTGGCATAGATCTTGGAACCTCACCATCCGATGATCCATGCCCACCGCCTCAAGATCTACGGATCTCTTATTGATACCACAAGCCTGAAGACTTTCAACTCAAAACTGAAGATCCTCTACTCCTAGACAAGGGTTTTCAGCCTAGGCCATGGCTTTTCACGGCAAACAGTGTTCGGGGGGTTTCTCTAGAATAAATCCCTCCAATACCATCCTCCTAAGGGATTGCTTATTGCTTCAAGCGTTTCGGATACTCAAAAGACGACCGGCTCCATAGGGGCGCCAGAATAGTGTGAAGGATGTCGAGAATCTTCATGAAGCCTAAAGCACGCCGGAATCTCTACTGGTCATGGTCATCAAACTCCATCACCTCTCATTCACAAGCATCAGTGTCATCTACCCACCAGTTCCACCTAGCCATAGCATCATCTATCCCATTACTTCCCACCATAGTGCCATGGGACTGGCACTTGGCTAGGAGGGGGGTAATGTTTACTGCAGCATAGAGGATCGGGAAAGGGAGAAAGAGAAAAGAAGGAAAAGGCTCCTTAAATGGCAACTAAACCTAAAAAAAGATTAAATGCACGGGCACGATCCTCAGGAAGTCTTGGAGTCGCCCAAGGAGAGTAAAAGAATAAAAAGCACACTATTAAGTGCGAAAACACTTCCAAAACCTTGTAAAAGAGCGCTAGGCTCACTCCTGTGCAAATTATATGCAGTAGTTGGGGATAGGATAGACTAGAATGGTGGGAAATGAGGAAGTGGGCCTAGGCTAATGGCCGACCATGTAAAAAAGGGGGATGACCGCCCATGGAAATTAGGACATGTATATAAAGTTGAAAAGTGAATGGGAAGCTCATTCTTGTGTGTGGCAAAAGCTTCTTCTTCTTCTTCTCTTGTTTCTTGCCTTCTTGCTTGTGCTTGAGAGAGGGATTGAGAGAGTGTGAGGGAGTGATTGTGTGAGAGTGAGGGATCTTGGAGAAGAAGCTCTCCATCTTCTCTCTTCATCTTCTCCTCCTCTTTTCTCTTCTCTTGTCTCGCGCGTGGCTATGGAGGATGAAGCTCATGGGAGAGGGATTGAGGTTGCTTGAGCTTTCCTCAAGGATCGTGGAGCTACCGGTGTGCAAGAAAGAGGAGGGTACTCGATCGAGCATCAAGGTAAGCTCACTACACTCGTAAGGTAGGCATTGCGCGTCAGCTATGTGAGAGGTAGCCATGGCTGCTCGGTTCGAAACACTTGAGCAATAAGTGGTCCGTAGGTCTCGGGGTAGAGCGTGAAGCATCCCCTCCACGAGGAAACATTAAACTCCCTTATAGTTGGTTGGTGGTGGTAAATCGAAAATCACTCCAGCTTTGGAAAAGTTGCTAGCAATTCTGTTTTTCAAGACGGTGTGTCCTAGGATATATCCATGCTCTATCCAAAATTGGCATTTTAAGGGGTTTAGTGAGAGATTGTATGGTCTACACCATTCAAAGACTATGAGGAGTTTGTCTAGTTACTCCTCCCAATTGGAATGAACATATAAATCATCCACAAATACTTCCAACCACTTTCTAGCATATCCTTGAAAATCTCATACATGAGATGCTGAAAGGTAGCAAGCACATTAGTTAGCTCAAATGGCATGACTATGTAGGCAAACACATCCCATTATATTTGTAAATGTCATTTTATGCTTGTTATCTGTATGCACTTGCACTTGGTTATAGCCGAAGAAGCCATCCAAGAAAGTATAGGCTTCCTTCCCTACTACACTCTCAAGCATGTGCTTGGTGTACGATAATCGATAATTGTCTCTCTTTGTCACTAGGTTGACCTTTTTGTAATTCACACACACTCGAATCTTCTTATTCTTCTTAAGGACAATTACTATGGGTGATATCCAATCCATGTGCACTCAATCTCATAAATGAATTCGATGTTCAATAGCTTGTCTATTTCCTCCTTCATAGCAATGTGGGCATGCTTTGGATTCATTGCATACTGACTAGTGTTGCATTGGGGGTCATAAGAATATTGTGAGTCACAATACTCAGATTGGCCTTTCAACTCTTTCTAAGGACAAAGTGAATATATCTACATACTCTCATAAGAGATTAATGAGATTGGCCTCCTCTTGCTTAGTTAAGTCATCGGCCATGCACACAGGTTGAGGCTTGTCCCCATCCCTTGCCAAGTTGACTTTCTTAACTTTAACAAGTCCTTCAATGGGTTCACTAACATGTCCTGCTCATTTAGCTCCTACTAGCACCACTATGTGGTCACCTTTCTTATGCTTAGTATAGCATTTGGGTAAGTCATGTGATTTCTTTTATTGTTTAGGTTCTAAGGACGTGGGCTATTTCCTTCTCTCTTCCTTGAGCCTCTTGTGCTTGAGATGGACTATAAGGTCCCCTTTTGTACGTTTGGTCTTAGATCGTCGTGGGATTTTTGGATCACTCTCAGAGAGCTGACTTTTGACTCAAAGTTGAACTCACAACCTTTACTAGAAGAAGGAGCTTTTCCCATTGGTTGTAGCTCCGAGATCGATTCCACTCCAAGTGGTGGTGTAGCACTTGATTGAACTAATCCAACTCACTCATGGTCCACTACGTCTAAGTTCTAACCAAGTATGATCACGATTTACCTTGATGACTCCTCTGTCCACCCTAAAAGCATTGGCCTCTCAAGGTTTAGAGTGTGCTCTTATCTACACAAACACTCGCCCATCTATGCCATATTCTATGGTTTTCGGATTCTTCCTCACTTTCCTCACCATTGGAACAACAACTTCATACTTATCATCCAAATCCTCATACTTAGAGTATTCATCGTTCCCATGGTTCCCATTCATAGAACTTTTCTTATCCGCAATGAGGGCCCAATTGTACAACAAATTTAGATCATGTACCTTAGTCCATTGCCACTCCAAACTCTCTATGAGATCCTTAAAATTTAGGTCATGCACCTTAGTCCATTGCCACTCCAGACTCTCTAAGAGGCTTAAAATTTGTAGTTGAGTTACCAACTAGCTCTCTTGTTAGGTACTCACTATATTAGGGAATTTGGGAATTTTCATATAGTTTGGAAATTCCCAATATAGTTAATATTTGGCCACATGATTAAATCCTGTCCCCTTACTTGAAAGTGGAGTCTACCCTAATTACTATATAGGTTGTCTTTTCAAGTCCCACTTTGAAGCATGGGTTAAGATTTAGCCACATAACCAAATCTTTACCCCTTATTTAAAAGTGGGACTTGGGAGATTCCCAAATTCTCTAATATTGTGTTTACTCTAGAATTCTATGGAGTTCAAGTTTATTAGTTGGTACATGGTAGGTAACAAGCATTGATCAGTTGATGGAACTACTCACCATCATGCAAAGAGGTATTGATGATGTAGCATCATTCTTGGGTAACTCAAAAGTTGTAGTTTTGTTGGGTTTACTGGCCACTTCTACAGCTTACCTATAGTCGTTGCCTATAATCATGCTCATTGTTTGAGAATGGCAAGTCGATGGTTGCCAATATGTGCATCCAATCATGCTCATCCTCAGGGCAAGAAATGTACTTAGTTAAGGGTCCACATTTGTGCTTTTCTTGTGAGTCACCCGTTAGTATTGCAAAGATAGCATCAAGATCAACTAGTGAGGTTTTCCGAGTTTCCATCTCTACTCAAACAGCTTTTGTTTTATTGCCCAAGAATATCAAGCCATTACCCCAATTCTCCATCACTCGAGCATTTCTCATACATGGCCTACCTCTAACAGAATATCATAGTCCACTCCCTTTATGACTATGAAGTTAACCAAAAATTAGATTTCTACTATCTTTAGAGGCCAATCTTTTAGTACTTTGAATCATCAAACTTTCATTCCATTTGGTAGTGTAATATTAAACCGTGCAGTTTCCACTAGCGGATTTCCCCAAGCTTGCAAAAATATGTGGCTAATCACACTAACTCCTGCTCTTGTGTTTACAATTCTGTTTCATGTGGCAACACCTAATGCTACAACAGGTAAGATTGCATGCAATTCCTTGCTCTCCCAAAAGGCATTCACTTGTAGAGATTCAAACAATGGGTTCAGGGTTAAGCTTGGTATAAGTGTTTGTGCATCATGTCCTTCAAGTCTGTCACTCCGTGTCCGTTAGGTCTTTCTATCCACTGCTTCAACACTTGCCATAGCATGGGGTTTTGCCTAAGCAATTCTCCTAATGGCAAGGTTATAGGAGTTGATATTAGTGTCATGTGAAAATTGCCAACCTTTTCCTTTTCATCTAACTTAAGGCCTTTCGACTAATGCTATTGGGGGCAATTCGTCTATCCATGGCATCTAGATTCTGTTCATGTGGTGCTACATGGGGCATTGATGTGCCTCTTGATCTCAAGTGTGTAGGGGAGACTAGTGGACTCATACAAGAGAGCTCATTAATCTCATCCTCCATGACAGGCTCTACATCTTGCAGGTGTGTGTGAGCTTCTCTCACCTACTCTTTGACTTTGTCCACAACTTCGAATTGGTGTTTTGGGTTGGGGTATTCTCACCTTGGCACTTGCCTTTTCCACTGTCTTAAGAGCAAATGTTTTTGCCTCTATGTCCATGACTTGGTCTCCCTTTGGTCAATGTGGTGCCACTATCTAAGTTACTAGGTCCATGTAATGAGATATAGGCATGCTTCATTTGAGCTTGGGTTATGACATTTAGTGGGATTGGTGTGGCTTCATCATCAAGTGTTTCAATGCTAATGAATCCAAGTGGTATTGATGGCACAATTGATGTACTAGTAGAGGGTTTTGTCTAGGGTAATCAGCGTGTACAAAGTTGTAATTTCACACTTTGGACATCTCAAGTCTGCCTTGTCCTTGTTTGCTTGCTCTCTTTCAAGGCAACAAGATGAAATGTGCCCTGGATGTCCACAAGTCCAACATGCTAGTGGCTCTTGATTCGGGGCCCCTCCTAAACTTCTACGTCTTCCCTTGCCTAAAGCTATAAGTAGCACTAGTCTAAAGTCCATCAATATAGGATTACCCTCCTCGTCATAAGAGACTTTGGACATCTCAAGTCTGCCTTGTCCTTGTTTGCTTGCTCTCTTTCAAGGCAACAAGATGAAATGTGCCCTGGATGTCCACAAGTCCAACATGCTAGTGGCTCTTGATTCGGGGCCCCTCCTAGACTTCTACGTCTTCCCTTGCCTAAAGCTATAAGTAGCACTAGTCTAAAGTCCATCAATATAGGATTACCCTCCTCGTCATAAGAGACATAGGGATTCACATACGCTTCATCCTCCAATGGCTCATCTACAAAGTGTATCGGTGCATCGCTCGATGGATGGGTCACTATGGGTCCAGGTGGCCTTGGGATTCTCATGGGGTTGATGTCAATCGTAGGGGCAGCTAGATTCGAGTCATTGGGAACTGATAGAGCTAATGGAGCTCCTCTTCCAAAGTTGGGATACCTATTCCTTGGATAGTAGGGCTGAGTATAGGGTTGTGGATATGGGAGTCTTCCTAGCAATCGGTAGTGCATTGCATCATGTCCAAATTTGCCACAGTTAGCACAAAGCCTTGATCTAGGGTTGGAACATTCAGTTGGAATATGGTCCACCACAATGCACACACTATATATGGGGTCGCATTGGCCTTCTCAACATCTCTTGTAGCTTGGCTAACTCTGACTTCAAGTCAGCTATCTCTTGGTTTTGGTTGATGTTTTTTCCCTTATCTTGCATGCCATGGCTTGATCGATCATTAAGGGTTGTGGTTCTCTCAATGTTCCTAGAAGTGGTGTTCTCTTGTAGTGTGACTCTTGAGCTTCTCTCTCTCAGCAAGTCGTTTATGCATATTGCCTCTTCAAAGACCTTGGCTAACACATCCCTTTGCAGGTTCAAGTTACTAGCTAAGGCCTTATAAAGTTTTTAGTTTTGGATTCCATTGATAAACATGGTGGAGATTGCTCTCTCATTAGGTCACTCAATTGATTGAATCCTTTTGTAGAGACTTCTCACGTGAGTGATACAGTCTCATTGTTGTTTAGGCTAGTAAACCAAGTTTGTCCCTTGTCCCCTAGGTAGAGTCCAAAAGCTTGAGCACACTAAGTAGGGTCCATGAGAATGTTTGCATTGCACACATGCTCAAAATGCTCAAGGAAGTTGTAAGGATCATTACTTGTCTGATACTTCTCAAGTTGCTTTGCAACCATAGGTACCTTGGTCTGGCTTCTAGCATTTGGGGTGATTCCGAGTCTAGCTAGCAATGAAGTTGCTAGGGTTGCTCTGTTTTGCTTTGTGAGCATTGTTATCTAACAGTCCCTTCGTGAAAAGCTCTCCTAATGTAAGATCCACTTCTAACACTCTCTCCCTCTCTTGGTATTTCCTCCTACTACTCTATTTTTGCTTGCGATGGGTAGGACTTGTTGGACCTCGTGTTGGTCAACTCCATGGTCACACTTGTAGGTCTCGTCTAGGGTCACTTGATAATTGGCTCACCATCTTTGGTATGTTTGGGGGGTCTGGATGGCCCCTAAAAATGTGTTCTGGTTCAGGTGCTTTGGAAATTCAAAGTTATGAGTCTTTGTCAGAGTCCCAAACTTGGTCATCTAAGTGGTGAATTTAGCATGTTTGAATGGTCAGATCCGACTTGGATAGGGGTGCCTATCTGAGTCTGAGAAGGTGTGTTTGAGTGGACAATTCAGCCGTCTAAGGCCATGGGCTATTCAAGTGGACTTTTAGGTGTCTAAGTGGACTAGCTTCGCCATCCAAGAGTGGGGACCATTCGAGTTAGAGAAGATGTGTTCGAATGGAAAAAAGTAACTTAGACATTCGAGGGGTTGGTTAGGACTCGTCGACTGGAGTGCTATTCGAGAGTTGGAGTGCTATCCGAGCGGCAACAAAAACACATTAGATGACAAAAATCGATAAGAAATGATACCCATTTGTATGAAATGATGAAGTAATTCCCACATTAGTGTAAATAAATAAAAACTATAATCAAAATCATGTCACCATCTCTTATAAACACTCTTTGTCAAGGTTTCCAATTAGTCTTCAATGCATGCTTGCACAATATCTTTATCGCAAGAGACTTTGAGAATAGTCTTGCTAGTCGTATCCCGAGCCTCTATTATGCGCTCCTTTTTAGTTCTTTGTGTGCTTCTTCTTGCTTTGTGTGCAGCCATGCCCTTGCTGTGCTTTAAAGGACTCGATGCTTTGATGGTCGTCACATTCCTAGTTAGTATCACTCTCTGATACTATGAGCTTTCTCTTTCCCTTCCTCATCTGCGTCATTGAAACGTGCCCACCTTCTCCTGGTGTCACTTCATCCCCACATGCAAGTGCAATGGTTGCCTATAGCTCGATGTATGTTAATGATCATGTTTTGTTGCTCTCCCCCTGTCAGAGAGAGAACTAGGGAGAGAAAGAGGAGAGAGAAAGACTGCAGAGGAGAGAGAAAGACTGCAGGAAGAGAGAGAAATAGAGTGATGAGGAGAGAGAAAGACTAGAATTGGAGAGAGAAAGACAGGAAAGATGTAGAAGCCATGGAAGCTTGGAGCAAGAAGGGAGAGAAAGATTGTAAATGTATTGATTTGTCAAAAGATATGAAAAAATTACAACTTCTCTCCTTATATACCAGTGTCAATGTGACATGGCATATTATTAGCATTCTAAGTATTCCCAGCTTCTTACAATCCATCCCTTCCCAAAAGTTTTTGTCCTAAAAAACAAGCCTAGAAAGAACTAAAGAAAAGATGGATAGAACAGAGTACTACTCTGTTTTACAGCTTTACAAATGGGGAATGAGTGAAGAATTATCATTACAAGGGCTGAATTTGAAGGACGGAAAGAGGACCCTGCTATATACATGATTTGAAGAACTTTAGAAGCCATTGGAGCCATAGAATCTTCAACAAATAGTTCCAGAAGAAAGTAGACAGCTTGCTGAAATAACAGTCCCTGCTGGACCAAATCTGCCATAACTTTTGATAGAAGTGTCCAAATGAGATGTACCACATATCAAAACGAAGCTCTTGAAGAGTACTTTAAGCTCATGTAGATAGCTCAATTCTGAAAATGAAGTACGACAAAAACTGTTCTAAAACAGCGTGCTGTCCTGAACCAGTCTGCACCAATACTAGCTCCATAAGCAATAGGCTTCAGCCACCAATGTATCCTTCAAGTATGGATACTCATCCAATATTGAATCAGGTCTCCAAGAAGCCTCTTCAGAGGGTAATCCTCTCCATTTAATCAAATATTCCACAATAGAACGTGATCGAAGCTTCTTTTCACGCTGACCTATAACAGCCTCTGGGATGTACTGAACGATACCATCTTCATCAATAGGTGGCAGCTCATCAACTAAATCCACTGGATCACCATAATAGGGCTTGAGCTGACTAACATGGAAGACGTTATGAATCTTTGTAGAAGAGGGAAGCTCTAGTCTGTATGCCAAATCTCCAATTCGCTTAAGGATCCTGTAAGGACCATAGAATCTATGGGCAAGCTTATTACTGGATCCATCTTTCAATGTAGAGTACTTGGATTTGGGCACCTTCAACAAAACCAGCTCTCCTTCCTGGAACTCTAAAGGCCTCCTCTTCTCATTAGCATACATCTTCATCTGATCTTGAGCCTTCCTTAGATTCACCTTGCATTGCTGAAGAAGGGTCTGCATTCTTTCCAACTCTTCCTTCCCATGAGGATTGATCTTTTCGTTAAAAATGACTGTGGGTAGGGGCACCTTGTAACCATACAAAGCCTCAAAGGGTGAAACTCCTATGCTCGCATGAGTGGAATTATTATAAGCAAACTCAGCCAAGTGTAACCAAGAATCCCATGAGGTTTGGACATCATAGCAAAAATGGCGAAGATAAGTCTCCAACCATTTATTAACTCTCTTTGTCTGTCCATCAATTTGGGGATGATAAGCCGTAGATGGAGCCAACTTGGTACCCATAGATGTAAATACCACTTGCCAAAAGTTACTTATAAATTTTGAGTCCCTATCATGGATAATCACCTGCGGTAATCCATGTAATTTGAAAATATGCTCCATAAACTGGTTGGCCACCTGAGAAGCAGTAAACTGAATTTTTGTTGGGATAAAATGAGCTGCTTTGGTGAGTCTGTCAACCACCACATAAATACTATTCCACCCCTTCTTGGTAGCAGGTAAGCCAGTGATAAAGTCCATAGTAATATGAGTCCATTTACCCGTAGGAATAGGCAATGGCTGCAACAAACCTCCTGGCTTATGGGTGCTATCCTTATTTTGCTGACAAGGCATACACTTCATGACGAAGTCCTTGACATCTTTTCATAGTCCTTTCCAATAAAAGCTCTTGCTGATCCTGTCATAAGTCTTGAAAACTCCCAAGTGTCCAGCTAAAGGCGAAGAATGCAACTCCTCCATAATTTTTCGCTTGAAAGAAGAAGTAGAGGGAATAACAATCTTGCCCTTCCACCAAATAAGACCATTTTTAAGCTGGTAATGTGAGTTTTCTTCCATAAGACCTTGCTGTAATTTCTGAAAGATTTGGCTGAATTCCTCATCTAAGAGATATGCCTCTTGTAGCTCTTCAATCCAATCACTATGTAATTCCGTCATGGCTGATACTTTGCAGGCCCACATACGAGAGAGAGAATCAGCCACTATGTTATCTTTGCCCCTTGTATGAGTGATGTCAAAGTCATAATTTTGTAATGTTGCTACCCATCGTCGTTGCTTTGGAGTAAGATTTGACTAAGTAAGGAAATACTTGAGTACCCGATGATCACTATGTACTCTGAATCGGCTGCCATATAAGTAATGGTGCCATTTCTTGATTGCATGCAAAATAGCCAACATTTCCTGGTCATAAACATTCATGGCCATCTCCTTATCAGTAAGCTTACGGCTTTCAAATGCAATTACTCCATGCTCCTGAAGCAAAACAGCCCCAATGCCACGGCCACTAGCATCACACTGTATAGTAAACTCTTTAGAGAAATCCAGGCATACAAGAATAGGAGCAGAGGTAAGTAATTCCTTTAACTGGTTGAAGCTGCTATCTGCAAGAGCATCCCAAAAGAAAGCCTCTTTCTTCAACCTGTCAGTTAAAGGGGCTGCAATTGCCGCATAATGCTTTATAAATCTGCGATAGAATGAAGATAGACCAAGAAATCCTCTAAGAGAGGTAGTAGTAGTAGGCGTTGGCCAATCTTTTATGCATTGCACCTTCTTGGGATTAGCTGTATTCCTTTTTCACTGACTATATGTCCCAAATATTCTACTTCAGCCTGCATGAAAGAACACTTCTTCTCCTTAGCAAAAAGCCTATGATGTCTCAACACATCAAAAACCTTCCTCATATGCGACAAATGATCCTGTAAAGTCTTGCTATAGATCAAAATGTCATCAAAGAACACCAAGACAAACTGAAAGAGGAAAGGTTGCAGAATCTTATTCATCAGGCTTTGAAAGGTAGCTGGGGCGTTTGTAAGGCTGAATGGCATCACCAAGAAATGGTAGAGCCCACGATCAGTCCTAAAAGCAGTCTTGACCTCATCACCCTCTCTCATACGAATCTGATGATACCCTGATCTCAAATCAATCTTCGTGAAGAATCGAGCCCCCTTAAGCTCATCAAGCAAATCATCTATCCTGGGTATAGGATACCTGTTCTTCACTGTTATCTTATTGAGATCCCTGTAGTCAATGCACATTCTGAAAGATCCGTCTTTCTTTTTGACTAACAGGACTGGGGATGCATACGGTGAAGAACTGGGTTCAATAAATCCCATTTCAAGAAGCTCTTTGATTTGCTTGGCTACTTCCTCTCGTTCACATTTTGATAATCTGTAAGGCGGCTTATTGATTGTCTTTGAGTTGGGTTCCAAATCAATGGGGTGATCCACCGCTCTCTTAGGAGGCAATGAAGTAGGTACTTCAAATAAATCTCTATACTCCTCAAGAAGAGCTGTCAAGGCTGGATGGTTTGCTGAATTATTGGGCTGATCCTGTGTTTCTTTGTTCAAATGCAATACAAATATCTGTGAGCGCTTCTTGTACTCTTTCTTGAGTTGTTGAATGGTGATAAGCTGAAAATCAGATTTACTAGGGATTCCCTGTAAACGGATGAGCTGTCCATTGGAGAAAAACTCCATATATAACTGTGAGAAATTCATAGTAATCCTGCCTAAGGTCATCAACCAATCACAACCAAGTACAATATCTATAGGCCCCATTTCCAAAGTGATCAGGTTTACTTTGACTTCAAAACTTTCAGCCATCTGCAAAGAAACCTGTGGGCAAATCTGTGTGCTGATTTCCTCTTCACCATTAGCCACTTGTACTCTAATGGGCTGCTGTAAGTCGGTGGGAACACAATTCAACTTGTACATAATAGATTTATTGACAAAACTGTGAGTACTACCACTATCTATCAAGATGAACATTGGCTTTCCACATATGCTTCCCTTCATACGAAGTGTATTGGGGCTCTTAGATCCCGTCCAAGCATCCATAGAGATAGAACAATTAGTGGCAGCAGGCAACTCATTACAAAATCCACCAGGATCAAATGGGATATCACCGCCTGGATCAAAAGGAAAAGAGTTAGATGGATCATAGAAGTACTCCTGTCCACCATCATCCTCAAAATCTTCATTTTCAGCATTGATTGTGACTGCATTGACTTCATCTATGTCATTTTCAAAGTCCTCAAGAACTAGCATACTTTGAATTTTTGGCTTGGCATTTTTGTATACGCACTTTGAAGCATGGTCAGGAGTATACTTTTCTCCACACTTGAAGCATAAGCCTTTGTCCTTTCTTTCCTTGTAAAGATCCATGGGAATATTTCTGGAATTTGTATTGGCTGAAGTAGACTTAGGCTTATTGTCACCTTGCTTAAATTCAACCTTTGGACTGTTTGCTGTCCTGAAATTGCTTTGAAGCCTAGAAGCATTAAATGGAGGATAAGTTGGTATCCGTAAGCTCCCACTAGGCATATGATTGCTGCCATAATTGTTACCAACTTGCCCTTGTTTTAAAACAGTCCTTGGCTGTCCATAACTTGGCTGAAATGAAGACTCTTTCCTATACTTCCTTCCAAACCGCTCTGCAAGCTCAATAGCCTTGAAAGGTGAAGTAGGATTTTGTGCCATAACATCAGCTGACAAGGATGGTTCTAAACCATACATGAACTTGTGTAACTTGGCCTCATCACTGATGTTTTCCACATACATGGTCAAGTTGAGGAATTGGTTTGTATATTCTCTTACACTTAGGCTCCTTTGTTCCAAGCCATACCATCTTCGTTCTAACTTCTCTTTTTCAAGAGGTGAAACAAAGACTTCAGCCATAAGTGCCTTGAAAGCTTCCCAATTCTCAATAAGTACATTCTCTTTCTTAATATACCTCCACCAAGTGTGGGCAAATCCTTCTAAGTGTAAGGAGGCAAAGTGTATCTTCATATCATCAGTTTTAGGAAATATGTCAAAATAGGACTCCATCTTAGAGGTCCATTCCTCTAATTCTAATGGTGAAGAAGACTGGCCATTGAATTTGGATAAAACAATTTTGTCCTTGAATTCTCTATCATGAAAGGGTTGTTGTCCCAAAACTGGCTGATCAGGATTTCTAAGTACAGAACCCCCAAATTGAGACTGAAATCTTCCAACAGGTGGCTGAGAATTACCATGTAATCTTCCGGTTGGTAAGGCACCCCTAGAATGCTGAGTATGCAGTCCAAAAGCTTGAGTATTGGCTCCGTTCAAACTGCCCAAATAGTCATCATGCCTTTGTGAAGCTTCTCCTACTTCATACTGACTATTTGGAATACCTCTTCTTCCAATGATTCCATCTCCATAACCATTTTGGTTGGATGGCTGAAGTGGGACTGAAGGGTCACTGTTTGAACAAGCCTTCTCATTGGCTTCTTTTGATCCCGTTTGCGACGGCATTAATTGAGAAAATTTTGCCATAAGTTGAGCATTGGATTCTACTAATTTATAAATGGAAGCCTTGGTTTGGGTAGTTGATTTCATCAACTTATCAACGGTAGACTTTGTTTGTCCATGAGATAAAATCATTTGCTCCATTGTAGACTTCGTTTGACCAAACTGGTGGCAACAACCTATCATGCTGTAGGTCATGGAGGTAAGTCAAAGTCCTCACGAGGCTCGTTGGATCATCGCTCTCTTTCTTGCAAACAATGATCCAAAATAGGGTAAGTGGGGGAGATAAAGCGGCCATAACAAACTTCAAGAGAGGGGATACTTACCATCTATTCCATTGGCCATTGCACAATTGTGTTTTTCTCAACATCAATCTCAGTATTGCCTTTGCCATGGGCCTTCATACCTCTGCGATGCATGACGATGATAAGAACTCCCACTCATCTAGGGAGCAAGCTCAGCGAGGGGAACATTTGTTAGATTAAACCTTCTGCTATGCTTTTGAAATCCAATCTAGCCACGTGATGGAGGGGTTTAGGGTTACTTCTTGCAAATACATTGCTTTCTTGATTTTTTGCCATGAAATACCAATTGTGATATATGTAAACATAGTAGTCGGGTAGGAACAAATCCAAGTATAGACTCTTCTTCAGAGACAACAAAGAGAGAGAGAGAGAGAGAGAGAGAGAGAGAGAGAGAGAGAGAGAGAGAGAGAGAGAGAGAGAGAGAGAGAGAGAGAGAGAGAGAGAGAGAGAGAGAGAGAGAGAGAGAGAGAGAGAGAGAGAGAGAGAGAGGAAAATCTTGGTATGAAAAGGTGAGAGTACTTGTGATTGAGAGAGAGAGAGAGGGGGAGGGAGAGAGAGGGGGGATAGAGAGAGAACCATACCGAGAATAGGGGACAAAAAACACAAATTTGAATTGCAAGGAGAGGGGGGTTTCTTTCATAGAAAAGGAGAGAGAAAAGGGGAAAGAGTGAGGGAGGGATAGAGAGAGAGAGATCCACATATTGAGAGTCGTGGGAATGATTTGCAATGTGAAAGGGCGGGATGGGTCGTTTCATAGGTGAAGGAGAGAGAAAATGGGGGGAGAGAGAGAAAGAGTGATAAGAGAGAGGGAAAAAAGAGAGAGCATGCGATGTGTGTAATTTTTTCTTGCCAGGGAGGGATTATTGGGGCAGTCCCTTGCCAGACAAAAATTAACATCACAAGTCCTAGGCCTGTGTGATAAGGGGCTCCTGGCAGCTCATTCCTAGTGAGAGTAAATTTTTTGCTAGACTAGTGGTCACCATCAGTTCTTTCTTGGGCAGAGAAAAAAGCCACAAAGTTCACTTGTGGATTTTTTTCCTACCCAAAAAGGGGTTGCTGACAGCCACTCTACGAGTGAGAAAAAAAAACCACAACAGGATTTGTGAATTTTTTTTTGCCCAAGAAAAAGGGTTGCCCGATGAACCCTTCTCAATGAAAAAAATAAACCACAAGTCCAAGAATAGAGAGCATGGGGGGAAGAGAGAGTAATAAAGTGATGAGAGAGGGGAGGAGAGAGAGAGCATGCAATATATACTATTTTTTCTCACCAAGAAGGCGTTGTTGGCAATCCCTTCATGGATGAAAAAATAATATATAGTAGATTTGTAGCTTCCTTTTTTCACCCAAGAAAAAATAGTACATATTGTGCATGGTCTCTCTCTCTCTCTCTCTCTCTCATCACTTTGTTACTCTCTCTTCCTCCCATGCTCTCTCTTCTCAGATATGTGATTTTTTTTCTCACCAAGAAGGGGTCATCGACACAACCCCTTCTTGGTGGGTGGAAAAACATCCACAAATCTAGTTGCGATTTTTTCTCTCGCTCATGAAGGGGCTGTCGACAACGCCATTTTGGGCACGAAAAAAATCCACAAGTGGACTTGTGGCCTTTTTCTCCACCCAAGAAAGAACTTCTAGCGACCACTAATTGAGCAAAAAATTTACTGTTGGTAAGAATGGGTTGTCGTTGGGAGCCCCTTATTGGGGGCCTAAGACCTATGATTTTTTTATCTTGCCAAGGGGTCATCAACAGCCCCTTCTTGGGCAAAGACAACCCACAAATCCCCTTCATCTCCCCTTTTGAGTGAATTATTTAAACTTGTATTAATTATATTATATCTATATTAATTACATTGGTATTAACTAATTAATAATTATTAATAATAATTAATTAGTTGGTATTAATATTATATATTAATAAATAGTAATTATTGATATTTTAATTTTTAACTAATTAACTAATTATTATGAACAAATTTTGTAATCATTAATTAATTTTTATTAGCAAGATATTATTTATTAACTAGTATGTTAACTAACTATTAAAAACTCATTTTGTAATTATTAACTAGTTTTTATTTGTAAATTATTGCTTATTAACTAGTAACTTAACTAATTATCAAGTATTAATTGATTATTAATTATTAACTAAGTAACTATTTATTAGTTTTTAACTATCTTTAATTGAAAATACTTTTATTAACTACTTTTTACTAATTTAACTAATAAATTTAACTAACTTAAAAATAGTGAATTAGCTAATTTAACCAATTAGTTTAAGTAAGTAAACTGATTACTTTAACTAGGTAAATTAACTAATTAATTAGTTAATTTAACTACTTAAATTAGTTAAATCATTTAGTATATATATAAAAGCATTTTTCCAAAATAAAATAATAATATTTAAATTAATAATTAGTTATTAATTAATTAACTAATTAAGATTAATAAGTAATTAATGACAAATTATTAATAACTACTTAAATAACTAACTAACTACTAAATAACTAGTTAATTTTAATCTAAGTAGTAACTAATAATAAATAATAATAATTAAACTTAATTAGTTATTATGAACTAATTAACAATTAAGTAATAACTAATAATTAATTACTAAGCAATAACTAATTAGTGTAAGTTTTATTAGTAATATATAAAATTAAACAATTAGCTATATTAATTAGCTAATCATTTAATTAGTAATACATAAAATTAAAAAAGTAGACATACTAATTAATATTGAATTTAGTTAATATTAATTGAATATGTTGAATTAATGTATCAAATGTAAATGTGATTATTTAACTAGTTATTTTGATTGGTTAATCCATTACCAGTTAATTAGATGATCAAATCAACCAAGTAATTAGTTAATCACATATGAAATAGTTGATTATTAAATAGTTATTTGGAAATTAGTATTATTAGTTACTCAATTGATTAATATCAACCTATTAATTAAATTATTATTGAACCATTTTATTAACATTAAAATGAATTAACACATATATAAATAAGTTAATATTTAGTTAGATGACATCAATTAGATTATTAATTAGTTAATTATTATATCGATCAAATTATATCCATATGATTATTAATTAATTTTTTAATTGATGTTAGTTAGCTTGTTTATTATTTAATGCATATCAACTAGTTTATTAATTAATTAGCTAGTATAGTGATCAATTAGTACGATCTAACCCCTTAGCATATTAATATTAACTAACTTGTCTATTATTTTATATATTAGTATTAATCATGTCATATAAATCAATGTGTTAGTATAGTAATATCAATTAATCAATTAATATGATAGTACATTTATATGTTAGTTATATGAGATTTTTTTTGGAGGGGATGAAGAGAGAGTGTAAGTGCATGTAAATTAGGATGGTTTTGCCACGGGCGAGTAAGGGAGAAAGGGATCGACGGTGCCTACATCTATTGTAGTTATTTTTTTGACAAAGAAGGGGTTGCCACAACATCCCCATATTTGGTGAAGAAAAATATGACAAGCACTCCCTCCCCCCCCCCCCCATGGCTCTCTCTTCATACGGCATGTCTCTTAGTCTCCCTCTCTCTCTCTCTCTCTCTCTCTCTCTCTCTCTCTCTCTCTCTCTCTCTCTCTCTCTCTCTCTCTCTCTCTCTACAAGATATAGGCCTCATATCGACGTTCAAAATGACACAAATATTCATTAAAAAAATTATCACATTGTCGCTAAACGCATCGGTATCAACATCTCTACAAAACCGTCGTTATATGCGACGCTAATTGTGTCGCAATTTTTGTGGTTTTGTGACGCAAATAACGACGGTTTGCGATGCATATTGTGATGCCAATAACGGTGGGTGTAGAAAATTTGCAACGCTAATAGTGATGGTTACAAAGAATTTTTTTTTTTTTGGTGATAGGATAGCAAGTTGCCTTGCCACATATATCACCATGTGCTGTGTTTATATTCTACAAATGAATTACATGTTAGGTATGCAATGTCGTTAAGATGAGCACAAAATGTACTTGAACCCACAAGACTAATACATAGAATAAGTACAAGATTGCTGATGAAAACTCATGGAATTATGGCAAGATACAAAGGATGATAAGTACATAGTACATGGAAGATGCCTGCATAAATCATAGGACCAAAAAACAAGAGGATGTGCACTCTACGAATCCAAGCACAAGCTATAGACCCTCGCCATCCGAAAGCTCGTCCCGACGCAAAGGAGCATTGAATGGACTCTACAAAATGAACAACTACACATCAGTCCACCATACATAATGCATAAAAAAAAAAGTAACTATGGACAAGAAAGATAATTGACTTACTGGGCCACCACGTGCATATAGTCTATCGATTAGTGCAGTGAGACCGTATCTCTCTATATATCGAGTCTCCAAGCAGGTGGGATCGTAATTTGTAATGGAGTGCTACAAAGAAAACAGAATACAACTGTTAGAAACATGATTGTTAGTACAAGTGATATTGCAAATAAGAAAGTGAGAAGAACAAAAGAAAAACTTACAAAGTCCTCTAGATAAGTCATGTGGTTGCCACTCCCTAGATAATGCACGACCCCTACCTCCAATCATACCCTCACTGCCTCCTGCTCTCTTGTTGCCAATGTCTTGGAGAATTTGTAGCCTCCTCCTCGAGTCTTCGCCAATCGCCTGTGTCTAGCCACTCAAGCTTTGAGGCACCACTCTTGAGTGTCTTGTGTATGTCCGATCGTCTATGTGGCATGTACGCATGCATACACTCCATCATCCACCCAATGGAAAACCTCTCTGCTGCGGTAGATATTGGAAACTCCTCGTGCAAGGATGCCACTATATGATCCTTGCTCCCCTCGGGTATGTTCTTCCAATGGTCCAAGACATTGTGCCGAAAAACTTGTCAGCACAACTCTCTCATGTGAGACATCACCCTCCTCCCCTCATCATTCATGATCACAGCTTCTATCCTATCATCTACGAGGTATCCATACCCCTTTGGTGTATGTCTAAGGTGTGTTCTCTCCCACCTACAACCACACTCCTGGGCATAAATAGGACACCCTTATACATCTGGCGTATCCACAGGGGTAGTATCTCTCGGAATAGCATCCATAGGGGTGCCACCTTTGTGGACGGCTAAGCAAAAGATGGAGTCACTAGAGTAGATGTCCCCACAAGTTTGACAAATCCTATAGGCGACACGCTTCCACTAGAACGACAAGACGACAGAGACATTGCATTAGTGCCTCCACAACACCTACTTGAGCCACCCTCTCTGGAACCTGTATGAGAGCAAGGAGTAGCACCCCTATCTAGAGCCAACCACAAGCTCACAACAACCACATCTCCGTATAGCACCCCTAGAACCATTCCCTCCGTTCGGGCCCAGTGGAGCATTGACCTTATCTACTAGAAATTGAAGCATTAGAGTGTGCCGAAGTAGATCTAGCGGAACAGCTCGATGGTGTCTGAGACAACTCTTAGTTTGCCATATCTCTGAATCGGGCCATATGATTTGGAGACATACATGTTAATGTCTCCTGCAACTCCTCATTACTAATCCCTGGACTCATCTTGCTCTCCAAATATTGACAAAGGTAACTTGCATAGATAAGAAATGATGTTGGCATAATCAATATAAAGATTCAAGTAAAGCACGATAATATAACTCTTAAAAAAATGATGTTACTTAAAATGCATATTCTAGAGTATCCTTAAAAGCGATTCGTCAATGAATTGAGTAGGCAGATGCTGCAAGTATGATGTAGCCTATGGTCCCATGTCAATCTCTTAGCACAACTCCACGTACATTGGAAGGTCTATAGATATGTCACCACAAAAGGAGGAGTCCACTTCATTCTCAAAGAATTCATGGCCTCCTGTCTTTCCATCATCGTTACCCGAATTTGCTTCCTCTACACGCTCCAAGCCCTCTTCGACCTCCACCCCTTGCAATATTGACCCCTCCACCCCTTGCAATATCAACCCCTCTACCTACATACTCTCCTCATCTATGTTGGAAACGTTTCTTTTATCATACACTCTCTCACTCCAAGGAGCTGAACATACCACCATTGAGGTTATTGGGGGTTTGGATAGAAAATTACATGTTCAAAATCACATATAAGAGAGATTCAACATTTGTGACTATTCTGTATTGTGAAAAAATTTTAAAGAATAGTTCATGCACCTGTTCACAATGGGCCCCGACAAGACAAACGTGTCACGCAGATCTGTCTACCATCTTTTCTCGGAATCTATTTTGAGAAATCCACATGGACCTCGCTGGAACGGTTGCCTCGGCTCCTTCCAATACCACTTGAACCATTGTACATCGAATATGATCATGGAGAAGCTATGGTAATCCACTGAGATAATAATTTGCAAGTTTCCAAAATACTCCATCTCATCTATAACAGTGTTTGGATCTGTGGCTCGCCCTTGCTCGAACTTTGTCAAGACACCACAATCCATTGTGGAGCGCATTTTGTCGATGCGCTCAACGCGGAAATGTTGCTTGTGTGACCATGCTGCACTATATATTTTGTACTGTACATTAAAATGGTTAGATTAGTTGTCACATATAAAATCTAGATACAATGTCTTATAAAACATATGGTCACCTTCGGACTACACCCCCTTGAGAATTCCCACTCCTTAGTAGAGACTTCCACCCCTTCGTGAGAAGCTACGATCAAAGCTCCATGAAACCACCGCATAGACATAAACTGTAGCATCTCCTCCATGCCCTTAGGATATCGAATTGGTCAATGGCATGTACTGTGTCAAAATTCCAATCATGCCTCTTCCCCATATTTCCTTACCTGCTCGTACCTAGTGAGCCACATCTCCATGGATGCATGATGCAACATACAAAAACGATTCACTTTCTCCTTCATTGCAACATCCATCCTTTTTTCTGTTAGATATGATCAATGCCCCACCCTCATTAGGTGCTACCAATGATCCATGGTGCTCAAAGTTGTAAGGCCCCCATTATGAGGAGAAGCCAAGTGTGAGCCCAGACATTGGTGGAGTCCTGACTTGTATATCAGATGAGGTCTATGTGATCGGATGGCAAAAAGGTGACCATTGTGGGTCTAATCTTTGGGTTAGACGGAGTGATTAAGCTGGTAGCAACTCGAGGCGCATTGCATCGAGTTGCGGTGTAAGGGAGGATGGTAAAGGGAATATTCCTTGGAATATTTCCTGGCCGACTAGTGGAGGCTCATATGGTAGGTCGGTCAGCAGGCCGACCTAACGACCTTCGCGGGCTATAAAAGCTAAACCCCTTCGCAGCCATCACTCACTCATCTTTCACCCAGTCAGAGTTGTTGTTCCAGCTAGCCTTAAGCTCTTCACCTATCTTCTGTCTAGATCGCCATCTAAGCTTCACACAGTGGAAGCGCACGGGTGGACAGAGCCATCTTTGTATCAGTTGTTTGGAGTTAAAGAATTTATTGATTCTCCTCTTATATGTTGTGTACTCTCTATCTCTTTCTCAGATTCTGTTCGCTGCGCCGTGTAATATTTTACATGGTATTAGAGCCCAGGGGGCTCTAGAGATCGGAGAGCGTGCAAGAGGCAAAGGCTTCAACAGCAAAGAGAAACTATGTCGACTCCAGGAAGCGGTTTTGGCGCATTAGGAAGCGGTGCAGGAGGTGGTGCTGCTGTACCGGCTATTCAAACACTGAGGATTCGTCCACCAACCTTCAGCGAAGGCAAGTTAGATGGTACAAACTACACCTTGTGGAAGTTCAAAATTACAACTATCCTTGATTCTTATGAGCTTTTGGAGACTGTGCTGGGGACTGACGCAGAACCACAGGCTACTCCCGACCCATCAAATCCTAATGTGATGATTCCTCCGAATGCAGATCTTCTACGAGCTTGGAAACGAAGGAATGCAGATGCATTGCGTGCCTTAGTTACAAGCTGTTCTGATAGTGTTTTGACTTTGATTCAGCATACAACCAAAGCGTCAGAGGCTTGGAATGTACTAAGGAGTCAGTATGAAACAGAAAACAAACAAGGATTCAAAACTTGGAGAATCAACTAGCAGCGGAGAAGTTTGCTGAAGGAGAGACGGTTGAAGCATTCATCACTAGGATTAAGAATCTGCACGACCAGATGGCTGGTGCTGGGATACAAAAGACTAGCGAAGAGCTAGCTCGGAGGTGTCTTCGGATTTGTCCACAAAAGTTTGATGGACTAGTAACTGCCCTTTAATACTCAGGTGAGACCTCAAGCTTTGACTTTTGAGGAGTTTTGTGCATTATTAATGGAGGAGGAGTTGAGGCTGAAAGCCCGAGAAGGAAGCAACAATGGAGATGCTGCATTCTCTGCCAATGCAAAAGGCAAAGGTGTTTCCTCCACCAAAAATGATGGTGACAAAAAGAAGAAGGGCGGCAAGAAGAAGTTTCAAGGAGAGTGCTTCTACTGTAAGAAGAAAGGACATGCAATTGCAGATTGTCGTGTCAAGAAGGTAGATGAAAAGAATGGTACCCTTAAAAGTAAAGGGAAAGAGATAGCCAATACGGTTGAAGCAGAGTTGGAATTATTCATGGCGACCATTGAGGAAGTGTGCTCCTCGGCGCAAGAAGAATCTACCACTGACTCTTGGGTGTTGGATAGTGGGGGCTCCCGTCACATGACCAACAAGAAAGGTCTATATAGTTCTATGCAGCCTCTACAAGAATCCATCACTGTGACGGTTGGAAATGATGCTAAATGCCCTGCTGCGGGCATAGGTACTATTTCTTTTGTTGCTGCAAATGGTGAAGTCAAAAAGCTTTCAAATGTGTTGTATGTTCCCGAAATCAGGAGAAATCTCTTATCAGTTGCTGCCATAACTGATCTTGGTCATGAAGTGAGGTTCAAGAAGACAAGTGCAGAAATTATTGATAGTGCTGGCACAATTGTTGGCAAAGGAGAAAGAAGGAACAACCTATATGAGCTAAGTGCTCTTATAGCCACCGCTGGAGTGGGCACAAGTAAGCTTTGGCATGAAAGGTTTGGACACATCGGATTTGCAGTATTGAAGGAGATGCAAAAGCAAGGTATGGTTGCTCACCTACCTACAATAACTGAATTGAAGGAACCATGTGAAGCTTGTATGATGGGCAAGCAACAAAGAAAGGCATTTCCACAAGAAAGCAAGAATAGAGCACAGGCTCCTCTAGAGTTGGTGCATGCTGACTTGTGTGGTAAGATGCCTACACAGGCCTTGGGGGGATCTTCTTATTTTATGTTGATTGTCAACGACTACAGTAGGAAGATGTGGGTGTATTTCCTTCGTGATAAGGCTCAAGCTTTTGGTAAGTTTAAAGAATGGCTAATACTTGTTGAGAATGAAACAGGGAAAAGTGTGAAGAAATTTAGAACAGATGGTGGTGGTGAGTTCAACTCAAAGGAGTTTGAAGGCTTTTGCAAGAGCAAAGGGATCAAGTGTCAATTGACAACGCCTCACACACCTCAGCAGAACGGTGTTGTGGAACCCAGGAATCGCACCATTGTGGAGATGGCAAGATGCATGCTAAAGGGCAAGGGATTGCCTAACCATTTTTGGGCTGAAGCTGTTAATACTGCAGTCTACAGTCTAAATCGGAGCTATACAAAGGCTCTCAAGGGAAAAACACCTCATGAGGCTTACACTGGTAAGAAACCATCTGTCTCACATTTCAGAATTTTTGGATGTGAATGTTATGCACATGTTCCAGATGAGAAGAGAAACAAGTTACAACCAAAAAGCAGAAAATGTATCTTCTTGGGTTATAGTGATGAGCCGAAGGCTTACAAATTATATGACCAAGAGGCAAAGAAGATCATTGCGAGCCGTGATGTGGTGTTCAAGGAGGAGCCGCATACAGTGGAGGAGGAGAAGGCAAGTCCTTCCACTTTATCATCAAGCAAAGAAGTAGTCCACTATGAACCTGCCCCGAGAGCTATCCCTATCCTTAAGGAGGAGGAAGCATCATCTTCCGATGATGAGGAAAAAGTTCACCAACCTGACATCACCCCACCGGAAAAGCCATTGCCGTGCTGGGTGAAGCAGCTCTATGACCACAATAATCCTATGCCTGCATCTGTTGAGGAGAAGGCAGACGGACCAAGGAGGTCTCAGAGAATAGAGGAGCAAAGGAGGGCTTCTGCTCACATAGTCAATATGGCCTTGATGGTTGAGATTATGAGAGAAGTAAAGGAGCCAACTGACTTAGAAGAAGCACTTGCAGATCCATCATGGAAGGCTGCTATGCAGGCGGAGTATGACAGCATAATGAAGAATGACACTTGGGAGCTAGTGGATCGACCAGCAAAGCGGAAGGTTATTGGCACCAAGTGGATCTGGAAGGTAAAGTACAAGGCTGATGATACCTTAGAAAAGTACAAAGCTAGACTGGTTACCTAAGGATTTTCACAAGTTGAAGGGTTTGATTTTCAAGAGTCATTTGCCCCAACTGCCAGAATGACCACTATTCGCACGGTACTTGCATTGGCTGCCCATGAGAAGTGGCCAGTGTACCAAATGGATGTTAAGTCAGCGTTCTTAAATGGTGACCTCAAGGAGGAGGTGTACGTGGCTTAGCCACCAGGGTTTGAGGCCCCCCATTCTGAGAACAAAGTGTGTAAACTGAAGAAGGCATTGTATGGGCTGAAACAAGCCCCCAGAGCATGGTACCAGCGGATAGATAGGTTTTTTTAAAACCTAAAATTCAAAAGATGTGCCTCAGATGCTAACTTGTATGTTTACAGTGATGGTAAAAAGTCTGTAGTGATTGTCCTATATGTGGACGACCTTCTTATTACAGGTGACTATGAAGATATGATCAACCAAACTCGAAAGGCTTTGAGTTCTGAGTTTGAAATGACAGACTTGGGCTTGCTGCACTATTGTTTGGGGATTGAAGTCTCTGGCAAAAGCCAGGAAAGATTTTCATCTCTCAGAAGAAGTATGCATGGGAGATCTTGAAGGCATTTGGCATGACCGAGTGCAAGGAGATAGCTACACCTATGGAAGTGAATGCAAAGTTATCCGTCGAGGATACATCAGCACTAGTAGACATTGGGACACCAGTCCAGATATCAGTTTTGCTGTTGGTGTTTTGAGCAGGTTCTCAAACAAACCTCATGAGAGTCATTGGAAGGCTGGGATGCGGGTGCTCAGATACTTGAAGAAAACTCTTGACTATGGTATCACATACAGTTTCGGAACTTCTCTTGTGGGGAATTGTGACTCAGATTAGGCAGGAGACATTGATTCCAGGAAGTCAGTTTCTGGTTATTGTTTCTCTTTGGGTTCAGGAATTTTCTCTTGGATTAGTAAGAAGCAACCAACAGTGGCATTGTCTTCTACCGAAGCAGAGTACAAGGCAGCTTGTTTTGCTGCATGTGAGGCCGTATGGTTGAGAAGGATTCTATGGCATATGGGAGTGCAGGATGAAGAACCAACTATGCTGAGATGTGACAATCAGAGTTGCATCGCCATTGCCAAAAATCCAGTGTTTCATGCACGCACCAAACATATGGAGATCTAGTATCACTATGTGCATGATTTGATGGAGGATGGGATAGTGGAATTGGTCTACTGTCCAACAGAGGAGAATGGAGCAGATATCTTCACCAAAGCACTTACGAAGGATCTGCTTCAAGTTCATCTTCAGAGACTCGGCATTGGGCCGAGGAGATAGTTCACCTATGGGTGGACATTGAGGGGGGGTGTTAGATATGATCAATGCCCCACCCTCATTAGGTGCTACCAATGATCCATGGTGCTCAAAGTTGTAAGGCCCCCATTATGAGGAGAAGCCAAGTGTGAGCCCGGACATTGGTGGAGTCCTGACTTGTATATCAGATGAGGTCTATGTGACCGGATGGCAAAAAGGTGACCATTGTGGGTCTAATCTTTGGGTTAGACAGAGTGGTTAAGCTGGTAGCAACTCGAGGCGCATTGCATCGAGTTGCGGTGTAAGGGAGGATGGTAAAGGAATATTCCCTGGAATATTCCCTGATCGACTAGTGGAGGCTCATATGGTAGGTCGGTCAGCAGGCCGACCTAACGACCTTCGCGGGCTATAAAAGCTAAACCCCTTCGCAGCCATCACTCACTCATCTTTCACCCAGTCAGAGTTGTTGTTCCAGCTAGCCTTAAGCTCTTCACCTATCTTCTGTCTAGATCACCATCTAAGCTTCACACAGTGGAAGCGCACAGGTGGACAGAGCCATCTTTGTATCAGTTGTTTGGAGTTAAAGAATTTACTGATTCTCCTCTTATATGTTGTGTACTCTCTATCTCTTTCTCAGATTCTGTTCACTGCGCCGTGTAATATTTTACATTTTCTACCCCATTTCCAACCACCACATCTCCCATCAGTTTATCATTGTCATTTAGTGACCATAACATACTATTGTTTGAGTCCACTGTTGGTAGCCACAGTGAAATATGTACTAACATCTTTGACACCACTCAACCTTTAGCCATGCTACCTTCTGGACAAGTTCATTGTTGCATAAAGCCTTTTAGGGTTTTCATGAAGCACTTCAATAAGAACATCCATTCTGTATGGATAGGTCTCGCAATCTCCACTTCATCTACACGATGCACTAGGAGGTTGATTTGTATCATAAGCATGCTGGTGGGCAGATACTTCTCAAAGAGATAGACTATCTCCACCTCTCCTTGCCTTGCGGATTCAATAGAGGATGTCTTGATCTCCTTCTATGAGATCCATTGCACTAAATTCGACAACTTGAAAATCACCTCGCATATTTTTGGAGGCGTCTTGTGATCGTGATTGATAGTACAAATTACCACAAATGAAGAAGCATTACGAACACCGATACTAGACATGGAATAGCAAAATACACAGGCCACTTACAGTCGAGGCTAGTACAAACCTGACATATCTTATGCCAATCATGGGATTTCAGCTTGATAGTTGGTCGTCTTTAGAAAAAGTGAATATGAGGGAACACATCATACCTGTCAGGGTGCGAATAGACTTGATAATTTGCTTCACTATGCACTCTTCTTTAGTGGATAGTACCCAAGGAGTGCAAGGTAGCTGCAAGCGACCATTAGTGCTTGAAAGCACCTCCATCTTGCCTACCTCCTTCAAATCCATTCGTGCCCATATAGTGTCTCTCTTTCTTATGATGCGGTCCCATAATAAGCTACCCACATTCTTGAAAATATGCATAGGATCTAGCAAATGGTTGTGTGATCTACAAGTGGGTCCAATACGGGAGCTCGTAGAAACCAAGAACCACCACATTCTGTTTGGATGTGACTCCATGTGGACCATTTTTACCATATACTAGCTTTGGGCATTCATTCGTGCTAGAGGTCATCCAAGAAAACCTTCTCTCAGTTCATGACCCTCCGATAAGAAAGCGGCATGTCCTTGATACACCATCTTCTTCGTGGTTTGTGACCTTCGGGAGTCTATCAACTGTGGCCCACACAATGGACATGCATCATAACCTGAGGTAACCAGACATGTCCCAACACCCCTATTTAGTCAATACAAACTTGAATGAGCTATGCTAGATATCACCAATGAGAATGCAAGCCTACTTACTTGAGTACTCCTCGAATCTCGAAAATTCATGCATGGTCCATATGAGAATGGCTTGTATATTGGCGACGGACTGCTAACCATTGTGCTTGTCATATCTTCCACGGTGACCCCCTCCTCCCACAAAATCTTAAGCTCATTAAATAATGGATGGAAATAGACATCCATATTCTTGACTTTCTAGCACCTAGGAATGAGTAAGCTAAGGATCAGGTGTCCTTTCTTTGTAGAAAGCCATGGTGGATGTTGTAGTTAACAAGGATTACATGCCACAGAGTGTAAGAAGTTGAGTGGAGAGGAGACCAAATCGGTTCATGCCATCCATAGCAAGACCGAATCGAAGATTCCTTGGCTCTCGTACAAATCTTGAAAAAGTAAAGTCAATGTGGCTCTATGCTCATGAGTCCACTGATATTCGTTGGACTCCATCTGTGGATCTATTTTGTGCATGCCATGTTGTCAAGCTCACCATGTCGACGTACGAAACATGTGACGTATACGTGGGATAAGTAGAAAGTGTCTAAGAACTTTTTGAGGGATGGTTTGCCCTTGCAATTCCTATTGATACCTGTGAGCACCACACTTTGGAAATGTCTCCATAGTCCCATAGTCTTCTTGAAACAGCACGCAATTGTTGACACATGCATGGATGTTGTTGTAGTCCATGCCAGGCTTTCATAAAACATGTCACGCATTATCATGAGACTCATGCATGGTATTTCCAAGAAGTAATATATGATACTTTAGCAACGTGAAAAAAATCATAAAATACCTTGAAAAAGCACAAGTGTTTTTTATAATGGAGTTAAAAAAATCAACGAAGCGTACGTAGAATGTACCTGAACAACTCGGTCACACTCACATCGCTCCACTCGTATTTTGCCTACACACTTAGGAGTGCAAGCAGTGTCTTTAGGTGAGATACTTAGCACTTATCATATAATGGTATGGATGCTTTCTCTCTTAGCAGATTAGATGACTCAACATCCATGGGCATCAATGCCTTCTCTCTCTCTCTCTCTCTCTCTCTCTTTTCCTTTCTTCTTCTCCCTCTCTCATTTCCTCTCTTTCTCCCTCAATGCACCTTATTCTCAAGAAAAACAAACAAAAGAAAAGAAAAAAGCACAAGAACAAACCAAGAGGAGGCAATGTACTTACCGCAAAGGCACGAGGATGGATTCTCTGTCTCCTCTTCGTGACATCCCCTCTTTCTCCTTCGTGCACTTCTCCCTCTTCTTCGCGTACGAGGGCAGTGAGATGTTCTCCTTCTCTCTCCTTCTCTCTTCCTCTTCCTCTCCCTCCCAAAACCACGCGCTCTTTTTCTCTCTCTCAAATTGTTTGTGGCAAAATGCTACGCTCGAGTTTTCGATGCTTTTTAGTGGTGTTACTATTTGTGTCGCAAATCACTAATTTGTGTAGGAAACTACTGTCAATATAACCCCATTCCCTTGTACTCTCTCTCTCTCTCTCTCTCTCTCTCTCTCTCTCTCTCTCTCTCTCTCTCTCTCTCTCTCTCTCTCTCTCTCTCTCTCTCTCTCTCTCTCTCTCTCTCTCTCTCTCTCTCTCCCCCCTTACCCGTTCGCCTACGATGTTCGCCTATGATGCCCGTCTCGTCCTCGCTCTGCACCACCTGCGTGGCACCCCCAACAACACTGCGACCGTTAGCCCACCACCGCCCCTTTGCCTTTGCCTCCATTGACGATTTGGCTCTCTCTCTCTCTCTCTCTATATGTGAATATATATATATATATATATATATATATATATATATAAAGCATGTACTTTTTTTTTCAAAATTAATCAATAATGTTGAAATTAATAACTAGTTATTAACTAATAAATAAATAACTAATTAAAATTAACAACTAATTGATAACAAATTATTAGTTACTACTTAAATAACTAACTAACAACTAAATAACTAGTTAATTTTAATCTAGTAGTAACTAATAATAAAAAACTAATACTTAAAATTAATTGGGCATTAATAAATAATAATTAATTACTAATTAATAACTAATAATTTTAAGATTTATTAGTAATATGTAAAATTAAATAAGTAGTTATATTAATTAACTAATAATTTAATTAGTAATACATAAAATTTAAAAATTAGATATACTAATTAATATTGAATTTAGTAATATTAAGTGAATATAATTTATTAATATATCTGATTATTTAATTGATTATTTTGATTGGTTAATCAATTACTAGTTAATTAAATTATCAAATCAACCAAGTAATTAGTTAATTACATATGAAATAGTTGATTATTAAATAGTTTTTTAGAAATTAGTATTATTAGTTACTCAATTGATTAAATATCAACCTATTAATTAATTATTAATGAACTCTTTTATTAATATTGAAATCAATTAACACATACATAAATTAATTAATATTTAGCTAGATGGAATCAATAAGATTATTAATTAGTTAAATAGCATATCAATCAAATTATATCCATAAGATTATTGACTAATTTATTAATTGAAATTAGTTGGCTTGTTCATTAGTTAATGCATATAAACTAGTTTACTAATTAATTAGTTAGTATAATAATCAATTAGTATGAACTGACCCCTAGGTATATTAATATTAACTAACTTGTATATTATTTTATATGCTAGTATTAATCATTTCATATAAATCACTTTGTTACTATAGTAATATTAATTAATCAATTATAATATGATAATACATTAATATGTTAGTTATATGGGATTTTTTTTTGAGGGGATGAAGAGAGAGTGCAAGTGCATGTGAATTAGGATCGTTTTGCCACCGAGAAAGGGGTCGGTGCGGCGCTCGCATCTATTGTAGTTATTTGGGTTTAGGGCTAGGGTATGCGAGAGAGAGTGTGTGTGGGCTAGGATGGTTGAAGAGAGAGAGAGCGCATGTGGAGTGGGATCATTCTATTGCTGCCAAAGAAGGGGTTGCCACAACGCCCCATATTTGGTGAAGAAAAATATGACAAGCACTCCTCCCCACCCTCATGGCTCTCTCTTCATACAGCACATGTCTCTTACTCTCCCTCTCTCCCTCTCTCCATCTCTCCATCTCTCCATCTGTCTCTTTGACATGCATTTAATGCCCCACTATCTTAAAGTGGTTATATAAGGCCACACACCCCCTACGATACATTGCCTCCCCTCCCCCAAGTTGTGGAATATTTACTTAATCTTGTAGGTATGTACACCTCTCTCTCTCTCTCTCTTGCCCCCTCCCTCCTCTCTCGCTCTCTCTCTCTCCCCCCTCCCCTCCCTCACTCTATTCGTCACCCCCTCTCTCTCCCTGGCTCCCTCTTTCTACCCTCCAGCCCCTCTCTCTCTCTCTCTCTCTCTCTCTCTCTCTCTCTGTGTGGCACCCACATCCACTCACATACACATACTCTCCCCCTTGCTCTCCTTGGCTCCCTCTTTTTGCCCTTTAGCCCCCCTCTCTCTTTCTCTCTCTCTCAACACCCACATCCACTCATACACACATACTCTATCTCCCTCTTTCTCTCTCTCTCTCTCCCACACAAATCTATATATCCTCTCTCGCTCTCTCTCTCATATCTAGCATTTACACACACACACACACACACACACACACACACACACACACACACACACACACACACACACAAAGAGAGAGAGAGAGAGAGAGAGAGAGAGAGAGAGAGAGAGAGAGAGAGAGAGAGAGAGAGAGAGAGAGAGAGAGAGAGAGAGAGAGAGAGAGAGTGTGTGTGTGTGTGTGATGCCAAATACTTTATATATCTGGCATCCACATACACACATGCACACTCTCTATCTCCTTTCCTCTCTCTCTCATGCACACACTTTATATATCCTTCTCTCTCTCTCCCTCTCTTGTATATGACATACACCCTACACTAAGTCTTTCAATGATACCCATATCTGACATGCATATTCTTACATGTGTAGATGGTTTTCAAAATGGATCCAACGTCAAGTGCTACATCAAACACCAAGGTCTACATATATGTAGCCTCCCTCTCTACCAAACCTAGTATGCACTACACAAATAGTCAATTCTTGATTGAAGAAGGAAGATATTTGCAATGGAAATGGCTACCATGTTCTTGCTATTATCCATGTGAATGGCCAAATACAAAGCACACTGATCCTTTGCAACAATGACCATGAGACTGGCTAGATATATATTCTTGACATCTTGGTCTTGCAAGACTATCTTGTTGAACAAGGAAATGGGCCTACATTGCAGCCTTCCCCCACCATAGACCTCACATAGAGCCTTTGCAGCGTTGAGAAAACAACAATCATAGTGGAAGCCTCACAACCCTCCTAGACATTGCGAAAATCAAAACCATTCCTATCATGCTTGACGTGGAAGAGGAGGGGATACATCAATCCTCTTATGTTGTAAGTGTGGCTGAGTACATAATGTCTTTGGGGGGCCGACACCGAGTGTTAGGTCACTTGCTTCAGAATGCAAGCACTATAGAGAGAGTGGAGGAGATCCCAATTTTTATGATGGCAATGTGGTGTACGAGCTTCCATCACCGGTATAGCATACAATATGCATCCTATGGAGGGTATAGCAGACATCAATGGCATTCCCTGGTACTGTTCGTCGAAGCAAATGCGTCAGTGAGCTAGAGTGTCTAAATAGAAATTGTGCTAGTCGATTGATTTCTAGCTCCCTAAACTAGGTGGCATGGATAGGGACAAGATTCTTCATTTTCTCCACTATCATTAAAATGATTGCGGAGTTGCATGACATGGTTCTAGTACCCTACTACTACAACTAAATCATACTAATTAAGTCCTAATACATGCCATGCATGTAAACTTAATACTAGCATATCGGCTATCAGAATGTCAGCTGATAGTCTTGGAAGCCTTGGTGGATGCTTCTATTGTAAGAACCTCCCCATCCTACTCTCCAAGTGCGTATGTGTAGTGTATTATGTGATGTTAACAAGTCCAATGTCAAGACTATTCATTTATCAAGGCACACATAGCTATGATGTGCAAAGAGGCACATGTAGAGCTAATGTTAAAGAGGTGTGAAAGATCATAGAGGAAATGGTAAGAGACTTTAGTGTAGTTGGACCTTGACACCTATAAATGATTGTGCCTAGAAGGCTAGTGATGAGTGCCTTGGTTTGTGAAGAAGGTGTTCCCATGTTTAACACTGAACTCTCGAGGATGCTCAAGGAAATCCAACCACTCATTTAGAGGAATAGGTAATGTATTATTTTTTTCACAACACTTTCCAAAAGATCATTAAAGAGCCATCCATATGAAGATCAATATTCTGTGCATGCATGTTCAAACACATGGTCTATGCAACATGTGCTAAGAGTGATCAGGGAATGAAATCTCATCTTCTAAAGTCAAAGTAACATTGTGCATAAGGATTTTTCCATGGTAGCCTATTTCCTAGGCAAGCCATTGACAATGATAGTAGGTGCTTTATATTCAAAATGTCAATGAGACTGGGCCAATCTCAAGGGTTGACTTGTGAATTTTATGTGAAGGAATGGCACTAGGGAGCTATGCAATAGTTGGATATGCTTGGACCACGTGCATCGCATTATTGATTGGACCACCATGGCAGCACATGTGTATGACTCAAGGTGGTTTCTCTTACACAATTCTACCATCACAACATGAATTTAACAAATATAGTTCTCCTTACTCTTCCATTCCTGTCTTGTGTTTTTGTAGTGTACAAGAGTTCGTGACTCTAGCAATATGTGAGATAAAGGTAGAGGATATAGATGCACAAGCTTTTTTTTGGACAAAGATAAATGAAGTGATGGAGAAGTGTGACAACCCAAGCACTAATTTTCAAGGATTCATGGTAGACAAGGTAGTCGCCAACTAGAGGGTCATTTGCATAGTGTACAATGGTTGTTCGGACAACATAATGCAAGAAAGGGAGAGATCTTGCTTATTTCATTGGAAACAAAGTCTCCAAATATACATGTCATAGTGTGCACATAAGAGTTTCCAAGATGAGCATAAGCACTTGTGCCTCATGTGGAGGTGTGCAGCCATGGAAGATGATGCAACAATGCAATATCGATTCATTTAGGCTTGGTGGGTCTTAGGAAAGTTGCGGATTGCAATATACCAACAATGGATTGTTGGCTTAGTTGGTGGCATATCAAATATCCATTTTGGATATGACACTTTACCAAGGTAAGACTAATTGGTAATAGTAGGATGTGATGTGTGGTGCATTTGTTTTCTCATGCTCCATACCCTCTCATGCTATGTTTTTGTACAAGTGGTGGAGGCCATTGCCCATATGCTAATCAAAAACCTAGCAAAGCCAATGCATGCAAGTTGGTTGGTAGGGGAGGGATTCAAGGGATCTATCAGCTTGTTGTTGGATGTGTCAGTGATTTGGCCAATGCTCTACTATAGAGCACAAAACAACATGCATTCATTGGTAGAAAGTTGCATGGTGTAGGACCTGGTGTAGAGAAGCTTTTGAGTTGACTACAACAAGAAATTAGCCCCACACCTTGAGCAATAACAAGGATGATTAAGGAGGTGGCATGAGGAACTGAATTGCATATGTTCCAATTTTTGAGGGGACAATGTGACTGTAGTGAGAAAACATAATGTTGATGGGAAAGTGGGGTCAAGTTTGAGAAGCCTTTACTTTCGACCAATCAAGGGTAGTGTTATTAAATTCTTTCAAGAAAATGGTGGTGGAGATAGTCCCTCATGACACTATTTGGGCTATAAGAAAGATTTCAGCTGGTAGTTGTGTGCAATGTTAAGATTGGTTGGGAGCTAGACAAAGAAAGTGCTAAAAACCAATAAAAAAAATGATGCATGGAGTGCTCGCACCTTCGTTCTAGGGCATCATGGAGTGGTTGAGCTCATGAGGAGAAGCTAGCAATCAACATGAAATGTGGCACCAGTCCATGTGGTACTGTAAATGATAGTGTGGACCATACATGGAACATTTGTTCTTTCATTCATCCTCACACACTGCCTAATGTTCAAAAAGTATGGCTAGTGGCACGAGGCTCAAATTTGATAGTAGAAGAAATCCACATGGTTGGTGAGTGCTGGGTTTTTTTTTACAAAAGGCAGCTCAAGAGGTGGATGCTAATGAGGGATCATGTAGATATCAAAGAGGTGTTTCACAGGCTGCAAGGAAAAGGATAGACTTGGCATTACCTCTAGATGCAACCGTGAAGGGCCACACAATGATGAAGCCCTTGAAGCATGAGCTTTTCAAACTAGAGACACCTAACTCAAGTGACTTGGAGTGTTATGATGTGCACATTGCAAAGAATCTAACCTGTAATTGCTGTGATTTCATTGACCATGTGGTGTAGAAGGAAAAACATATTTGGCATGCAAGCACCTATACTATGTGTACCTTTGAGTGTTTGAAATGTATGAAAATGCCAACATGTTTATACACCAAGCCACACTCACTGAAGAAAACTTACACATTGTATTTGGAAGCAGAAGAACTTTTCCAACACCACATGCACGGTGACCAACAATGTAATGCCAACACTACCTCTTACTATATTTTATTTTGTCAAGAAAGTAATGTTATGCAATTCAGCTTGATAGCTTATGTCAAAATTTTGACAAGCCTTTGGTAACCTTGTCTCTCTTAATGTATTAGGCAAAAGCACTATTTCTAGAGTTAATGCAATATAAATGTACATTTGGATTGCTTGCACGAATTGTCTTGTATCAAATTCGTTGGGGGGAGGGGAGGAAGCTTTCAATCCATTACATTTAAAGTTCTAAAACACAGAGTGGCCACACAAGCGTTCACATTATGAGAGAGAGAGAGAGAGAGAGAGAGAGAGAGAGAGAGAGAGAGAGAGAGAGAGAGAGAGAGAGAGAGAGAGAGAGAGAGAGAGAGAGAGAGAGAGAGAGAGAGAGAGAGAGAGAGAGAGAGAGAGAGAGAGAGAGAGAGAGAGAGAGAGGTATTTAGGATTTAAGAGAAATGCTTGTTACAACACATGCCATAATCCAATGTGAGGCATTATTATACAATGTGGACTGATTGCATGCATGAGAGAGAGAGAAAGTGAGAGAGGGAGAGGGAGACAAATACATAGAGTGAGTGATACATACATATATATATATATATATATATATGTATGTATGTATGTATGTATGTATGTATGTATGTATGTATATGTATATATATATGTATATATGTATATATGTATATATATATATATATATATAGGTATGGGCTATGGTGTACCATTCTAGGGTGATTGCATAAATGTACCCATGTTACATGCTAGAGAGAGAGAATCATTTACATGAGATAGAGTGCTATTTGATTGAGTATGTTAGAAAGAGAAAAAGGAAATATAAATGGAGAGAGAGAGAGAGAGGTTTGGGCTATGGTATACCATTCTAGGGTGATTGCATAAATGTACCCATGGTACATGCTAGATAGAGAGAGAATCATTTACATGAGATAGAGTGCTATTTGATTGAGTATGTTAGAAAGAGAAAAAGGGAATATAAATGTAGAGAGAGAGAGAGAGAGAGAGAGAGAGAGAGAGAGAGAGAGAGAGAGAGAGAGAGAGAGAGAGAGAGAGAGAGAGTGTGTGTGTGTGTGTGTGTGTGAAGGTAGTAGTGGTAGTGGTGGTGGAGGTGGTGGCGATGGTGATGGCAAAGATGGTGGTACTAGTGGTGGTGGCAGTGGCAATAGCGACGACGGTGGTGCTAGTGGAGGAGGCCGTGGTGGTGGTGGTGGAAATATCTAGGGGTGGAATAAGTGGACGATGTGGAACAAGAAATAGAGGTTAATTAGAAAATCTTGCTCAAATGCACATTCAAAAAGCTCTCTTTTTGCCCTTCCCCATTGATGATTTTGAACTTGCAATGGGTGTGTATCTTGAAGTAGAAGGAAATATACTTGTTATCAAACTAGCAATGGGTGCATATCTTGAAGCAGAAGGACGAAGTAGTTTTCTATGTAGATGGATCAAAACATTTATAAGCTTTCTGCTCCTGAGCATAGCTAATGAACACATACTTTTGTGCCTTAAGATCCAACTTTTTCCTCTTCTTGTATAGAATGTGTGCATATACAATGTCGCTAAAGACTTTGAGATGGTTGATGTCATACAATTTTTGATAAGGTGTCATGTAATGAATCCCTGTTGTAGGAGTACAATTCAACACATACATACATGTCAGTATAGCTTCAGCCCAATAATATAGTGGCATGTTCTTCTCATTGAGCATCGCTCTAGCACTCTTCATAAGAATCCATTTTTTCCTTTATGCTACTCCATTTTTCTATAGAGTGTAACTGCAACGAGTAAGCTACCTACGAGTGCCATTCTTTCCCAAGAATCTATCACACTCATTACAAACATACTCACCTCCACTATCAAATGTCAAACACGAGATAGAGCAGTCAAATTTTTTCTCTGATCGAGATGTCATCTTTCATGAGTTGGCTTCATGGTATGGTTCATCTGCTATATTATTCCCAATGATCAATCTTTAGATCTGAGTATCTATTGCTATTCTATAGCATAGTACTACTATGTCTAGACCTATAGACGATGTATCTTTGAGTATTTCTCCTTGGACTGGCACATTAGATAGTCATGTATAACCATCCAGTGATAGTGCTATGTCAGTGAGGGAGAGAAATGAAGTAGAAGGAAAAGGCAAAGAGAAAGTTCTTGATGATGCTCCTAGGATGTTGACTTCAGGATATGATTTAGTTGATAGCTTGGATAGCGTACTTGGAATTTCATTTACTTATATTCTTAGAGATAGGCAAAATAGATATATACTGCCTCATGAAAGAGGGGAATCATGGAGTGCACCTCAATTTTGAGAAAGTCACAAAGGATGAGGTATCCTATTGATAGGATTACATATAGTGGATTTTTAGCAAAGCATTGTGCATATATGAAAAAAGTCATGGAACACAAAGATCCTACTATGTTCAGTGAAACTGTCATGGACAAAATTGGTGCAAGGCAATGGATGAGAAGATGAATGTACTAGGTGAAAATCACACTTGGAAATTAATGGCTTTGCCTGATGGTAAGAAGTCAATAGGCTATAAATGGGTCTATAAGGTTAAGTGCAAGTTTGATGGTAGGATTGAAAGGTACAAGACCAAGCTAGTGGAGAAGGGATATGCACAATAGTATGGCCTAGATTATGAAGAGAAATTCAACCCCATTGCCAAAATGGCAACCATCAAGGATTGGCTACAACAAAGGCTTGGAAATTACAAAAAATGGATGTTAAAAATGCATTTTTAAATGGAGACTTATCAAAATAGGTGTTTATAGATTAGCCGGAAGGATATGTGCACCCTCAATATCCACTTACACAGTATGTATGCAAACTGAAAAATGCACTTTATGGGCTAAAATAGGCTCTAAGAGCTTGGCATACATGGATTAGTACTTCCTTGCAAAACCTTGGATTTGTAGTTGGAAAGGCTGATCATAGTCTATTTACTAAGAAAATAGATGCAAATCTTATGGTACTAGTCATCTATATAGATGATCTAATTATTACTAACATTGAGGCACAAAGTGCTATGGCCATATTGAAAACTAAATTTGATATAAAGAATTTGGGAGTGCTGAAGTTCTTTCTAGGCATTGAGGTTATGGATTCAACACATGAACTTTAGCTAATGCGAAGACAATATGCACTTGAGATATTGAAGAAATATGGTGTGATAGGTTGTAAACCTTTGGATACTCCACTGGATCAGAATACTAAGCTGGATATTAACACTAGAGTTGGAATCCTAGATATTACTATGTACATGCAAATGGTAGGAAGTCTCACCTACTTTACCATTACTAGGCTTGATCTTAGCTACTCAGTTGGACTTATTAGTGAGTTCATGCATAAGCCTAGAAAACCTTGCTTGGATGCAGTGAGAAGAATTATGTGCCATGTCAAGGCTACGATAGACTATGAACTCTTCTATGAGAGTGATAAGCACTTAAAGCTCATGGGGTATATTGATGTAGATTGGGCAGGTTGTTGATATGATAGAAGGGCTTCTAGTGTATATGCTTTTAGCCTTGGAAATGGTATGATTAGCTAAAGCAATAAGAAGCAACCAATACTTGCACTCTCTAGTACTGATGTAGAGTATAGAGGTGCCACATCAATAGCTTGTGAGATTGCTTGGTTGTTGAAGTTATTGATAGACTTGGGTATGCAAAAAGATGCTCTAATCAGATTGCATTGTGACAATATGTGCAATATACTTCTACCTACAAATTATGTGTATCATCCTAGAACAAAACACATCGAGGTACACTATCATTTCATAGAAAAGATGGTACTTGTAGGGAAGACAGATCTCCTACATGTCAAAACCGTAGCTAATATCTTTACCAAGTCATTATGTAAAGATAAGTTCACTCACTTTAGAGAGCTTCTGAGAGTATAGTGCCCTTCTTAAGATTAAGGGGGAGTATTGAGAATCAAGCTCTAGCCACACTATATATGACAGCTTAACTGTAGTTAGTTAGTATGGTCAGTTGTGACCTATCTCTCCTATTTGTTGTGTGTGACTACGTAAATGAATGCTACACTGAGTGATTGGGAATAAGGAAGATAATGAAGGTTCTTAGCCCTGTCAAACAACTGATGGCTTAGTTATTGTGTCATTGTTTTCTCCAAGCTATCAATATATGTAAGGGCTAATGAATGAAGAAGATTTTAACTATCACATAGTGTTCACAGCATACATTGTTTAGAATACTAAAATATATTGGGTGCATGCATGAAAAGTGAGTGATCCTCTTCTAGTTAGGAGTGCTGAAAAGCTAAGTAGATTGTTGAATATCAAGCTCAACACGAGCTGATGCTCATGTACCTAAATGTGTGTTTCTATATTCATATCACTAACCTAGATCGGTACTTGCATTAGTATATGATTCCGGTGATACTTTAGAACTTGATATCAATTATTCCACCTATCCTAGGTACGGGATATCTATCTAATCATCTTTCTAGTTAGCTTGTTCCCTATTGGTGGTTAAAGGCCGCTTATGCCTAGCTATGTAAAGAATGAAAAAATACCAACCACACTAGTTAGGTATGAAAGGGATGTAAAAGGATATTATTTTTTACTATTCATTGTTGATATACAATTATAGTCTATCATCTTACCTTCTTCTCTCAGCTTTCATGGGAGTGCATTATTTTTGCAAGCTTTTGATTTCATGCTTTTGCAATTGAAACTAAATTTTTGAGATTTTTGAAACAACCTTGGATATTTTCTATAAATGACATTGACATTATGGTTCACTACATAAATGTCATATCACACACGACTGCTCTTTTTTAACATGAAGATATGTGATATATCATGCATCTATCATCGTTTTGGAGCTCCCAACAAAATGCACACTATCCATAATAGAGGGAGCTTCAAGCTTTTTAATAAGAAATTGTTACTTAATCCACTCTTGTGTGAGGGAAAAAAATGGTGACCAAGAATTATCCAATCTCAAGGACATATAACATATAAGCACAAATTACTCTTGCCTCTTGAGTCACATCTCCTTATTCTTGCTTATGAAAAGTGTCCATAACTAGGTTTCAGCCAATCTTGGTAGTATATTCTTTTATCAACCTTATGGTGATGAAGATAATCCTTTGATACTTGGTATCCAACAACATGGCAACTTCCAATGCTCAATAAATATGTTCATAACAGCTTGCTAGCAATGGATATGACATTTGGCACTAATAGATATAATGTACTATATTTCTTATTCTTTCTTAGCTTTGATTTTATAATTATGTTATCCCTAAAAAAAAAAAAAAAAGCTTCTCTATGTAGTTCCATTTGTATACAATTCTTGTGTTTGATCATTTTCACATTGGAGTTTTTGTGGCGGCATGGACCATTACATCTTCTTCTTGTACCACATTAGTTACATCATGGCTAACTGCATTAAGAAATCGATTCTTGGAATATAACAATTCACGGGAACCAAATGCTTTTATGGTGGTTGATGCTCAAGCGGAAATCAATGCTATTCGTTAAGGTTTCTTTTTATACAATTACATTTGTTGTCTTTTCTCACCATGGTTATCCACAAAGTGGTTTTATCCATTTGTGTTTTCATAGGGAGGTTTTTGGTGTTTCTATGTATCTTTGTATATAACAAGTTTGTGCTGATATGTTTAGAGCCCTTTACAACATTATTAACATGCAAGGTACACCTAATTCACATGAGAATTCTAGGATAGATGAGGCTCAAACCCTACTATCAGAGTTCTATGAAAAATACAAGAGGAAGAATCATTCATCAAGTACTTCAAGGATACATGGTCATCTTGTATAGGTAACCCTATATACAATAGTATGCTTGTTGCCAATTCAAAGTTGAGACCATTATTGAAGAAAGCCATGCAATGCCATGAAAGAAAATACCTTGATATTTTTGTACTTTGGAATCATGCTAATTCCATACCTTGTAATTTCCAGTCCTTGTAAATTCAGCCCTTTCCTATGTAAATGTACCCTTAACTTTGGAGATGAGGAGTTAGGATAAAGAAGGCAAGAGGCTAAGAGAAGATATCTTTTGGCTCATTCACAAAATTTTACTATTCACTTTCTTGATGTTAGCTTCCTTCTTGCTAGATGAAGCATCAACCCCACCATGGCTGTAATTTTGGAACTCCCATCATTACTACATGGTAAGATGTCTTGGTGCAATAGTCCTTTGTTATTTTATGTCTATTTTAGTTTTATTTAGATTTCTTTTCCTGGTTGAATGCTTCATTACATGCAAATGTAGATATTATGTATGACTCCCCTTCTTTCTATATTGTTCCTTCTCTTCCAACTTTTCCTATTAGTAGGGACAAGGAATACATACTACTATTAGACATCCAAAGACTCTTTAATCTTAGGGAGGATTATTGTTTTGAAATCATTGCAAAGGCTTCTGATGCTACAAATGGCATAGTTGATGTAAAGAATGAATCCAATGAAGAGTTATTTAAAATGGACATTGAAATTGTAGATGACAAGTTTATTGATGTAGGGGATGTCCTTTCTCTTTGTTTCAACAAGGTAAAAGATGCTAAGAAAGAATTGGGGATTACTAATGAGGATTTTAACCGTCTTCAAGATTGACTTGGAAATTCCAATTTTGGAAGAGAGCAATTAGAGTATATTAAAGAATTGCAAGATACCAATGAGACATCATCATCAATTAATATATGGAATCCAACTAAGCTAGATCATGATGAAAACCAATTGGTGCTATTATTGTAGGAATGTGGATATGTGCTATAAGAATTATCCCTTGTGAAAATCAAGAGACAAATGGTAGCATTGAGTAGTACCACTCAGTTTTGAAGAGTCACTTTCTTAGTGAGAAATGCAACTTGCATGGTCAACACATTGACTAGTTGATTGAGAAGTTGGTTTGCTCTTATCATGCATGCTAGTATTGGTGCCAAGATATGTTAAAAGATGTTTAAAGTCCATAGAAAATTCCATTCAAAGAGTTAAAGAAATACCAGATTTTCTATGGACTTTAAAACATTAAAGTACTTCTTGAAATTTAAAGTCCATAGAATTCAGGCTTCAATACAGAGTTGCACAAGAGATGGCCATTGGTACCATGTTCGAAATATCGATTGTAGTTGGGCATGTTGTACTTGTGATTGATCACAAACACATAATATATGTAAATATCAAACCAAGGTCCTTATGTTAAATGGAATAGAAGTGAAGACCATTGTAGAAAAGTCCAGGGAGTTATATGGTGCACAATTTCATGAGCACCAAAGTAAGTATTTAATATATCACCACTATGGTTGATTGAAGAATTTTCCAGTAAATTTTTAATGTTTGTATTCTACGTTTTTTCTTATTCTAGATACATGACAAGCTTTACCCTCAAAGGAGTGTGGGTCACATGTCCACTCACTTAACATGCACACTATAAAGGTATGAGGATGAAAGGTATGGTGTAAGAATAATGATGTTAGCAAATGCCATAGGGTGTAAAATATAATGGTAATATGTGATATATGGGGTTACATAGAATGTAAGGGATGGTGTACAATATTGATCTATGTTCAATAGCATGATCGAGAAAAGCAAGGGGAGGTGTGCCACAAAGAGGCCACAAATCTATTGTAGAAGTAATTGACTATCATTAGCTTTATCATATGCCCCATGGTTGACATACATATGAGAGCTTGGATTTTGTGAGTTCTTTTACAAATGTATTTTGACCTAACAATTTTGACACCATCATAAAGCTGTCTTAATAAAAAATTCAATACCTTAAATGTGGTCATGGACTTTGTGATGCAAGCCAATGCCACATCAAAATATCATGCAAAGTTTTTGATCTTGAAGATACAAAGTACGAGTCTTAGGTGTTGGTGGTATAATTTATGAATGTAGCTTGTGAGGGAGCTTATTGCAATTACATTTGCATTTTGAGGACATCTTCTCTCTACTACGGGGGACAATGGTCAAAAAATTATAAAAAAATATCTCAACTAATTGGAGATATGACTCACATGTAATAGTGTGGCTTTTCTAGATTATCATTATCATTGTTTGTAATAAATTTAGTTACAATGATTGATTAGAGTGAATCAATACTATCAGTGTTTGTTATCAATTGCATTTTAATTTTATTCCAATTTTGTTACTTATTTAATTATATTCCACATTCGTGGATCCCATGTATTTCAACATCCTTTCTAGGCCTCTAGTGTCTTGAATTACCAAAATGATGTGCCTTATCCTAGCATCCCAAGTGTCCTTAATTGCCAAAATAATGTACATTATGCTTGCATTCTATCATGAAGCCTCCAATGTTGTCCTATATCACCTCTCATGTATGTTATGCTAGCAATATTCTAGCCTATGTGCTCCAATGTCTAGCTATATCACCAAGTTTCTCACTCGATCACAATATCATACCATGTGTCCTCGATGTGTTACGTAACATTATGATAACACTATAACCTAGGGCCTCTAATTCTAGATATATCACCTATCATGGACATTATGCTAGCATTTTAAGCTAGGGACCTAATTGGAGCCCGAAAAGGAAAACCAAGGAAATAGGGTTTCTATTGCAAGAAAATCTTCTTGTAACATCAACAACCATATCTTTCATCTGTTATATGATCTCAATAAAGAAAACAACACCAATAACAAGAAATCTTCATGCAGCTTCATAAAAACAATTCTCCCACGACTTTAACTTTAATAAAATTCATCATATTCTTCATAGGATTCTTTAATAGACATTGAAGACACAAAAGAATACTCTCAGAATACTCCACTTTGAATGAAAAAATATCACATATGATTCATCTTCAAAGATCTCTTGGCTTTCTCTCACAATCTCTCATAAATAGATACATTGTTTTGCATAGAATTGGTTATCTCTGACTCTCTCTCTCTCTCTCTCTCTATATATATATATATATATATCAATAGTACATCATCTCCTCACTACAATAATCAATAATCACTCATAATAATCCTTCTTTGGTTGTGGATGTCTCTTCCAAAAGGTGTGCCTGATATGAAAGGTCACCGGAGCCACTATAGTGACTCTTCACATCTCATCACTGTCACTTTACTCTAGTCTTCTCTTGAGTCTTCAACAGTTGCTCCTTCCACTTCCTTGAGCTCTTTTGAACTTACATTCATCTCTTTTCAAGGCTAGAAAACTTTCCCAAAGTCACACATACATTCCATAGAACACTTACAGAGGCATACAAAATAGTACAGAACAGGAATAGAGGCTCTTCAGAACCTCATTAGAGGGTTATAGAAGGTCAACAGAAAGCATCAGAACCACATAACTCATACTAAAACCATTTCAAACCATCAAAAACCATTCAATGAGCTTTCAAACAACCTCAACTTCCATCAATCATTACTCCATGCTTCCATACAAAAGATAAATAAAACAAAACAGAAGCTAAACAAAAGCTATCAGAACCAATCAGAACATCACAAAACCTTATATCTCTACTAAAAATCATCATGAGCTTCCAAAACATAACCCACCTCATCCAAAACACTCTCAAACACTTACAAAACAACTAAAAATAATTCAAAATCCATCAAAATCAACCATTCAGTCCTCAAAAACAAAAAAATCATCCAAAAAATCAAGTCATTTCAGCATTCAACATATCTCCACACTTAATAAGGGACCGTCCTTGCGACCTAGGAAAAAAGGGAATACACGTTTGTCAAAGAGCTCAACTTGATCTTCTTTAGTATCTTCAATAAACCACCCAACCATGACCCCAACTTATAACTTGTATATAATAAAGAATACAATGAAAGGAAAACCCTTTATCCATTAACATATCTTATAAACAACAACAAATCACAACAAATTCGTAAAGGATATAAGAGGTTTTAGATTGTTTATTTTTAAGCTTTCCATCCACCATCACCATCATTGCAACTCTCCAAACATATAGCTCTTAAATAAATCCAATATTCAACCACCATGAACTCATCACATATAAATTAACACAACACAAACATAAAACAACCATTTGAATGGCACCTCCAAAAAAGAGATATAGCATTATGAATAATAAAAGATACATCTAGAGGTATCAATGAAGATGATCCCTCTTGAAGGCTTGATGATTATGAAAATGATCAATGGATAAGGATTCATCTACAAAAGTTTTTGGAGGATTTTGGAAAATTGAAGGCAACACATCCTTTCTAGCAAAACAAGGTATTTGCTAGGCAGAAAAATGGCATGAAAATACAGTACATCCAGTTGTTGCAATTCAATGTTCACATTGACATTTATACATAACTTTGGAATGGCCTTTGGATCATTATGTGAATGCCTATGGATATATGCTAGGTACCAAGCAAAGTGAGTTGTCAATCTCACTGAAGGATATGTAGATTGTGAATATTGTTGAGCAAAATGGAGATAATTTTGATATGCTTGGCTGGCAGTCATCCATTCCCCTGGAATTAATGGCCAATTAATCTGTGGTCCAGTAAGAGAATTAGCTGAGCTCCATCCTCTTCTTCTTGGAATCTTGTGATCAAACCCCTGCATATCCACTAACTAACTAAGGTAGTTGAGAAATAGAAGTAGTAGGAGAGGGAAGAGGAACATGTACAAGAGGATGAAGAGATGGGTAGGCAAAATCATAAAATGAGGAATAAGTTAAAGAAGGATTAGCTAAGAATTTAGGCGAATTGGTTAAGAAAGGTGTTAACTAATAATAAGTAAGAAAAGTGAAAGGAATATGTATGGATGGGGAAGGACAAGACTCAGAAGGGGAAAATACTCAATCTTCAATGAAATAACAATAAGTAGAGATTGGAATTTGAGGGGCACCCCGAGGTTGAAAAAGGAGAGGTAAAATGACTATTGAGTTGGATTTATAAAGGGAAAAATTAGCATCATATTGATGAGCCATTTGTTGATAATAAGATAAGCTAGGAACGGACAACAGATCGTCGATGGTAAGCATCAAAGAAAGATGAATCAAATGGATGTTGTTTGGAAAGATAGGCTAAAAGATCCACCCTTAGTTGGTTAATGTTTTGCACATATTAGAGGCTTTGTTTTGCCTTTGGTTCAGGACCACAAAATCAATCATTGGATGCCATGAAGTGATAGGGTAAGCAGCCACTTTAGAAGAATAACACTGGAACATTTCATCTATCAGAAACTCCAAAGATTGAGTGTTGTGAGGAAAGCTGGTAGTTGACTACTAGATTGAACATGAATGGAGACTAGAGGAATTGGGGTTGATGCAGCCACTCATTTAAGGCATTTCCCCTGAACTACCACAGGAGGGATAGGATCAAGATCCTCAATGACAACATCAGAGTGTTCAATAGGAGGAGGAGCTTCTGGTGAATCAACTATCATGGTAGGAACTTCTTTTGGAGGGGCGTCATATACCAAGAAGACAGAAATGTAGAAACAAAATGTAACATTAGTTACATTACCCCTTGTGGCTCTAACAAAGTGTTGATCCATCTTGGACAAAAGGTATGAACTCCAATCAATAGTTATGCCTTTCAACACCATTTGGAAAGCTGTAAACAACTCCTTTGAAAGGTAATTAGAGGGTGTCTTGGTAGGCATAAATTTGTCCTGAAGAAATTGACATAGCTACTTCCACACAAGATAAGAGATCATGGAGACACTAATGCCAGAAGTGGTAAGAACCGTCTTAGGATCCAACACATCTTGTGTCTGCTTCTGTAACAACTTAAGGATATCTTTGTTCGAGAATAATTGTCTAGCAGTAGGGAAAGAGTCTCCCCAATAGGGTAACGATAGAGCCTTGCCTAAGCTTTTGAGGTGTTAGTTGGATAACTGTTCCTCTTGTAGGGCCAGACCTCTTACTATAAGAGGCTAGAAACTGATCACAAGTATCAGTATCCTCCGGAATAAGTGGCAACAAAAGTGCTACAAACTTGGCTAAGCCCGCTTTGCTAATAAGATATGAATCCAGTGATAACGAATAGTCATGAGCCACTAATGGAATGTACTGAATTGGAGGAGTATGGGGCGCCATTCAAATGGATTACACACACACCACACACATAGACAATCACAACGAATGCCTGGTAGGGGTGTGTATGCAAGCACAGACTGAATGCGTTAGCAGTAATGAAGATGATGCAACCACAATGTAATCCAATCAACAAAATCCAACCCGTTGAAAAAGTTTGCCAAAAGTAATGAATTTGGATATAAATGGTGAACTAATATTATTTTTTTCTTTTTTGTGTGGTTAATAAAAAATATGGATTAAAAGTGAAGTACAAAATTCTAATAAATTTTCAAAATTATTCCAAATTTTGTTTGTTATTTTTGGAGTGAAAAATAATTTTGTAAATAATTTACATAAAAAAGAAGGATTTTTTCAATTAATTATTTCCAACTAATTTCGATCATGTTAGCCTATATAAGTAATCTAAAAATATGAAAATGATTTTTTGAAATTTTGTTGGAATTTTTTCTGATTGGTTCCACCATTTTTCAACCATTTTTAAGTAAATTCTCATGAAATTAAGGGGTTTTAATGATTTTCTAATTTGATGTGATCATTATCATCAAATAAAAATTTTGAAAATTTTCAAAAATTTGATAAAGTATTTCAGTAAAAATTTAGAAATTTTTCATAGTTTTTTTGGATTTTTTTAAAATTTTAGGGTTTTTATAAGGTTTATTGTATTTTAAATATTTTTTGACTTTGATTATTTACTCATAGGGTTTTGAAATTTAATATTGAATTTTCAAGAATCAGTTTGAAATGTTTTGATTTTTAGTATCATTTTTAGCATTTTAATGAATGTTTAAATTGATTTTTAAAACACATTGTGCTAACTTTTTGAATGAATTTATGGGCTTTTCGAATTTATGGGAATAAAATAATCAAAGTCGAGACAACAAGGTACCTGACAACAACTGCGCGTGAACAAAACAAGACGTGTGTCCTCGCGTGTGAATGGGCACTTGAATGTGACACATTCATGACCACGTACACAGCATGTGAATAGCAGCAACCAACACACATAAAATTTCGAGCACACCAATATGCGATCCATCACACGAACTAGCACCAAAGACAGATACATGAACCATGTGATCATGGGTCAACCAAAAGGCCCGGAGTGGGGGTGGGAATGCAGGGGAAAAGGGGGACTTGCATGGGAAAAAGGGGGTTTGATTTTTTTCTCATCTTTTGGGGATTTAGGTGGGAAGGCGGTCAATGGGGAGTTTTGGGAGGGGTAGGGTGGGTTTCTATGGGGAAGGGGGGGGGGGGGGGTTAGTTAATGGGGGGGTACTGGGGTGGGGGTAGGAGGTAGGATGGCGGGGGGGTAATGGGGGTGGTGGGGGCAAGCAGCGGGCGGGGCGGCTTTGGACGGTGGGATAATTGGCGATATCTAACGGGCGGTGGGCAGGAAGCCCAACAACGTTGACGGGGCTAGGAGGCATTGTGGCGGCAGGTGGTGGGGGGCAAGTAGCGGGCGGGGCAGCTTTAGGTAACGATATCCAGCAGACAGTGGGTGGGAGGCCCATCAACGTTGATGAGGACGGGAGGCGTTGTTGTGACGGGAGGGCGAGGGTATCCAACGAGACGGCGGGGGGGAGGCCTAACAACGTTGACGGGGGTGGGAGGTGTTCAGGCGGTGGGAGGGCGGGGGTATCCAGCGGATGGCGAGCGGGAGGCCCAATGGCGTCGATGGGGGCGGAAGGGCCCAGGGGTGGTGAGGGACGTTGTGGCAGTCGGGGGGGGGGGGGGGGGGCGTAGGAGGCCCAGGAGGAAGAGGAGGAGAAGGAGGAGGAGGACAGGGAGAAGAAGGAAGGGGAAGAGGAGGAGAAGAAGAAGGAGGGGGGAGGAGAGAGGCTGGAGGAGGGAGGAAGAAGAATGGGGAGCATGAGATGGGGAAGGAGGGGAGAGAGAAAGAAAGAGAGAGAGGAGAGAGAAGAGGAAAGAAGGAGAGGGGGGTGAGGGGATGCGAGAGGGTGGTTAGGAGGAGGGGAAAAAGAGTTTTGCTTTTTTAAAACAATAATTAAAAAAAGAAGAAGAGAAACGGTCCCCCTCTCGTCCCATGCGTGGGCACGGGGTAAAATAGTTTACGGTGTCGGGAATGGGGAGCGAATGCATGGCAGATGGTGGCATGAACATGACACATGCATCAAAAGATGGAAACGAGGGCATTCGCACACAAACCCGTGTGACTTCGGGACACAAAAATAGACAAAAATTAATTGCAAAAAAATGTCCCCCAAAACAAAGTGCAGAAAAAGGAAAAAATATCCAGATTGACGTGGAGAGATGCCTATCACATTAGAATGCCATTTTGACAGAGATAGAACCTAGTCATGTGGAAAAAACCAGAAAAACATATCCGAAACGAGGAAGAAAAATAAATACGAAATGATCTAGTTGAAATGAGACAAAGAGAACACAAAAAATGTCTACAAGAATAGGGCGGATTGGATGGAAAAGATTGAACGTGGGTTCGGGGATGGAAAGATTCATTCACATGGGAAAAACAACAAAATAAAAATAAAAATGACGTAAAAAAGTAATACAAAAAAAGTGCATCAGAACAGAGAGCAATGAAAACGAAAAAATGGCAGAGGACAGGAGTGGAACAGGTTTGTTTGGTCAAAACACAATTCCGAGGGTGGAAGGGAGCGTCCACATGGAAAAAAAGATGAAAAGAGCATAAAAACACAAAAAAATCAATAAAATAAAATTAGTAGACCAGAATAGGATGGGGGAAAAAGGAGCATTAGGAAAGGGGCCAAATAGGACATGGATATGAAATCAAAATTAAATTCGGAGGTAAGTAAGGCAGGCTCACATGGAAAAATATTAAAAAAAGTACACAAAATACCCTGAATTAACATAAAAATTAATAATAGACAAAATGTATATTGAAATGATAGGCAAGAAAAAGGGAAAATATCCAGGGGACAGTGGAGGGTAGGGATGGTGTATCGGATTACGGTTCTAATATGAAAAAGACACGTTCGCATGGAAACATATGAAATGGACGTATAATTCTTCAAAAATTAATAACTCAAGATCCGTGACTCAAAATAAGGGGCTATAAAAAGGAAAATAGCCAAGTCAAAGGGACGAATAGGGTGTCAAGTTGGATGAGCATTCAGGTGAATGGAGGATGTGTTCACACGTGGAAGAACTAAAAAACAAGGAATAATGGGAACCAGAAAAGAAACAGCCGCTGTAGGAAGGGGGTAAAGAAGGATGGGTGGGTGGGGAAGGGACCCCATCAAAGTAAAATCATGACATGGCATACATGCACGAGAAAATCATGGTAGATGCATAAGGATATGCAACATGGGCGTGCAGGGATGCATCCCCATGCTTAAAACCTTACCGGGAAGGGTGAACTGATCAACAAGAACCTAAGACCACACATCAGACCAACCATTGACATCCCTATACTTAAAGCATGACCGTCACAAGAAATAGAAGGTGTAGGGTTGGAAAAACTTGGCCCATGTTGTTGAGAATTGAAGTTGATTATTGATGTCATGTGCTGTGTCGCCGTCAACTCTGCAGGAGGTACAAAAGTGTCTTCACATCACACATTTAGTGTGGTAAGGACCATGCAAGAGCATCTAGGGAGGCAACTGTTAGAAAATGGGCATAGAAACCCGCTGTAAGCAAGGGAGTGTAAGGGCAGATGGGTGTGAATAGCCCTAAGGGCAGGGGAAACCCTAACCCTAGTTGGCAAAGGGCTATATAAACAGCCTATGGGTCACTATCACTTGTGAGAGAGTGTACCCAAGTTGTACTCTAAGCAACTTAGTAAGCAAGATTTCATTCTTGTACTTTAAGCTTTTCTCTCTCTCTTTTGCACACATTCTACTGCTGCAAACTCTGATTCTCAACATGGTATCAGAGCCATCTCTGATCTCTTCACCTTCCCTCAGCATCAGTCATCACTAAGTGCACATTAGCTGTCATTTTCTTCACTCTATCCTTCTTTCCTCCATAGCTGCCTGCAACCTACCTCCATTGGAGGACTTGAGGAGGACAAAGGAGGCCATATTAGCGTGAGACTTCTTCTGGAGATCTTTTCCCCACATCAGGGCACAGCTCCCTGTCAGCTCAAACACTGACATTGTCCACATGTGAGGCCAGCATTGCTAGCATTTGAAAAAACGATGCAGTCTGGACAGGCGCAAATCTCGGGCTGAATCGTGGGCAGCAGTCGGCGCAATCCCAGCCACTATTATAGGGGTTTGATAGCCCCCCAAGTGGGCTATCCTCAGCTAAGAGGGCTCTGGGAAATTCCTCTTCTGCTGGCTACTACAAGCCAAACCCTAACTGTGTTTTTTTGGGCAGCCATAGCCAACAAGCTCCAAGCTTGACATTTTGGGTTTTTTACACTCTGAGCTTCATTAACAGTGATTCTAATCACTGAAGCACAGTCTCTGAATCCTATTCCAGAGTCTAAAGCTCTTGGGCATGATTAACAGACATCACCAAGCATTGGGAAGCCGACTTCTAACTGGGTTCCATTCAAGCACTTCACTAAGCTTGACAATAGTGTTCTCTTAACACTAATCATAAATCATCAGTTGAATAGCTCGCTGGGCATTCACTAAAACCCAGTGAGTTTTTATTCATCTTCATGTATTGTTGTAAGGTTATGTGTAAAATGAACACATAGACCATTATGCACAAGAAGTGTATTGCATACTGTAAGTGACATTGTCTCAAGTACTTTGGTCAGTAAAATCAATAGCATGAGTGTCATCATACTCTCCTCGGAGTCATCAGCAACAAGCATTGAGATCATAGACAAACCGTGTCCAACACAAGCTTTATCCACTAAGCCGTACCACAAGGAGGAGCCTGAAGTCCAGTCTAGGTTTACTTCATTAAAACCTAAAAAGACTATTAAACCATGGAAGAAGTTTGCACATAAGAAAGGACCACCAAAGTCATACCTGGAAATATTTCGTCCTCAAATTTGAAAGTTTGATGGTAAGGATTTCCATCCATGGCAGGTACTTATAAAATACAAAATGATGGAGAGAGGGTATTGGCCTCTTATTCAAGGCAGTAGAGTTGTAAACTCTGCAAATATGATTGATATAGAGGATGACCAACGGGCTCAAGCAATCATAATGCTACACTTAGATGAATCCCTGATTCATCATGTTGATCAACTAAACACTGCTAAAGAAAAATGGGATGAGCTTGAAAAGCTCTATGGAGCCACTGGGAAGAATACTAAAATCTTCCTTAAAATTGAATTCTTTAGCTTGGAATATCGTTCAGGAGAAGATATGGGAAAATTCATTTCTCATATGAAGGGACTTATGGCACAGCTTGCTTCTGTACAAGCTCCAATACTTGAAGAAGATGCTATTGCTATTCTCCTAAAAGCTGTAAAACAGGTGTTTCCTACTCTTGTAACCACTGTCACCAACATTCTAGATCCTACTTTGGCAAGTACCATTCAATCCTGTTTGGATGAAGAAAAGAGGAACCACAAAGAAAGCAGCAATAGTCAGGCAACTTCAAATTCCCGTGAACAAGTATTGGTTCATACAGTTCTCACTAAATGTTCTTTCTGTAGGAAAAAAAGACATCTTGTAAACAACTACTGGAAGAAGTATCCCGAGAAGATGAAATGTAACAAATGCAAGAAGACAGGGCATATAACAAGTAAATGCCCCAACACTCCTGAAATACCGAAAGAATTGGTGGCCAACTATGTCTCCAATTCATCTGAAGATCGACTGTTTTGACTATTTAAATCATCTACCTAAAACAACCTTGTAAGCCTGATTTATAAAGGCATCCAAAAAGGGGGGGATCTTTTACATGTCTTGTAATCCAATGCCACCCTGGCATTGAGGGGGGGTGTTAGAAAATGGGCATAGAAACCCATTGTAAGCAAGGGAGTGTAAGGGCAGATGGGTGTGAATAGCCCTAAGGGCAGGGGAAACCCTAACCCTAGCTGGCAAAGGGCTATATAAACAGCCTATGGGTCACTATCACTTGTGAGAGAGTGTACCCAAGTTGTACTCTAAGCAACTTAGTAAGCAAGATTTCATTCTTGTACTTTGAGCTTTTCTGTCCCTCTTGTGCACACATTCTACTATTGCAAACTCTGATTCTCAACAGCAGCTCGACCGAGGTAATCGTGGGGGAAATCGTCGATGGTTGAAGGATATTGCACTCAGCTCATGTTCATTCAAATGGAATGAAAGAACAGTCACTCGCCCCACAACGGGCATCACTCGATTGAAAAATAATGGAAATCCAGTCTCACACATGGTTTAGAAATCAACAAGAAAGATAGTTCAGAGGGAGTATGCCAGTGTGCATAGTTGATGGTGCATTAGTGCGTCCAACCTTGTCTGGCATAGGTGCAAGCAAAAAGGTCAGTAAGCCTTGTAGTGCAGTATACAAAATATAGTGATGTGTTGTGTGGTGATGGCAGGGACCTATCCCATATGTGCATAGGGAAACAAGAACGTACTTGACTCCAAGTGTCGTAACATCCTGCAATCCACACCTCTCAATAATTGTTTGAGGAAACATCAATCATGCTTAACCCCCCCTCTGTCTCATGCTCTGTGGATGAGCTGAATAGGATTGTTAAGTTAAAACACAGTTAAATACTCAAAAATACGTAAAAATTAATAGAAACCAAGTGGTTCATCATAATGAGAGGTCATCAAAAAGGAAAAATGTGTGGTTAGAGGGGACAAATAGAGCTATAAGGTCAAATTGCAATTTTGAGGTGAAAAAGGTGTGCTCACATAAAAACACATCCGATTTGTAGAAAATCCTTCAAAAATTAGTAATGAATGAATCGTAACTTGGAGCAAGAGATTGTAAAAAGGAAAAGTGTCTAGCTCAAAGGGACAAACAAGTTTGTGAGATTAGATTCTAGGTTTGGTGAAGCAAGGATGCATTCACATGGAATGGCTAAAAAATAATAAACCATTGAAATAGGGAGGGAGACACCCTAGAGGTAGGGTGTAATAGGATGGGTGGGTGGGGAAGGGACCAAGCACATAATCAAAAAGAAATAATAGCAATCAAAAATTGATAGGAGGCATTATCATGAGTTGATGCATAACATACACATAGGATATGTTTCTACACTTAAAACCTTAATAGAGTGATCAACAAGGGACTACACATTGATGCAAGATCCAACACCTTGCGTCCCAACACTTATGACATGACATACACATATATACACAAGAGAAGGTTTAGAAACATGTGGCCCATTTAGTAGTTGGTCGTGGTTGAAAGTCAATGGCACACTAGATATTGAAGGTGCTCATCATTGCTAGAGGGATCGATGTTGACTGCAAGAGGTATCACAACTTAGTATGGCACGTATCAGCATAGCAAGGACCATGCAATAGCACCCATAGAGAGATTAGTGTGGATGAAGATTGCCAGTTGGTCATCAGCAAAGCATGTAGCTCCTAGGCTCATTGATCACTTAGGTTGAGGATGATAGAGTAGCCACTCACCCCTTATACGCGTGTCACTCGAAGAGAGATGATAAGAACCCATATCTCATACCCAATAGTTTAGAAATTGATAAGAGGAAGGGAAAATATGGATTATGCCACTATGCACAATGAAAGATGCATCAATATATCCCACCCTATTTGGCGTAGGTGCAAGAAGGAAGGCTAGGAAGCCTGAAAGTGCAGTGCACAAAATATAGAGATGTGTCCTATTGTGGGCGCAAAGGCCCATCCCATTTGTACAAAAGGAAATGAGAACATACCAAATCGCCAATTTTTATCATGTTCTTCAAACCTCACCTCTCTTTGGTGGAAATAGAAGGTCTATTATGCTTTCCCTCCCCTATCTCATACTTTGTTGATAGATATAAGAGGTCACTTTGATTCTTGACACCCATTAATGTAATCCTCACTATCACTTGTGTAAAGTTTGTATTCCTTGTGCATAATTGATGATACAATTGTACATCCCACCCTATGATGACATAGAGTGCAATAAAAGAAGGCCAATGAGCCTTACAATATTGTATACACAATAGATTATGCTTTGTATATGGAGAGGCCCAACCTTGCATATAGCACTCCATTCACATAGCTCAACTCTCATTTGAATTGAAGGGAAAAAGGTTGGTCACTCACCCTACCCTTTGTTGCCTGCTATGTTAATGAATGCAAAGAGTAGCCTATACTCACATTGCCATCTTGTTAGGATGAAAGCTTGCATCACTCATGGGTTGTTGAGGAAGATCGGCTTTGTTTTGTCAACAATGTTATCAAATAGTATCTATTGAAGAAGAGGTGTATGGGAAAGGAAAATGATAGATTGTAATCTTGGAGAGATAATGATCTTCTATCTATAGAGGAGTTAGATGTTCTTAGGAGTCATAAGGACATAGTGCACCAAGGGAGGTGGCTTTAGACGTGTACCTTGGAAAGGATTATCAAAAGATGTAATATAACTGGACTATAAGGTGTTGTCACCTTTTCCACGACCAACTTCTTGCCCAAAAGTGTTTGCCACCTTTTCTTGGAGCAAGGCATGTTATGATAGGAAATTTCTTCCTTTTCTTCCATAACTTTTTTAAATTTGTTTTTTTTCTTTTTTCTTCCTACTCCCAAGGATGTTTCTACCTTTTCTCAATGAGTAAGTCTGCATGGTGGGGGACAAAGTCATTTTCTTCCATAACTTATTTTTTTCTTTTTAATAATAAAGGCAAAAAATCAGTGTTTAGAACCATCCGCACCAGATTTGTTAGATTGGAAGGAAAGGTAACAAAGCAAAGATAGGAGCTAAAATAGAGGGGATAGATGAAGCAATCCATCTTGTGAATAGAACCCAATCAGTGATAGCTATCAAAAGTAGATTGAGAAGAATTGAAGAGCAACACCAAAGAAGAATAGGAGATATTTTCTATGATTACCAGGATCTCTAGGGAGGGAAATACTTCTTTAAGCTTCTATCTACATAGAGCCATTAGGTTTGACTACAAGTACCTTATAGTAGGGACCCATCCAATATTGTTGGAGCTTTCTAGGAAGCTTGCCAAAGTGGGAATCGTAGGCCAGGATAAGGTCACCTCCCTTGAATTCTTTCTACTTGCACGGTAAACTTTGCATTGATCCTCTATGGCTTCCATGCATTGTAAGGCCATCCTTCAAGTATCATCTAGACATTCTAAGTGTAGAAGATGGTGTTGTAGGGACTTAGTATCTCCTAATAATTTGTGATAGCCACTTGCAAAGAGGGCAGTTCTAGCTTGTTGAGATGACAAGCTCAACACATGCGGACATTGATGATGGACCGCCTGGTTAGATGGGTCCACACGTCTACACTTAGCACGTCGGTGGTCATTATGAATCTCACATGGCCACTGACTCATTACTTATTATATTTAGGTTGTTACACCTATTTACAGCTGGCATAGTTATAGCGCCAGTCGACTAGTGTAGTCGGTTATGCATTGTTTGACTTAGTAGGCCACTTTATTTTATGTTGTATCTTATCTATACTTTGTGTACATTGTAAAGTGTGTGGAAGAAGAAGAAGAAACCAGCAAGAAAACGTTTTGGCCTCTATCTCTCTTCTTGTCTCTTGAGTGAGCTTCTCCTTATGCATTCTGTGTGTGTTCGGTGCAGCATCTTGAGCAAGTCCCCCCACCACACAATTCTTGACATAGCTCAATAGGAAAAATAGCTTATATGCTATAGACAACTCGAAATATGTTTTGTCTTGTTGTGGCCTCACGAGAGGTTTATATACCTAGAGGGCTTTTGTAAGTCAATCATCCCAATCATGGTAATGTGTAGAAATCATCTTGGTTAGGATCAAATAGAGGATGCAATTGGTGACTTGGACTCGACTATTGACCTTGGGATAGTAGGGTGTGGACTTGCGATGGTGGACCTTATAGACCTTGATTAGCTCTTCCATGATCTTATTTAGAAAGTGAGTGCCTTGATTACTTAACAATTTCAAAGGAGGGCCAAAATGTGTGGTATTCTTCTCATACAGGAACAAAGCCACTCTATTGCCATCATCTCACTTGAGAGCTTTGGCTTCACATCACTTCATCATAGTCTGTATAGACCAATATGTATTTATTCTACTTTCTTCTAGTTAGAGGGTCAATTGGTTCCCAAAAATTGATGTCCCAGTTTTTGAATGACTTTAGGAAAAGGATTGGCTACAATGGTATTGCATTGGTTTTGGTAAGATTTTCCATTTGTTGGTAGGTATCATAGTGCTTACAACAAGAGGCATGTTTGTGGAGGGTAGGCCATCAATATCCCATGAGTAGAGCTTTCTTGGCAATTGCTTCTCCCATAAAGTGTAAATCTACCAGATGGCTCAACACGGTATGCCTTTAGGACAACCCCAATTTAATCTCTTACTATGCATCTCCACAATACTTCATCTTTACCTTTCTTATACAAAGTGCTGCCTAATAGGGTGTAGGGGATTGATTCTAACAAAAGCTTCTTATTCTTTCAGCTAGAGGTGCGAGGATGGTGTTGTTGCATGGCCTAGAGGTTGGCAATGTCTGCATACCATGGGGTTATTGTCTCCATTAAAAATAAAGTTGCATTAGGACGGTCAAGATCATCTTGTGTCTCTTCTTCACTCTAAGGGATTCACAATAAATGATCAATAAGGACATGGGAATGACCAGGTTTTGTGACCACATCAAAATCAAACTCTTGAAATAGAAGGAGCTACCTCATCATTCTACCTTTCACATCAACCTTGTTTATCATGAAGGACAAAACCTCATGATCCACATAGAACTTGAAGGCATTGACAAATCATAGAACTTGAACTGCATTGACAGAAGGTAATGCCCAAACTTCTATAGAGCAAACATCATCACCAAGCACTCAAGCTCTATCAGTCTATAGTTCCTTTCCCTATAGACTTGCACAATAAATAGGTTAGTCTAGCTCTGAGGAGTTGTTTTGGCACAAAATAGCACCTAGCCCTTTGATGGATGCATTAATGTGCACATGGATTTCCTTTGTCCATTTAGAAGGTTGCAAGATAAGTGCTTTGATCAGGCACTGCTTTAGGATATTAAAGCTTCTTTGCAATCATTTATGCAAATGATTGCAAATGAACTTTGTATCTTTCCTAAGAAGATTATGCAAGGGGGACTACCTTAATTGTAAAATGTGCAATGAATCACCTCTAGTAGCCCACATGTCCAATAAATCTTCTCAGTTGCTTTAGATTGATTGGTGTGGTCAAGGCTACAATATTTTCACTCTTTGCAAGATCTATTGCTATCCCTTATGTAGAGACAATGTGGCTCAATAGGACTCCCATGAGACTCCAAAGATGCATTTTCTAGGGTTGAAGGAGATGCCATACTTCTAGTATCACTCAAAGCATTGCTTCAAGTATCCCTAATGCTAAAAAAGTAGACTAAAGATACTCATCTAGATATACCTCAATGAAATCATGCAAGTGGCTTTGGAATGCATCCATCATGCTAAAGGTATTAGGGATATTACAGAGCCCAAATGACATCACCCTACAGGCATAAGTATCCCATTCTATTGTGAAGATTTTGTCTTGGGACTAGTATTCTTCTACAATACGTAGAGCTGATTGTATCCACTAAAACCATCTAACAATGGAATAGAGTCCATGAACTACCATTGTGTCTAATAGTTGATCTTGGTGAAGGGGATAGGAAAATAATATTTCTTTATTTTGGAATTTAACATTTGAAAATCAACACAAATTCCATTCTTCTTTGGTACAATCACAATGGATGAAACCCATTCATTTGTTAGCTAATGGGTAAATAAATTCAGCCTCTAAGAGCTTCATCAACTCTATCTTAAAACTAGTGCAAGATAATTGGGATTTATTCACCTTTGACATTGCATATAGGCTTGGTATCAAGCTCCAAGTCGATATGGTGCTAACACATAGTGGAATCAATCCTCTTCAAGTCTTTGTAAGACCAATCAAACACATCCAAGTTCTTCTTCATTAGGTTATGAACAACCAACAACTTCTCTTCTAGAAGACTAATGTCCACTTTGAGATGCCATTCCGTACCATTTGTACGGATAAAGGTCAACTACTTTTCACCTTCTATCTCTCCAATGATGGCTCCAAGGACTATTTCTGGATATAAGTCAGTCTCCTTCAAGGGAATGGCTTCTTCCTTTGATGCTTCATTGGGACTATCTTTCTCTCTATTTGGCTGCAACTCTTCTTATCCTTCTTGATCTTGAAATGATATGAGGGCTATATCTTATTTGGGTTCTGGGATACAACTTCTTGATTGGAGGGCTCATCTTCTAAGGATAAATCCAGGAATGTAACATGATAAAGACCTTCTAAGGTTCTCTGCCTGTTGAGGGGCTGGTGCTTGTTGGTGGCATGGTTCATTATCATTATCCTTTTGTGAAAAGGGTGGATTAGGGTGACAACAACCATTGGTAAAGGAGATTATTATTTGTATTTTCCACTTCATATAGATCCTTTGTATACATTTTGGACCATTGACAAGCCCAAGAGGGGACCATTGTCATTCCTTCCAATAATAGGGGCTCTTCATCCTCTAAAGCCTTTATCATGTCCTCATGGACCTTCGGGTTTAGGGATTCTTGCTCTTCATTGATTTCATTATCCTCATCTTTGCTCTCATCATCTTCCTCTTCAAGCTCTATCTCTGCTTCTATATGGGCACTATAAGAGAAGAACACCTTGTCCATCTCAACTTTCGCTTCTATCTTTGGCTTTGATATGGCTGTGTAATAAAGAGAACATTACATCCATACCTCTATCTCACTATCAAAGGTAACTTTAGAAGTCATTCTTGGTTTGACTAGGAGGTATTCACCCATTGACAATGACTTTGCATCTTCTAGGAGATGGCTTACAATGCTCACCATAAGGGACTATGTTTTAGGTTTCTTTGAATTTTTTTTCTTGATAATGCCTTCTTTTGCTGATGTTTCCTTTGCTACTTTGTCGGAAGAGTTAGATGAAACTTCTATGGAGATGGATCATGGTCTACTATCTATAGACCATAGAGCTTCAATACCACTTTGCTGCATTTTGTACTTCGGGTTAAGGTTTCTTTGAACCAATTTATCCTTGCTTGTGCTTCAAATAGCCATGGTCTTGCTAGAAAATGAGGGGTAAAAGATTCCAAAAGAGTTTGGTTCCATCACTAAGTAAGGTAGCCAATAATCTTGTCCTAGAACTATGGTCTTGATGTAAGAAAGGATGCCCAAGGGCTTGATACTACTTTGATCTTCCAATCTCATAAGCCACTAGGTTGGTTACATGCCTTGCTAGCCCAGATCCTTCATCATCACATCCATCATGATATTCACTAAAGAACCTCCATCTATCAATACGCTTGTGGCGAAACATCATTTTATCTAGATGCTAGTCTCTCGAATGCCAAGATCTAGGAAGGCATTGCCCACATCTACTTCTTTTATAGGCTCTAGGGACTTCTTGGGTTTAGTAGCAACTGCAGAGTTGGGAATCCTAAGGCCACATCTTTGTGTGAAAATGCTTTTGAATCTCTTTTTGCAACTGAGAGATAACATCAACAGTTGTTAGAAGATCAAATTAGGGTGAAAGGTATCCATGTCCTTCACCGAGTCATACTCTTTTATGGGATCCACTAGCTTCTCCAACCCACTAGGAAATGAGGCAATGTCCACTTTGATTTTTTCTCTTTCTTCAATCAGTGGTTGCATCATTACTTCTTCTATCACTGGAGGTATCTCCATCTCTTCCATCTTTGGGATCTCTGGTCCTTTGTCTTGGATTATCTCTGTATTCTTCTATGGTACTAAAGTTCTTTGTAGTATTGTACTATTATGTACAATGGTGCTCTATGGCTCTATTGGGACCTTGAACCTGACAACTTTTGTAGGGGGAATATTTTATTTTGGAACTGTAGGTTCTCTTTTCTTGGCTCATATTATTATGACTACTTCTAATTCTACTAAATTTAAGGTAGTTATTGATTCTTCTATTAATTATTTGTGGCATTAGCCTTAATAGGGGCTGGGATAGTCTTTAGCAATGCAGCCTTCTCCTTTGCATCAGCTCTATAGAGGGGCTTGTACTCCATGGATAATCTAGGATTTGGATTGTTTAGGGAGATACAATCTTTCTCTCTGTATCTAAAGCATTTCACTTCAGATCTATATCCACCACCAAATTGTCTTCTTCTGTAACTTTGGGAGGGGAATCTCCTTGGACATAAGTTATGACCAAATTCTCTAGGCTTTGATCCAATGTCTTGTGTTGTCATCTTGGATTCTAGTAGGTTGAACCTTGCTTCTTCATCTTTCTTTCTTTTGTCATTCATCTCTTTTAAAGAGTAGATGTCCTCTATGTGGTTCTTTCTTAGGCAAAAAGAATACATTTAGTGGCTAAATGTCCCACTTGATTAGCACTTTCCACACCAAGTATTTGATCACATGATATCTCTTCCTACTCCTACAATGTTTTATACACTGCTAGTATTCACTTTTAGCATTTGTGCTATTCTGTAATCACATCCATCAACTCCTCGATATTTTCAATTGAGTTAGACAAGTAGTCCTTCAAATTTTATCCTCATGAAGCACTTGTAGTAGGGCTTTAAGAAGTCTTTGTAATCACCATATAGACTAGTTGGGTTGATATAGAGGGTTCTTTGTTCTGATTTTGGTTTAGATATCTTGTTTGGACTATTGCCTATTGATTCTAGTTGGTAGGATTCCAGTGTTGTTGCTAATGTGCCATTGGCAAAAATATTTGAGGCCACTCTTATTGTGGATGAACCATTATTTGAGGCACTATCTACAAACAATATGGATTTGGTTTATTATACTACAATAAAGATAGATTGAAAGATCCTAAAGAATTAAGGGTTTTTTGAAACCCATATTTTACCTTCTCTTTGTTTAGTTTGTAACCATTTTGAAAACTACTACTTTGCACAAGAGTTTTGATATTCCTCTTTCTTTTTTGTGTAAATATTTGTATGGTTTTTGCCAAATATGATGTATTGCATGATGTGATTGCATATTTAAGCTTGAATTTATGCCAAATTTGTCTATAAAACCATTGAAAAACCTCTAATAAAATATTTTTTTTGACTCTTATTCCTCCATGTTTTGTATGCCTAAAGTATTTTATTCTTGCTTGATAATGCGATTTTTCCATGCCTTAGGTTGACTAGATAGATAGACTTCGATACTGTTTGATAAAATATGGATCATGGTTGTATAAATATGCTACATAAATTTTTAAAAAAGAGAGTTAGTTAAAAATCTTATATGCGTTAGACAATGAAGAAACGTAGCAACTTCTTACCATAAAAACATAAAAATTTCTTACCATATAGTGAGTAAAGTGTTGATTATACCAGGCTTTTGTCATTACCTTTTTGAAAAGATTCAATTGGTCTTTGAAATCTTTGAGATCATCATCTTTTCAATCAATTTTATCACAATGAAAAAATATTTTATCTAGTGTTTTCTAAACTTTAGCTTTCTATTTTGATCATGTGCATTATCAACATGATTCTTAAAGACATTATGTAGGTATTTCCATTGATTATATTTAATGATTGAACCCCTTATTTCTAGAGTTAATCTTACCAAGCTTTCCATGAAACCAAGGAATCTTCTCGCCTTCACCCCACCAATAGATGGCTTTTTGGGAATACAATTTTAATTCTTCGAATTTTGAAGATCTGGTTCAATAACAACATTATCTGCATACAAATCAATTATGGATAAAAATTGCTCAATCTTTGTTATAGTATTCTATCTAGCTGATAAGGATTTTAACTTCTAAGAAAACCCCTATGTAAAGATAAATGAGCTTTTCAATTATTTTACACGGTGCATGAAGTATACATATATGTGCATTGGCCAAAGGAATATCCAAAATTAGCTTGAATTGTGGATCTTTGATATGTTCGGAGAGCTCAATTTGTAGCTAGGGACATGCAATATAGGCAGGGACATCTAGATATTGCTCCTTTAGACACATTGCATATGTATTTGAGCATCTTTAAGTTACCACCTATGTGCCTTTTAAGCTTATAATTTCCAAATCCCTAAAAAATGAGCTTTTCTCATACTTGTTGGCTTGTAATCGAATAAGGTATTGAAGTCTGATGAAAAACCCAATATAATATATCAAAATCCTTTATGTTTACTTCAAAAGCTCCTAACTACCAAATATTGTATTTAGATTGAATACTAAATGATATTGAATCATTGTAATGACTTAATGAAAGTGCTCTATTCACATCAAGTAATAGAGACTCTTTCTAATTTTGTACACTTTAAAAACTCATTTTCATCGAGTTTAATCACAAACTTGGCTACTCCTTGTGTCTCTTTTAAAGAGAAATAATAGAATTTGATCATCAAACATTGTAGGGTAGGCAGATTAAGGAAAATAATGTTAAATTCATTGTAAAAGACCTCTTTCATCTTGCACTTGAAGTTTTCCTTGATATGGAAAGGCTCACCTAAAACTTCCATCACCGTGGTATTAAATCTTTATCTAATATTCTTCACAATAAATAGCCTTGGTAGTAAACAATTTCGTATTTGACCTTATTTCATATTAGATTGTATTAGCTAGAAAATTTGTGTATATGCATCCTAACTAATATCAATACTATCCAAAGTCTTTTGCACCAGCTTAAAACCCAAAGAATGATGGATAGTAAAAGAATCCAACCACTTTCTCTTTACTTTTTTGAACTTCTTTTTCTCAAGAATATCCTTTGGCATTGCTGCTGATGAGGACAAGAGATAATAATAAATTTAAGATGCCTTTGAAGCATCTCTCACTTACATTTGGTTGAAGAAGATACCCAAACAAAATCAATATAATATACTATTAGAAGAAAAGTTATATTCAACATTTCTCAAGTAAAAAGAGATACCTTGATGCTTGGATTCTTTTACTACAACCATCTCCTCCTCGTTTGAGATACTCAAAATACTTGAGAGATCTTTATCAATTTTGAAGGCCTAAAATAGTTTGTTTTCTTTGGTATGCTTTGATATATTTCTCAAATGAATGATTCTTCTATTCAAAATCCTTTAGTTTTTGCAAAAAATCATACCTACATTTTGTTAATAAGTGATTCTCTAATTTAGGAATATTCTTCTCTGTAATAAGATTAAATGTATAACCCAAAAATCCATTATAACCATCACCAATAAATCACATTAGTGAAGAGCTATTCTAAGAATGAGAAGTGTTATTTTTGATAGGATATTTGGGGTATAATCTTCCATCCAACCAAAGATTAAGATTTTTTCCCTTTAAATTGAAACACATATTTCAAGGACTTTGAAATAATTTTTTGTTTTGTTCTTCTTTTGATTGATTCATATTCATGTGCTAGCTCAACATGAAAGTAATAGAGAGCTCTTTTATCAATGTTACAAGGATAATTGGATGATTGATTCATAGCTAAATATGTGATTTGTAACTTTGAATACAAGTATTGTGTGAATTCAAAAAAGTTAAAGAATAAGTAAGTAATCAACAAGGAGAAGAAGAAGCAAAAAGAGAATGAGGACGGAGGGAGGTAATGAGATATAAAAAATAAATAAATTGAATATTCACTTTCACTTCTATAAAGACAAGATAGGATCCTTATTAAATCAATCATCATTGTCTTTACCACAGCCTACACTTTTAGGTTTGATGCAAACTATGAGAATATAATGATAATAACCTTTAAATAAATCTAAATATATATATTTGTAAAAATATAAAACTTTTAAGGATCTCTAAATTTTTTATTTTAAAAAATATTTTCTCTCTCTAGGATCTCTTATAGGGCATTTTTGAGACCTCAAATCTCCCCTAATGCTTATAAGGGGAGTTGCAAGAGGAAGTTAATGTGGAGCAACCACATGGTTATGTGGATGAGAATCATCTAGAGTATATATGTAGGCTTTGTAAGGATTTATATGGGCTGAAGCAAGCATCCAAGGCATGGCATGATAGGATTGCAGAGTACCTTGTCAGCATTGGATTTTGTAGAGCATAGGCTGATCACTCACTCTATGTCTATGAGAGTGATGCATGCATTGTGGTTATTTCTATTTGTGTGGATGATGTGAACATTATGAGTGATAGTGAGATAGAAATTGACAATGTGAAGGGTTTCCTCAAGATTGAATTTGAGATGAAGGATTTGGGAGAGCTATGCTATTTTCTTGACATAGAGATAATTAGAACTCCCTCCGAAGGGTATATGGTTGTCAGAAGACAATATGCTATTTTCTTGACATAGAGATAATTAGAACTCCCTCCGGAGGGTATATGGTTGTCACGAAGACAATATGCATTGAATATGTTGAAGTAGTATGGTTGATTGCAAGCCTATTTTTATACCTTTGAATGTTAATGATAACTTTAGTGTACATGAGGGTGACTTGATTGAGAATGTCACTATGTATGGGAAGATTGTGGGTAGCCTTATCTATTTGATGATCACTAGGCTAGACATGAACTACACAATTGGCTTGGAGAGTAATTTTATACAACTTTCATGGAAGCCACATTTAGATATAGTGTAGCACATATTGTGCTATGTTAAGTCTACATTGGACTATGCCTTATTCAATGGTGTAGACACACCATTGGACTTGCATGGTTACAAATACGTAGATTATGTTATGTCAAGTCTACATTGGACTATCCCTTATTCAATGGTGTAGGTATACCATTGGACTTGCATGGTTACATAAATGTAGATTGGGTTGGTAGTATTTTAGATAGGAGATCTATCGGTGGTTTTATATTTTCTTTTCACAGTGCTACTATTACTTGGAGTAGCAACAAACAACCAATGACTGTCTTGTCTACTACAAAGGTAAAGTACTAAGGTACTGTATTTGTGGCATGTGAGGTAGCTTGGTTATGCAAGCTACTAGGTGATTTGGGAATGAAAGTGGATAAGAAGGTTATCATCTACTATGATAACCTTAGTAGCATTCAATTGGATAGGAACCTAGTGTATCATTCATGGACCAAACACATAGAGGTCCATTTTCATTTCGTTTAGGAGTGGATTCTGACAGGTGATATTGACTTGGATTATGTCAATATAGAGGATTAAGCTGCTTACATTTTCACCAAGACCTTGGGAGTTGAGAAGCTTCAATACTTTAGGATGATGCTTGGAGCTCACAAGCTCATGTGTTGAGATGGAGGGGGAGTATTGAGATATCAAGCTCTATATGAGCTAGCATCCATTATGTGCCTTGGTGATGTGGCAAGATATTACTCATTGGCACACTCCATATGACCGATATGAGGATACACTACTGATTCTATAGCTAGCATTCACTACATGCCTTGGTGGTGTGGCAAGGTATTACTCATTGGCACTCCATGTGACCAATATGAGGATACATTAGTGATTGTATAGCTAGACTATACCCATGTAGTCTATCCTTAGTTATGGCACATTTGTTATGCCACCTTTTCTTTCCTTAGTGGATTTACACTTAGTGACATGTGTGTACATATATTATAGTACTTTCATATTAGTTTTTAATCATGTTGTAGACTTAGTTCTTTTGCATGAAAGAAGAAAAGAAGAAGAAGAAGAAGATTTTAACCCTATCTATCTATGTTCTCAAGTCTCCATTACTTTTGTGTGTACGCTCTTGGATTCTTTATCTCTCTCTTCTCTTATTTGTTTTCAGCAGTTTCCATTGCAATTTGTAGATTAGTTGGTCTTTTAAGTTCCAAAAAATTTTGAACCTCTGGTTGTAGGCCTCTAAGAAAAACTCCCTTCTCGATACCTCAATCCAAGTTATGGTTGTTCCATCTCTTTAGTACGGATTCCATTCTAGAGACATATGCTTTCACTCATTCTCTAGAGGATTGGATTAAATTCATGAGCTTCTCCTACATCCACTTTTCAAACCTTCATGCTTGAATTTGATGAGAAAGACCACCTTAAATTTATTCCATGTGCCAAAAGTTCATGTTGCTTGTCTCTCATACCATTGAAATGTCATGCCTTTGAAAGTGGCAGGGAATATAAAAAACCAAAGTTTTGGGATTTTGGCATTGTTGGCTACATACGCTACCATAAACTCAACTACATGAAGATCAGGATCTTGATTATACTCTCCCTTGCAAATTGGCAATGGAACTACATTCACTGGCATGCCATCAACATTTCTAGGATGGATTTGGCTAGGAAGGGAATCTTGATTTTCCATTAGAAATTCAATGAAGAGTGTGGAAAGGACAGAAAATGAGGCTTTTACTGTTAGCTTATTCTCAGCTTTGATTTTTGCCTTCTCTCTTCTCACGTACCTTTGGATTCGTTCTGGTGCTTGCGTCTTTATTTCATTATTCACATAAGAGAGTTGGCTCTACCTAGTTTGTTGGTGTTTCATAGAAGGAAAACGGAAGGTTTTAGTTTCTAGAAGACTCTCTTACCAACATTTCTTATACTTTTTTCTTTTATAGTCTCTAACTCTAATTTCATTCCACTAGAGAGAGGAAGATATTCTATTCTGAAAGTATTAAAGTTCATTCTTATGAGAATTGCCATAGTGCCATTGTTTTAGTAGTACCAAGTTCAAAGGGTTTTAATGGGATTAGTTGTGAAAAGCACTCTATCTACTAGCTTTGAATGGATTGCCAATTGGACAAACATAAGATTTTTGGTAAACCAAGCATCCCACGTGTCCTATTCTTGTGCATCCTTAAACAAGTCCCATCACTTTTTCTCCTTATTCTTGTGGGCCTCCATTAACCATGACTCCTAGAGCTTCTTCACAATCTCCCAGTTAACAATGTTTGGAAACATCTCAAGGAAAGAAAAATCTGTAGTTGATGTTCATTCTCTCTATTTCTACTTCTTTAGTTTTCTCCCGAATAAGTTCACACAAAATTACACATATCTATTGTTTCTACAAATAGGGAGAACAATCTGTCACAGAAGGCCCACATCAATATAGCATTGTGTTGATGCCATTGGAAAATGAGTATCTTGAAGAGAGTGAATTCTCCTATAAATTCTACAAATTATTTTGTAGTGATTGGAATCTTATAATCTTATGTGCTTCTCTTCCTTTTCAACAGTGTTGTTTCTATTATTTCTAGCCTCTTATAGGTTCTTTTGTTGATGCTAGTTTTCCTCGATTGCGTACCAAAATATGGAGCTCTCTAAAGAACATGAAAGAAATGGTAAAAATACTATAAGAAAATCTATATTTTCACACCAACAAGTGTGTTCTTCATGCTTTTGAGAAACTAATGGAAGAAAAAAACACTAGGAGCATGAATTCTCTAGAGAGCATCATAGAATGAATCTCCCATAGATTTATCACAACAAATCTTCATATCCACCAATAAAAAATGAAATAAACAATGAACTAATGCACAATATTGAATGAAAATATCACATAATATTTATTACTCATGATTCATAGTCTTCTTTCTTTAATCTCTCATAAGATACAATGTTTTTCCATAAGAAATTTGACTATGTTTTGCTCAATCTCTCACTCACATATATTCTCAATTACTCATACATCATAATAATTTAAAAATAAATAATTCTCAATAATCCTCTCTTGGTTGTGAATACACCTCTCAAGAGGTATGTCTACTCTGGAGAGACACTAGAGATACTACAGTGATCTTTAAGAACTCAGTACTATCATTATCACTTTAGTCTTCACTTCAAGTTTTTATCAGCTATATAACTTCACTTCTTTGTGCTATTTTGAGCTTATATAATTCCATTTTCAAGATTGGAAAAATTTTCCAAGATAAACATTCATTTTAGAGAACACTCACAAAAACAAACACAATACAAATAGAAGATATACAGAAGCTCAATAGACCATCAATAGAACATCAACAAAAATTATAAAAATAATATATCAAAAACTAAAATCAATCCAAAATATAAAAAACCATTCAACATATACTCAACTACACTCAAACCTAACAATTCATAATCTCAACCTCTCAAATATAAACAAAACAGAGTAAAATAGAGGCAAAACGAACCTATCAAAAACATCTCCAAGAAGCACATTCATTGAAATAATCTTCAATTATCTATAAAAAATCTCCGTAGGGGGTTGTTTGTACATCCCAAGCAAAGGATATTTTGCAACTGATAAGAAGTTTCCATGGGCATACAAGAGAAAGAGATGACCCAAGTCGATAAACCCTCTAGAGAGCGCTTCATATATTGTGTCCTCTGTTGGAGAAGATATTGGGGAGGACCTATCAAACCTTCCTCAAATCCTTTGGATCTACCAAACTGTGCTGAGATCCTAGAGCCAAAGATGGAAGTGATGATCAATGCATTACTACCCATAGATTCGAAGTCCTTTGATTTATTGAGAGAGGAGAGGTTACTTATTACTCAGATATTTTATATGTGAGACATGATGAGCTTGACAATGTGACGTGCACAAAATAGGTCCATAGGTAGTATCTTGCATACACCAATAGACTTATAGAACATGGCATTACATTGATTCCACCTTTACCAGCTTTTCACAAGAGGTAAGGAGTCTTTGAATTGGTATTGCGATGGAAAGCATGATTCCATTTGGACTTTACTCATGACTTCTTACAATGTGTGGTCAATATTCCTTATCAACTACAATATTCTACAATGGATTTCTACAAAGAAAGGACACCTAATCCTTAGCTTGTCAAGTACTTGGATGCTATAAAGTTAAGAATATGGATGCCTATCTCCATCCATTGGTTGATGAGCTTAAGATGTTGTGGAAGGATTATGGAATGAGCAAGCATCTTGAGAGGTAGACCACTAATATATGAGTCATTCTTATGTGGATCATGCATGACTTTCCAAGTTTAGGGGAGTGTAGGTAAAATGAGTTTCCATTCTCATTGCTTTCTCTAAAATTGCATTTTTATGTTTGTGTTGACTAGATTGTAATATTTCCACACAATTAAAAGTTAGTTGGTTAGTTCGAAAGTTAGTTAGTCAATTAATAAGTTAGTAAGGTTACTAACTAAAGACTAACTAACATTAATAACTAACAATTTTTATTTAATTACAAATATTTTATTTAAAAAATTGAGAGTCGTAAATTTGATATTTTTCTCGAATTAACAAGGACCATAGCCACCCTTCACAAAAGTTACAACGTGAATGAGAGTTACGAGCCATATTAATTATTAGTGTTAATGTGTATAGTATGGATGGTCTGAAAATATTAGATTTTTGGGCAAAAAAACTAGCATATTTTAGATATTATCCTAAAAAGATAGAACTGGATGTCATTTAAAAGAAAAGATAATTGATGTTTTAGTTAGTTTTGGAGATATTGAAAAAAGAAAAAAAAAGAGAGAGATTGGCAAAATCGCACATGCCGCAATCACAGTCTACAGGCAATAAACAACACTTCGAATAGGGAGAGAAAGAAGGAGTGATCTAAAAGCTTTCTAACCAAGTGTTTTGGAGTTTTACCCCCCTTTTGGAGATAATGGAACCATTAGATTTATGAGTTAAGCATTAGATCACTAGGTTTTCCAAGAGTCCCTCCACCAAGAACTCTTGATCTTAGCCACATTCCCTCTTCTCTAATTTATTATAAATATGAGGCATGGGGAGGCACAAGAGAGCATAAGGAGACCCTGAGAGGCTACAAGACAGAGGTAGAGAGAAGGATGCCCCTCCAAGAGATTGTGAAAGGGACCTTGAGAGAGAGAGAGAGAGAGAGAGAGAGAGAGAGAGAGAGAGAGAGAGAGAGAGAGAGAGAGAGAGAGAGAGAGAGAGGAGTTATCCCGAGAGGCTGCAAGGGAGAGAGTTAGCTCAATTCTCTCTATCTTGATCCTTGACTTAGCCATATTCTCTTACACTCTCCCATCTCGAATCTATTCCGCATTCTTAATCTCTTGAGTCTACTTGTGGACGATGGCCTCCAAGTGAAGAATGTCATGTGCGGATGGCAATCCTACAACCAGTAATGAAGCTTCGGGTGAAGGCATCATTGTCAATCTAACTGCGGTTCCGATCATAAGTAATGTATTTCTAAATTGATAGATGCTTTCTTTGATTCTCGCATGAGATATATTAGGCTCCATACTATGATCTACGAGAATAGGTCATGGGAAGGGATATGCCTCTTCTCACTTATTCGAAAGATGGAGTTTGCAAAGTGCATGTATCAAGGGTGATGACACCCAAAGAAGCATAAAAACAAGGCACAAAAGAATCCAAGCATGCATTATATTTTTATTTTTTGACAAGAGAATAATACTACATTGTTACAAAATCTCCAAAAAGAGATAGAGATATGAGGGGGCCACATCCACATCCACATCCATCATAAATAAATGATATGTACAAAAGTGTTACATGCATGCATTTGTGAAGGGTAAGAATACTCAAAATTAAAGGCCAAAGGTCTTATAATATCAAATTTATCAAAATTTCAAAGAAATAATAAAAATACGAAGGGGTGTGCTTTTTGGGGAAGAGGTGGGGTGGAGTGCACGAGTGGTTATGAGCCTCTTTCCCTTCCCTCTCTTGTCCAATTGCACATTCTCTTTTTGGTGGTGCAAAAAGTTGTTCTCTCTCCTCTCTCCTCTCTCCTCTGTCTTTTGTGCAAAAATTCTTCTTTTCCCTCTTGTTCTTGTATAATGGTTGAAGCTATGGATGAAGATGATGAAGATAACGAATTAGTTCATTATTAAGTGGAAGATTTATGGTTTCTTTTCAGTTTTGAGATTAATAGCTCAGCCATGTGCATAGATTTTGCATGCTTCTACCTTGGTTTCATGTTTATTTCCTGCCGTGGGAGGGTTGCTGTCAAAAGGAAGTTAATTGCATTTAATTGCGTATGGCTTATTCGTTGATAGAGCAATCGGTTAGGGGTTATGAATAGAAAAATCGTAAAAAGAATAACATTAGGAATTGTGATGCATACAAGTGTTAAGTAAATTTTGCATAGAATCGTTCTTTGATCCCAAGGGGGAGAGCGAATATGCGATGGAATTATTATTGCGTCTACTCTTGTATTGTTTGGAAAAAATACAATTAGTTTTTTTGGGTGATTGAACAATACCCTAAATGCTTTTTGCAATCAACTAATTGTTGCATTTGTGATTTGGATAAATATTCCAAGTGCTTGTGTTGGATGGTAAAAGCATGGCAAAGGTCAATAATGACAAGTAGCCATGAAAAATAAAGGAATGTTTCACTAGAAGATGATATTAGACTGATTGTCTTGATTATGTTTGATTCTTAATTGGATTAATTAAGGAAGGATATTTTGCACAGGTGGATCATCTCCAAGATCGCACCGCGGATTACCCTGAGAGGACATTGCTTGATTCAAGGGCCAAAGGTTGAGTGGTGAAAAGGCCAACCACAAAAGTTGTGTCTCACTCCTAGGTCACTGGGGGTTAGTGGAGCTCTGGATACCCCTTGCCTAGACCTGAATGGAATTGTAGACTACTGTGAGCCCAACGTCTAGGGCATTGGAAGATCCTATTCTAGATAAAGGATGGAAATTTTGGTGACATGTGATTTGGACCGAGTACATCTGTTGGACAGAAGGAATACATAATTTCTCCTATATGGGCAAGAGACAAAGATTAACTTGAAGATAAGTTAAGGAATTTTTTTGTCAAAAGGATTGCTTGTTTTATTTTTGTGTTAGTGTTGTAAATTACGTGAACGAACCTTGTTACCTAAAAGGCTTAATTAATGAAGCTGGTTTTAAATGTCGCACATAAATGTGGTAGGACCTAATTAGAAAACTAAAGCTATCAAGGGAAGCAGGTGGGTGGAATCCTCGACGGGTTCCTCGTACAATGGCAGGGTGGTCTTGAAAAGCTGGGAGGCTTCTTGGATGGTAAAAGCATGACAAAGGTCACTAATGATAAGTAGCCATGGGAAATAAAGGAATGTTTCACTGGAAGATGATATTAGGCTGATTGCCTTATAATGCTTGATTCTTAATTGGGTTAATTAAGGAAGGATATTTTGCACAGGTGGATCATCTCCAAGATCACACTACGTATTACCCTGAGAGGGCATTGCTTGCTCGATTCACGGGACGAAGATCGAGTGGTGAAAAGGCCAACCACGGAAGTTGTGTCTCACTCCTAGGTCGCTTGGGGTCATTGGAGCTCTCGATGCCCCTTGACTAGACTGGAATGGAATTGTAGACTTCCGTGAGCCCAACATCTAGGGCATTGGAAGATCCTATTCTAGACAAGGGATGGAAATTTTGGTGCCATGTGATTTGGATTGGGTACTTCTGTTGGACACATAAGGAATACATAATTTCTCGTGTATGGGCAGGAGACAATATATTAACTTGAAGATAAGTTAAGGAATTTTTTTATCAAAAGGACTCCTTGTTTTGTTTTCGTGTCAGTGTTATAAATTATGCAAATAAGGCCTATTCCCTAAAAGGCTTAATTAATGAAGTCAATTTTAAATGTCGCACGTAAATGTGGCAGGACCTAATTAGAAAACTAAAGCTATCAAGGGAAGTGGGTGGGTGGAATCCTTGATGGGTTTGTCCTACGGCAGGGTGGTCTCAAAAAATTGGGAGGTTTCTCACAAGGCTTTATGATGTTTGACCTTTAGGAATTGTTAGGTTAGAACCCCAATTCATGCCGTTTTCGGGGACCAGAATGGGACAATGCCCTATGGGTAGACAGGTCGAGCAGTGCATCCCTCTCGTTTCCCATTCTCTTTGAACCAAGTGCGTTATGGATCAGCTTCGATTTGGGTATGTCTGCGTAAAGTAGGATGTCCAGAACTTGATGCTAGAATGCTATTAGGAGACCTTGTCTATTAGGAACCCAAATTTCAGGTCGATCCTAGTGGGTGTGACCGTGGACATTCCGTTGCGAGGTGGACTCAGGAAACCTTAGGCAAAAAACCCCGTGACATTCCATGGGAGTGCTAGGGGGGGTCGCTTAGACTCCTCTCTCGATGGATTGCTAAAAACATTCCTGGACAGTCAAGCATGTTACATAGATATAGATGTTTTAGTAGGCATGGTCACCTCAGGTTATCATGCATGACTAGGACTCCTAAGGATTGCAGATGAAGAAGAAGGTAGTTTATTAGGGATACCTAACATTATTGCCAAAAAGCTATGATTTGAGAGAATGATTCCTTGGATGACCTCTTGCAAGAATGAATATCCAATGCTACCACAACTAGAAAATAATCCACGAAGAGTTTCTTCCAAGCAAAGTGCAATGGTTCTCAGTTCTCTATGAGTTGCCATATTGGACCTATTTAGAGATTAAATTTTTTTTGGAACCCATGCACATGTTAAAAAATGTTGGCATCTTATTGTGGGGCCATATCATAGGAAAGGAGGACACTCTCTAGAGGCAAGGATGAACTCAAAAGAGATAGGTAAGATTGAGGTGTATTGGCTGCAGACAAGCTCTAATGGTCATGTACAACTACCTCATGCTCCTTGGGTCCTATCCACTAAAGAAAAGTGCGTCAATGATTTTGGGATGTATATAATATCGATGCAATATGTAGTTGAAAGTCATGAAAGGATGTAAAGGCTTGTTTGCTAATTATTTTCTCACATTAGAAATGCTTATGAACTCTTATGAACACTATGCATTGGAGTATTTTTATGCATATACCATTTCTCAGCAATTGGCTTCTATATTGACCAAGTGGGTAGGATATCCAAGCCAGTTAGTGTAGAGGGTTCAAAGGGGTTTCTAGTGAGGATGAGGAAAGAGTAAGTGTTATGTATGTACCCAAAGACGAGGGTTGGTGGGTTGAATCCCTTGTCAAATAGGTCATTTGTATCTAGAGGCCCTGATAATTAGGAGATTGGACTACATCATAGTGTGTCAATGTCTACAGAGAGACTTCCTAGTCTGTTGCTAGTCACTCATGGGTGGCCATAGGGTCATGGGAGCTCATTTTGTGAGGTCTGTCAGTGAACTTGAGTATGTGAGAGATACTATATTGGACCCATTTTAGGTCCTGAAAGTGGCATGTTTGTTAGGGGTCCCTTAGAATTCCCAAAGAGGACCTAAAACTAAATTCTTAAGTTTATTAATCTTCTCTCACCAATGAAGAAAGAACTATTAAATCAAGAACATGAGCACATGTGACGCTAGAGATCTCTCTAATTCAATGACAACAACGTGAGGAATGACCAAGAAAACACATAGAAATTTTTGCAAATACTCATTGGACCGTACTAGTCCTATATCTCTTAAAGTTAGGGGGACCTATAGTCTCTCATAGAAAGAGTGATCCCAATATACACAAAGGTTATAGTTACCCTTAAAACCTAAAGTTGGGTAGTCTACTCCTTGGAGGACTAGCCAAAGTGGTGGATCAACCCCACCATCTAGTGGTGCCATTAGTAGCACCATAGTTTTCCTTTCTAAATCTATTTCTATATCTATAGAGATGGCACAACCACCCTTAATATCCCCTCAAGCAAAAGTCAAAACAAAGGTGCAAAATTATATATCAAAGACTTCCAAAACCTTACACTATCAAGTTAATGAGGGAGCACATCATTTGATGTTCTTTAGTATGACTTTAAAGGGGAATGAAACCCAGTGGTACTATCGACTTCTAGCAAATTCCATTGCCACTATGCAAGCATTCTACATTGTGTTTTGTAGGGATTTCTCCCATGAAAAGGGAAGTCAATATTGGTTGTGTGCCCTAAATGAGACTTAGCAAGAATTCAATGAGAGTGGAAAAGTGTACGCTCAAAAGTTATGTGAAGTTTTTCATTGTTTGGATAACACTATCCAATTATCCCTTGTGCTTAGTTGTAATTCTTCTTGAGGAGGTTGGATTTTACAAACTACACTTGAGAAACATGGTACTAAATGATTTAGATGTAGCTATAACATTAGTAGAAGGATCAAGTCAAGAATTCAAGCTACCTATGTAGCAAGAGGGCAAGCTCTCCTAATCACTAGAGTGATGCCAAATGCAATACTAATAGGTTACAATTCATTACTTGCATTACCTAGTAACATAGTGGTGTAACATAAAGGAATCATAAATCAAGGGTTTTCCTAATTATCAGCTCATGTAGGGGCAAATATTTCCCAACCCATACCTACGATGTTTATGAGTAGCACACAGGTCCCCACCATAAAACCAAGGGTCCTTGCAGCCAACAACCCCTTTACAAATTGTAAAACCTAGTGTGGCAATGACTCCTGATGCCATTGGTTACAAATCCTCTATATTAGATATTGTAGAGGAAGTCAAGGATATGATGAACCATTATACATACATGGTTGTTGAACAATATTAGCAAATAGCAGTGGATGTTAATTTCTTGAAACGTTAGTAAAATTTGATGGGTCCTAGAAATCTTGATGATGTGGGTCCATCAAGATTTAGCTATAAGTGGTGTGGTGGTTAGCACCTCCTCTCAAATTTTCCTCATATGGCCAATACATGTTGGAGTAGAATTAGCTCACCCTAGCACAATCAACGACATGGGCCAGGGAATCATCATGAAAATGATGTGAATACTTGAAGGAAGGGCCCTAAGCAAATCTTGAAAAGTAGAGAAGCCACCCTAGAGCAAAGGCTGAGTGGGGTTAGTTTGGTAGAGGCACTTCCAATCGATGAGAAGGTAAACTCTAACAATGTAAGAGCTGTCACCAAGGGCTAAAAATGAAAGAGATTTAGAATAACGACCCAAGTATAAGTAAAGGTAACCCTAATCCTAGTGTGGTTCACAAGAAGGCCATTGATGCTAACACTCAAGCAAGTCCTCTTAAAAGGTATCTTAGAGGAGTTAATTGTTAAGAGCAAGTTCAAGTCAAAAGCAAAGGAGATTGTTAGAACTATTAGAAAGCCAAAAGAGAGGATGGTGTGGTAAGAGAAGAAGGTGGTTGTAAAATTTTGTGAGTTTGACCTTGGGAATGCCCTAGATGAAGTCAAACTAGATATTAATTTGCTACAACTAATACTATTGTCTCCAAATGTTCGCAAGGAGTTCAAGAAAATCCTACGAACAGGTTATGTTCTAGAAGTTATTGGTGTCAATTAAGTGGGTAGCAAATGGTGGAAACATGTGGAGAAACACTACCCTAGGGTGTACGAGTATGTGGATGGCATTTTGATAGAAAGTGTAGTACTATCGTATGTAAACATAATGAGCATGGACTTATTAGAGAGGCTTGGTTTGCCCATCCAAAAGGATGTCACCATGATCCTAAAAATGGTTGATGGTAATTTGAGATAGCTGTAAGGAGTGGTACTCAAATACATGTAACGTAGTGCATATTGAGTGTGTTCTTGGCTTTTGTGTTATCAGATTTTCTGGGAGGCCAAGCTATCAATTGTTGCATGAGTGACCATGGATTTTACAATATGATTATTTGGTGGACATCCTAGTTGGTCAGCTAACCTTTGGACATGGGTTGAAGAGAACAATTTTAGAAGCTTACCCTGAGTACCCATATTTCAATGAAAGGGCTTTACCTCCCACTTTAGAATGGGAGGCACTTGAGGACACCTCTTCCATGGAAACATCAAGCTCTAATGATTTTGATGAGGGCTCCATAATGGAGGAGGCCTATCAAGCGTGTTTGAATGAGCTAATAGGGCCAAAAGATTGGATACATGATGTTGATGTAGTAAAGTTGGATCTTGGGACTCCTAATGATCCCTATCCAATCAAACTTGGTACCATATTATTAAATGATGAGTGTGCAAACTACATGTCACTTTTACAAGAGTTCAAGGATATGTTTGCATGGAGCTACGATAAATTGAAGTGGATTCCTCCTCCTATTGTCATACATATGATCCCATTGAAAGAAGGTAGTAAGCCAGTAAGGAAAAAGGTTAGATGAATGCCTTTTGAAATGAGGGAGCCTCTTTTTGAGAAATTGATACATCTAAAGAAGGCATGTCTAATTTTCCTCATTGAATACACTAAATGGTACTCGCCATTGTGATAAGGAGGAAGAAAAACAATCAAATATGCTCGTGTGTGAATTTCAAGGAGTAGAACAAGCTGATTGTGAGGGATTACTACCCTTTGTCCTTTGTATATTAGATCCTAGATTAGTTAGTAGGTAGAGAGATGTATAATTTCATGGATTTTTGTGGGCCATAATCAAATGGCTATACTTGAGGATGACAAGCTTAAAAGAACATCTATCATTATCTATAGACTATTTTGTGGGCCACAATGTGTATTCAAGGTTCTTAATGGCTTGTTGTTGGTCCATTTAAGTACAACTGGTATTGTAATTGATTCTAAGAAAGTAGTAGTGATTGTGGCTATAAGCCCACCCACTAGCCCTAGGGAGGTTTATAATTTTATCTCATATGTGGGCTATTGTTATCAGTTTACTAACACATTGGTTGAGCATTCTTTGCCTTTGACAAACCTCTTGTTGCATAGCCATATGTTTAAATGGACTAAACCATGCAAGGCATCATTTGAGGACGTTAAGATGGAACTTTCCAAGACACTACCACTTAAGGCTCCTCAAAGAGGTGAAGTTTTCTACATCTTTATGGCTATGACCATGCATAGTATCAATTATTGCCTATTTCGAATTTGGGAAGAAAAACTCTATTATTTGATTGTGTTTGCTAGACAAAAATTAGGTGTTTTGGAGATTTGTTATAGCTATTTAGAAAAAATTACGTTTGGCTATGGCATTCGCCACCAAAAAGGTGGTGTTCTTCACCAAGGTTGATGGACTATACTTATCGTTGAATAAGCTTAAATCCCTAGATTACTTGGCCAAGTAGTTAATATCTTTACATGAGTTTGACTATGAGATTTAGAGTAAGCTGCAAAAATTACAAGGAATTATTAAATGTTTAGTGGATTTTAGTGAGTTTAAGGAAGAGTGGACTGAAGTCAATGATTGCAAAGAGTTAGGGAAGATTCATACAGCCTCAATTCTATCATGGTACACATCTATTACACATTATCTATTCACAGGCAACCCGGTGGAAGCTCTTTCTAAATCTAAGAAGAGGAAGATTAAGCAACAAGCACCTCACTTTTCCATTATAGCTATTGTATTGTACAGAGGAGGATGTGGGGTGTTCAGTAGTCTCAATCCATAGAATACCTTTTAGTAGTCTATCAGTAGGTTTTTTGAAAAGGATATCGCCTGGTGCTCCCTTGGAACATCACGGGGTTTGTCAGTTAGGCCCTACTGAGTCTACTTCGCAACAAGAGAGTTTCGACCAAACCCACTAGGATCGACGTGAGGTTTTGGGTTCCTAAAATTAGATGGGTCTTCTAGCAGCCAGCTAGGGTCAGTAATTCCGAGTCCCACTTTTACAGGATTACTTGATCTGAAGCGGACTTGCCATTGCACTTGGTTCAAAGAGAATAGGAGATGGAGGGGAGTGCAGTACATCAACCCTCCTACCCATAAGGCAAAATCCCATTTAGGCCCCCTAAAATAATGCAAGTTGGTTCTATCTAATGACTAGTTGGGTCAATTTACCATCTTCCTATTTCTATTTCCGATTTAGAAAATATCCCAGCTAACCGGGACCACCCTTACCATTGGACGGACCCATCCGGGGTTACGCCCACCCGCTTTCCTTGGATGACGGGATCATCTTTAGTTTTTTAAATTACCTACAACACATCTATTGGAACATATACAACCAGCTTCCTTAATTAGTCCATTAAATCACAGGTTCCTTCACATAATTTATCTCACTGACATGCATACAATTTGAACAGTAAAGCAAACTTCTTTATTATATTGGAAGCTTATTACAATTTCCATCTTTTCTACCCAGCGGAAGATGTCCACCAAGATTCCACCCTCATAACTAGTATTTAGGGTTACAGGATTGCATCCTGGGTCACGAAGGGGCTCGTTAGATTTTGGGAACAATGCAGGATTTACAGCCAGAGCCCCCTCTGGCACCTACATTTACTACTGTCCATGAATATCCCTACTGACAGATCTTTCGCCTATGGAGCCGATCCAAGCCTCTCGTAGCGATAATCATGACCCCCATGGAGTAGGGTCTTGCCACTAGGCTTGGGGGTAGCCTAGCCTGATCCTTCCTTTTATTTTGATTGACAGTAATTTCAATCAGAGATCTAGATTCTAGCAAACACAAACAGTCCTTTCAAATGTATATCAAATGATGCAATGACAATCACACCATCATGCAATTCACAGCTTCACATAGCCAAGGTAGACTTTATCCTAAGGTAATCTTACATTCTAATGAGGATTCTCCTCCCCATAAAGAATTGTTGAGTACATCTCTTATAACATGTTAAGCAAGGCACGAATTTCTTGTTTGGGCTATCTTACCCAACATAATCAAAATTCGTTAAAGAAATATATTGTGCCAATAACTCAACGAGATGACTTATAGGACTCTTAAATAGACAATCCATTTCTATAACAAGCTTTAGAAAACTCTTAACCTTGTTGCATTTGACCATAACTATATCGAATGCACATAAAGACATATGTACAATAACCTTTGGCCATTAATTCTAGCATGATTCTATGACTTAGAATCTTAATTAATCTAGCTACAATTCATAATGATTAATTGTTTATGTTTATACTAGTATGCTTTCTAGATGAGTTATCAATTTGTGTAAGTGAAGAATATGGAAGCTAATATCTTATTTAATTATTTTATATAGAAAAATAGTAATCAGGTAATGAATAACCTGGTTTGGTAGCATGACGACATTAGGAATTTCGTCTTTACTTGCACTTGCATTAGCCAGACTTGATGTTCCATTGGTAGTGGCAATGCCGGAAACCTCGGGCACTCTCGTATCGCTGGCAATACCCATTGCTTGATTGGTTACGATGGTTCCCATGGTCTTTCCAGTTCATCGCTTTGGAGCCATTATCCACAAGTGGTTGAGAGATAGGGAAGGTGTAATAGATTTGAGATGAGAGAGCGTAAGAGAACATGGCTTAGTTGAAGATCGAGACAAGGGAATTGAGCTACCTCCCTCCCTCTCTTTCTCTCTCTCTCTCTCTCTCTCTCTCTCTCAAGCTCCTTCTCATAGCCTCTTGAAGGGATATCCTTCTACCTCTTTCTCGTAGCCTCTTAAGGTCTCCTTGTGTCTCTCTAACTGCTCCCTATGCCTCTTATTTATAGTGAATTGGAGAAGAGGGGCTATGGCTAGAAGTGGAGCTCTTTGTGGAGGGAATCTTGGAAAAATTAGTGATCTAATACTCAAATCATAAATCCGATGGTTCCATTGGCTCCGAAAGGGGGGTAAAACCCCAAGATAGACACTTGATGGGAAATCTTTCAGTTCACTCCTTCTTGTTTGAAGTGCTGTTTTTTGTCTGTAGGTTGTGATCGCAGTGTGTGCGATTTCGCCAATCTCTCTTTTTTTTTTAATTTTTATAAAACCTTCAAAACTAACCAACACATCACTTGTCTTTTCTTTTAAATGACATCTAGTTCTAGAAATCTCCATATTTTTTTAAAGATAATGTCTAAAATATCTAAAATATACTAGTCTTGTCCAAATATCTAATATTTTTAGACCATCTATACTATACATATTAACACTAGTGATTAATATAGCTCATAACTCTCATTCATGTTGTAACTTTCGTGAAACGTGGCTATGGTCCTTGTTAATTCAGAAAAAAATAGTGAGTTACGACTCTCGATTTTATTGATTTATTTATTTTTAATGTTAGTTAGTTATTAATGTTAGTTAATTTTTTCCCTTTAGTTAGTAACCTTACTAACTTATTAATTCACTAACTAACTTTTGAGCTAACTGACTAACTTTTATTGCTTGGAAATATTACAGAGGAGTGGATGAGGTATATTGTTGTTGAATGGTACCTAATGGGGTATCATTCATTTTAGAGGAATGCCATGACTAAGCATGTGGAGACCATTTTTTTGGGACAACTTACCACCCAAAAAGGCTTTACGTGTTGGATATCAATGGCCAAAGGTTTTTGAGGATGCATTTGAATATGTTAAGCAATGTGATATGCATTAGAGACACAATGCTAGAAAAGGTTGTAAGAGGCTGCTAAACCCCATGCTAGTGATCTTACTCTTTGAAAAGTGGGGCATTGATTTTGTTAGAATTGTGCATCCTTCATTTACCACATGGAAGCATTATATCATTGTGGTGACAAACTACTTTATGAAGATGTTTGAAGTTTGTGCTATGATGAAGCATAATGCCAAGGAGACATCTAGTTTCATTTTGGATCAAGTTGTGTGGCATTTTGGTCCACCTAAAGATCTTGTGTCTGACTATGGAACACATTTTTTGAATAAAGTGATTGAGGTTTTGATGGAATCTCTAAATATTAAACACAATAAAACTACACCTTATAATCCTCAAGTGAATGGGCAAGTAGAGAGCACCAAGCACCTTATGGGCATTTTATTCAAGACTATATCTGAAGATAAGCATGATTGGGATAAAGGAGGTACATGCCACACCCCTTTCAAATTCATATATGGGGAAGAATGTGTTTTTCCTTTGGAGATTGTGCTACCTATAGTAAGGTTTGTTCTAAATCATTCTTTGGGTAATGAGGAAGTATTGCAAGAAAGGTTTACTTCTCTTGCATATCTTGATGAGATCAAATTGCAAGCCTTGTTACATTAAGAGGTAGGGAAAAAGCATATAAAAGTGCATTATGGCCTTCATGATAAGAAGTATAAATTTTCAAAGGGTCAATTATTCCTATATTATGATGCACATCGTGAGTTATTCCCAAGAAAGTTAGAATCCAAGTGGAATGGCCCTTACAAGATTGTTTATATAGGAAGGAATAGCTTTACAACCCTTTTAGTAGATTTCAAGTGGTAGAGTTCAAGAGACTAAAGTAAAATTCTATAAGCTAAAGCCCTATTATGTATAGGGTTCAATATCAAACTTGATAAATTTATAGGTCTTCTAGGATTAGCTCAAACTTATAGAGGCTACCCAGACTATTGGATGGAAAAAGTTATTTCTTATCATCTTTCATGTGGGACATTCAAGTCTATTGCCACCATTGTCATTGGGTTCTCACTAGCATTTGCATTGAGTTTAGTGAGAAAGGAGAGATTGTACATGTTTTACACCCCCTCTCTAGGCTAGACTTTGATTATTATAAGTACAAGTAGGTTGATCAATATGGCAGGTTACATCAATGGTGCATTGGTTTATACATTATATTTTGATGGAGCTTTTCAATGACCTGTTAAACATGCAAGTGTAGGAGTTGTCATTAAAGACCCCTATCATTGAGTGGTTTTAAAAATAGAAGTGTATTTAGGCACGACTTTTATTAATAATATGGCAAGTATAACACCTTACTTTCTAATTTCACACATTAGAAAGGTTACCTTGTCCTTGCATGATGGTGGGATATTTGAGCACTTCAAAAATTTCAAGGTTGTGATTAAAAAAGAGAAGGCTTGAGAGTTAAGTCCTTGAGATCAGATGGAGGGGGAGAGTATCTCTCTAATAAGTTAGTCGTCTCATGGGATAAAGAGATAGTTTACTTGCAAGTACACCACCCCATAGCAAAATGGGGTTGTAGAAAGAAAAAATAGGCATATTACAAAAAGTTTCACGGGCATTGATGGTGGTTGAAAAGAATATGCCAAAATCTTTTTGGTTTGAAGCTATTTATACTACTATCTATATTATGAATAGAACTCCCATAGTGATAGTTTATGGAATGACCCCTAAAGAATGCTTTACTGGCAAGAAGCCCAATATGTCACACTTGAAAGTGTTTGAATGTATTGCATGTGTTCATGTGCTAGATGAGCTACGAAAGAAGTTGAGCCAAAGGCTAAAGAATATGTTTTTTTTGGATAATATTTAGAGCAAAAATGGTATTATTATTATAACTGTATCTCGCAGGTAAGTTTTGGTGATTATAAGACTAGATCATTATCCATTAAAATAGTATACTTTGGTTAAGCCTAGATGTATAAATTGCATCTCGCACTATTATCCCATATCGCAATGAATCATCATGGAAAATGCAAAGCATGAAACGATTCTTACGATGCATAAACTCTATGAAATTATCGTTGTTAACTGCATAAATTAGCAAGAAAAAGGTTGCTTATTTAGCATGAATTTTGTTCGCAAAGAAAAGGGAAGATTAGTTGAAATTAACCTAACCTATGCTTGACCTCAAACCAATAAGTTAGGGTTGAAAAATCAATTTACGCATAGTCAACGAATCATGTGGAAGTAATCTCGAAATTATCTTCTAGAGTTAACCAAATTGGCATAAAACTAAAACACCTAAGTCGCAGAGTACTCGTTCGGAATAAATTAAATTCCAAGAAATGCCTATACCTTGAATACTTGCCCACATTCTCTGAATGTAGGGACAATGAAAATGTAATTGGAAAGTGAGCTAGGGTTTGTCCCTAAGAATCTTACAAGATGAAACTTGGAAACCCTAGGTCTAACGACATCAGCCTAGTAACCTGAAACAGATTGTTTCATGACTCCATTGTCTCATAGTTCGATGTGACACTTGCATAGCAAGTGCAGAGTCATATGATCTTGTGATTGGATCACAAGAGAATGGCCAAATTCTCGCAATGAGGTTGGCGAATCCTTACGCAAGTTATCTTGCAAGAGGATGAATACATTAGTATCCTTCTTGAGTAAGGAAGATTAATTGGAACTAATGACCAGTCGATAAACTGAAGTAACCAATGAGCTTAAGGTTTGACCAAGTTGGGTTAATAGGGTATGCCCTAACCCAGGATATAGGGGATCTTGCCAAGTTGCAAGTCATCCCGGATCGAGTGCTGGATGCATTCGAAAGGAAGGATTCATTCCTTAGCAGTTTGCCAACAAAAATGATCAATGGAAATGTTTGTGCTTGCTACAGATTTTAGAGCACTGTTTGGATTCGTTTGATCACTGAATTAAAAGATAAATAGATATCTATACTTCAGGTTGAAGGCCTGAAGGGAGAGGTGGCTTCAGTTACCCCTAACTGCCTGCCTGACCCTAACCAAGGGGGTTGTTGACCGCGCCGGGAACGTGGACCAAACCCGCCGCGAGAGGTCTCTCCATTGAGCACTACTTGGAGTAGGAGGACACTTGGGTGGCGAGGGGGGCTCTGGCCGTAAATCCCTCACCTTCCGGGCCCTACACAAGAGGCTAATGTGACTCGAGATTGGATCTTGAGGCCCGCACACTAGTCTACAGGTGGAAACTTAGAATAGTGATCCCTGTGGATTGCTGGATAGCCTTCGGGCGGATTGTGGATAAGGCTACGGGCTGGACTCTTTGTATTTCAAAGATAAATATGATGACCTATTAATAAGGAACTTGTCTGATATTGTTTTTCTATGTCAAATGATAAGATTACGTGAAGGAACCAGTGCCTAACGGGTTAATTAAAGAAGCTGGCTGTTACCTGTCCAACTAATGTGTTAGGTAATTATATAACTAAAACAACCCGAGGAAAGTACGGAGGATGGGCCATAGGTCTGTCCTATGGATGGGTGGTCCCGATTGGCCGGAAACTTTTCTCAAATCATGAGGAACAAGAGGATGATCGTCAAAGGACACGAACAACAAAAGCGTTGACCTAGAGTTATGATTAAACCCGATTTATGCTGTTTTAGGGGAACGGAATGGAACTATGCCTTATGGCAGAGAGGTTGAGCTTTGCATCCCTCTCATTTCGGATTCTCCTTGAACCAAGTGCAGCGTGAATCCGCTTCGGACCTGGCGTTTTTGCATAAAGTAGTTCGCTTGGGTCCGACGCTAGTTGCTGTTAGGAAATGACCAATCAAGAAAACCCTAATTCAGGTCAATCCTAAGTGGGAACGTCCGGAATACTTTCACTACGTGGCAGACGCGGAAAGCCCTAGATCGCAAACCCCGTAACATTCCATGGGAGTGCCGGGCGGAGCTTTCTAGACATCCTTTCGGATGGACTACTAAGACATGCCCTGGATGATACTAGTGGACACGTTACAGTTGGTCTCAGAGCGAACCAACAACATAATTGTTTTATGAAATCTTAATAAGAAGAAGTAAAGAAAATGTTGATGTTCCAAATATTTTCTTACCTTCAATACTATCTTGTAGAATTACAAAGCGTGGAACAAGTTCTTGGTATTTCGAGTCATTTTTATAACTGCAATGCATTCTTCGCATTATTGACAAAGGGTTGGGATGATGAACATCCTAGAGCAAATCTATAATCCATCACCTTTATACATGGAATGAAGATGGATGGGTGCTTCAGGAATCTACTATATAGCCGCCCACCGGTTTGCTTACCTACAAACCAACCTAAAGAGGATCAAGTGGTTGGAAGACCTGAAAGTCGTAAAGCTGTTCATTTTTGTGGAAGCTCACATAAACTCAACTTTACATATTCGAGGTCGGAGGGTTGAGATGAACTCATATGTATATGAAGAAGTAGCCCGTGTAATCCTGGCCGACAGGATTAAAGTGTTGGGCCGCCATGAGAAGAATGGATTCCAATGGAAAGGATATCTTGAACTTCCAATGACTTACCGGTTCCTGAAGATCCATGACCTGAAACCATACTATTATACAGTTCCTATAGATAAATGTAATACAACATTGTTCTCCCCAAACTAAATGTAACAGTTGGCTTATCATCTCAAGAAATGTTGTATTCCGAAAGGGCTATGCCCATATAAATACAAATAAGACTCCTTTTTATCAATGTCTGATTGTGCCTAAGAATTGATAAAAAGTTAAGTAGCTACATTGCTTACGTGATAGCAAAATTGAAGATGTAATATAAATCAATAACGATTATCGTATAATAACGTAAGAAACCTTTATCCAGGCACAACCCCAGGTATAGGTTCCTAATTCGCCTCCTACATCAAGTACTGCTGTAATCCAGGAGAAGAAGTTCCTTCTCAAGTAGATTAAGCCACTCCAGTTTGACGGGAGAGGCAGATTCGTCCAAGCTGATGCTAAAATTTGGATTGAATCCATGGAGGATTACTTCGATGCAGCCGGTACTGCACTCGCCAATTAGGCTATGCTCGCCAAGCTAAAGCTCACCAGCGAAGCCAGGCTTTGGTGGAAGCAATGGTGCAGGGATCAAGGGATCACGGAGGGATCCGTTACCTGGGAGAAGCTGAAGAAAACCGTGTAGGGAAGATACTTGCCACCTGCATATCGCACGCAGAAAATGAATGAGTTCTACGAGCTAAAATAGCTGGGGCTCACGCTTGATGCATACTATTCTAAATTTGTCTCACTTCTTAAGTATGCGCCACAGATGGATATGACACAGCAGGTGTCCAAATTTTGTGTGGGTTTAAATCCACCAGTCAATACCCGTCTCGAATCTATGCGTCCATTAGATCTTCAGGACACACTCATTCGAGCGGCACCTATAATTGAGGAGGTGCAGTCTAGACCAAGGGGTAACAAAGCTTGGTCTTATAATGACCCAAACAGAGGAGCATTCAGACCTCAGATAAAGGGAGTTCAAGGTCATAATCAGGGACAAAGAAAGAAAGCAAGGACTAACAATGTCAACAACTTTGTTCCCACTCAAAGCAATGGCGGAAATCTTCGTTGTTTTCACTACAACGAACCCGGACACTTCAAGAGGCAATGTCCCAAGCTTGGTGGAGGACATCGCCAAGAGCCTTTCCAAGGAACATGCCGTGGTCAAGGAGCCACTACTCGAGGTAGAGGAAGAACCGCCTGCATTTCCAATAGGCAAATGTGCGAAGAAGAAGAAGAAGAAGAAGAAGAAGAAGATCCGACCATGAAAGCAGAGTTTGAAAGGGCGATAGTCCATGCCACTCTACATAAGAAAGGGCTGAATTGCCAGTTCTTGGTGATTCAGACACCGTCGGACTATCAAGGTAAAAGTTTCAAGACCTTGATTGATTGTGGCAGTACTCATTCCTTTATCTCACCAGCTTGTGCAAAAAGATTAGGAATAGCCACAGTAGAAGCACCTATCCTGCTTGTGGAATTGGCAAATGGTCGTGAGGTTACTTGTACTAGGCAAACTGCTAAGGTGGAATTCTTTCTGGGAGGGAAGAAGACTTTGGTCAAATTCAGAGTCATGAATTTAGGTATCCATGAGTGTCTACTCGGAATGGATTGGCTTAAGCCTAACGACGCCCACATTCATTGTGGGAAGGGTCAAGTTCCCTTTCGAAACTCTGAAAGGGAATTAGTTACAACTCAAGGTGAGGCTGGAGTGCCAAGAATCCAATTGGCCAAAGTATCTTGAATCATAAAAGGAGTCAGAAAAGGATTACCTGTCTACTTGATCAAACTCAACAAGTTAGATCACAAGCAAGAGTCTAATGAAGGACCTTCTTGGCTAAAGGAATACATGGATGTATTCCCTGAAGAGTTGACAGAACTTCCACCTCAAAGAGGAGTGGATCATGAGATTAGGTTAGTACCAGGAGCTGCGCCAATTGCAAAGAGACCTTATAGAATGTCCATACCAGAAGCAATTGAGCTGAAGGAACTGTTAGAATATCAAGCTCTTTCATGTGTGTTTGACTGTGAGCTGGACACAGCTAGTCTGGCTAGATCAGTTAGGTACATTAAATAAGTCTTCTGGTGTGAATAGTCTTTATGACCTTAGGTTGTATATGTACTAAAATGTGTGTTGAATGAATAATGAGAAGAATGGACAGAGGAAGCATGTTGCTTCACTCTAGGTTGCTCTATTTTCTGCATCCATGAAAATGAACATGGTATCAGAGCCATGAATGGGCTCACTAGTGGAATGCACTGAAGAAGAAGATTTGACGACTAACTTGAAGGGCTGGAAAAAGAAGAGGACTGACTGTCATTTCCATCAATGGTCACACAGAGGTATGCATTGTTGAGCATTGGATTCCTATTGCTTGAAGGAGGAGTTGTGGCTTGCTGAGGACCCTTCCAAGGCTTGATTGAGTATTAATGTGGGCCCTATCATGATCATTATCATCGAATGGTGCTGCTGTATACTCCTGATAGACCTGCGCGTTTGCGCCTGGAGCCCCAAGAGGAACACCAAGGAAAAGGGAATTCTCTTGCAAGAAAATCTATCTTGTAACATCAACAAGCTTTTATTTCATTCTTTTGATTATCAAAACAAAGAAAACATCAATTCTTCACGTAGCATCATAGTAGATTTCTCCCACGGATTTGATAGAATCAACCATATTCTTCAACATCTTCACAAAATCCATCAATATAACAAAGAACACAAAGGAATATACCATCTTTTAATGGAAATACATCACATATTATTCATCTTCAATATCTTCATAGTTCTCTCTCTCAATCTCTCATATATAATCACATTGTTTTGATAGATTTGACTATCTTTGACTCTCTCTCTCTCTCTCCATCAATAGTATATCATATTCTCACTACAATACTCTCATAATAATCCTCAATAATAATTCTTTGGTCGTGGATGCACCTCCCAAGAGGTATGTCTGATATGAAGAGTCACTAGAGCCACTACAGTGTCTTTTCACAGCTCACTATTGTCACTGTCACTTAGTCTTCTCTTCAGTCTTCAGCAGCTGTTTCTTCCACCTGTTTTAGCTCATTTGAACTTAGATTCATCCTTTCCAAAGGTTAGAAAACTTTTCCAAAGTCACACATACATTCTATAGAATACTTACAGAAGGTCTACAGAATAGTCATAGAACAGTACCAGAACATCTACAGTACAGTTACAGAACAGAGACAGAAGCTCTACAGAAGATCTACAGAAGGTTACAGAAGATCATCGAAACCTCATAACTCATAATCAAACCATTCCAAACTCTCAAAAACTATTCAATAAGCTTTCACAAGATCTCAATCTTCATCAATCATCAATCCATGCTTCATACAGAAGACAATCAGAACAAAATAGAAGCTATATAAAAGGTATACAGAACCAATCAGAACCTATCAGAACATCACAGAACGTCATATCTCCACTTAAAATCATCATGAACTTCCAAAAAATAATCAATATCATGCAAAACACTCTCAAATACTTCCATTAAGAATCATACATCACTCTAAATCCACCAAAAATCAATCATTCAGACCTTAAAAACAACAAAAATCAGTCAAAAATTCAGTCTTTTTCCACTCTCAACATATCCCCACACTTAGAAAAGAAGTGTTCTCGCGACCTAAGGAAAAGAAGAATATAAGTTCACTAAAGAGCTCAATTTTGATCTTCCTTCAGATCTTCAATAATCTTGTCAAAAAACGACCCCAACTTATCACCTGTATCTGATAGAAAAAATACTACTAAAGGAAAACTTCATTATTAATTAACTCATCTGATTAATAATGTAAAAACCATTACAATTTTGTAAAGGATATAAGAGGTTCTCTTCAGCTTTCCACCATAGGCTTTTCATCTACCAGCAATCGTTTGAAAATAGTTTTCGAACAAATATTCGCAACAACCAACACGAACTCATCACATACAATTAAGACAACACATACACGAACACTAACACAATCATCTGAATGACACCTCCAAAAAGAGATATATCATTAAAATTCTTCCAAAATACATGGCAAAGGCATCAATGAAGATGATCCCTTTTAAAAGCTTGGTGGTTTCGGAAGCGATCTATGGAGAAGGATTCATCTATAAATGTCTTGGGAAAATTTTGAAAAAACTGCAAGTAGCACATCCTTTCTAGCAAGACAAGATATCTGCTAGGGAGACATAGGGCATGAAAATATAGGACATCCAACTGGTGGGAATCCCCTTCTTCTGGAAATCTGAGGATCAAACCCATCATAGTCACTAACCAACTAAGGTGGTTGAGAGATAGAAGTGGCAAGAGATGGAAGTGGAATAAGTAAAAGTGGATGAAGAGATGGGTAGGAAAAATCATAAAAGGAGGAATCATTTAAAGAAGGAGTGGCTGAAAATTTTAGGGAATCACTTAGAAAGGGTGTTAATTGATAAATAGAAAAGGTAGAAGGTACATGAATGGATGGAGAAGGACATGGTGGAGAAGGGGAAAATACGCCAACTTCGATAAAAGAACAGTATGTAAATATGGGAATTTGAGGAAAAGATTGAGGTTGGAAAAGAAGGGGTAAGATGGTTGTGGAATTGGTTTGATAAAGGGAAAGATATATATCATAATAGTGAGCCATTTGTTGTTAATACAATAGGGTAGGAATAGAACGACCTTATGTTTGGAAAGATAAGCTAAGAGATCCACCCTCAGTTGGTTAGTACTCTATACATAGGTAGGGGCTGTGTTCTATCTTTGATTCAGGACCACAGAATCAATCATGGTATGCCAGGAATTATTAGGGCAAGTAGCCACTTTGGAGGAGTAACTCTGAAACATGTCATCTATTTGCAACTCCAAATGGTTGACATACAAAACAGCTTGTAAAACCACGTCTCCCACATACCAGGCCATATCCACTTCATCTGGAATCAACAAGTTTCCTCGGAGATACATATATGACATCAACATGGTATCGGTCGTGATAGAATCTTCAAACACCATACGGACCACCTCTGTCAGCAACTCAGGAGACCAAGCCCCACTCCAACCATCCTCTGGAAGAGGAAGATCCATCGTGGAAAGCTTTATGTACAAGGCCAACTTCTATAATTGATAGTGGAGAAAGAAAGAATGGTCCAGAGGAACATAGTCTTGGAATTGCTTAAATGTAGACCATAGCAGATCCATCTTGGACTGCAATCTTTCCACTTTATCTTGGAAGACAGGATACAAGGTAGCCTGTCTCTGAAGAACTGCCAAGTCTTGCTATGAGAGAGAAGGGATCAAGGGAACATTAGGGCTTGGAGGAACATATCGTGACTTTGCCAGTTGATCTTACAACTGCTTGATTTGGGAAGCTTGTGATTCCACTATGTCATTAGCAGTCTATAAGGCTGAAAGTTTAACATCTAAGAGAGTTTGGAACTCTTGCACTTCTTTGGACATCCTCTCCTTCTCCTCTAAGAGGCTAGTAACCTCTGATTGAGCCTCTGTTAAACTGAATCTTCAAAGAAGATAGCTCATCTCTTTGGGTTTCAATCAGTTGGGTTTGTTGCTCCATCTGCTTGAACAGATCTGCCAGGGTATCCTTAGCAAAGGCTAACTCGAATGTTGCCTTATGCAATTGGTCCTTAGACTACATCAGTTCTTCATAAAAGGAAGCGTACAGCTGTTGAACATAGGCTGTCTCATTGACAGTTCAATGGAACTCTGAATGTCTTTACATAGGAAAGGAATGGCATCTCCCGAGACTAGACTGTTCAGTGAGGGGACTGATATATCCAACAAACCTTCTCGATGTGCTCTGAACAAGTTTTTACATGTGAGATAAGTAGGGAGATCACTGCCAGAGGTAGCAGGAATGGGCATGGAAGGAAGAACTAAAGGAGCTTTATCTGCTACCCGCTTCAAGTGTTTGCGCTGTATGACCAGGGGAGGAGGAGAATCCAAATCCTCTACATCAATTGGTTCTAACTCATCTAAAAGTAGAGGAGGAGGTACTGGATCAGAAGGAGGAGGTGGAGGCACACTCTTCTGTAAACTTGAGTAGGTCAAGAAGGCATACAAGTACGATCCATAGGTGACATTGGTAACATTGCCCCTGGTGACTTTTACGAAATGTTGATCCATTTTAGCGAGTAGGTAGGTACTCCAATCAATAGCTACTCCTTTTAACACCATCCTTGAAGCTGTAAAGAGCTCTTTGGAGAAGTAATGGGATGGCGTTTTTGCAAGCATAAACCTGTCTTGGAGAAACTGACAGACCAACTTCCACACAGGATCAGTGATCATGGAAAAGGAAACTCCTGAAGAGTTGATCACCTTCTTAACATCCAGAAGTTCCTTGGTTTGTTTTTGTAATAGCTTGAAAATCTCTTCGTTAGAGAAAAGCTGGCGAGTTGTAACAAAGGGTTCACCTTTGTAGGGAAGAGACATAGCCTTCCCTAGGCCTCGAGGTGTCAAAGTCATGGAAGTACCCTGGACCAGTCTCGACTTCTTGCTGTCGGAGGCCAGAAACTCATCACACATCGATGGATTCTCTGGAAGCAATGGAAAGGAGGCAGCCACAAAAGTTGCGAGTCCTGCCTTCGTGAGGGGCTCAAAAGTGAGTAGGGAAGAGTAATCCCTACTGACTAGTGGGACATACTGGATAGGGGGAGGAGCGTGAGGCGCCATTCAGATGGTAAACACACACACCACAACACAGACAGTCACAAAGAATGCCAGCAAAACAACCAAAAGGCGATAAAAAAGGAATCAATTCAAAATAAGGACACTCATACAAATATAGATGTAACTAACCCAAGTACCACCCCAGACAATACACATCCTAGAAAAATTTTGGCATGACCTCTACACATATGCGACCAAAAGCTTCATGCGATGTAACATGTAAGCACCCAAATCCCCGTATCAGGCAATAAAAAAAAACCACACAACGTACTTGTAATCGTAACACAAGGATAAATCAGACTACAAAAAAAAAACGAACATCAAGACTAGACCATAACTTGACCATCAGTGTCAACTAAAGACTTTTACGTGCCCATCCCACGAAGCGAGTTCATTAAAAAGGGGAAATAAGTGCAGTGAGGGGGAATTAATTTAATGAAAGGTTCATTGGAATAAATTATTAACAATGGGTGACATTTTATAAGGTTATAAACCTTAATAAGAAAATGGCGGTTCCTTCTTAAAATTTTAATTACAAATTATTAAGTTGAAACTGTGCTTTAACGCAACCCGGACTTCGATGCCCAAATTGGGTCTCTAAATGCAAATTCCTTAATTAAAAATTAAGAGTGATATGGAGCGCTTTTTTGCCAGCGCGTGCTGTTGTGACGGCTGGTTCATTTTTATTATAAATTAAAGTGCCTCTTAAGCGCACGTAGCGCGTGCAAAGTGAACTGCGGGTTGATTTTTATTATTATGAAATTGTGTGTTTAGCGCGAATGCGCGTGAAAAATATGGGTGAATAAATATTGCATTTTAACAAGTAATTTGTGATTAAGGGGGAAATAAAAATAAATAAAGCACATAAAATAAATACCTGGAAGGGGTGTGTATGCAATGGCTTGAAGGTGCACGGAAGAGTCCCCCAAAAGGAACGAATCCAGTAAAAGAAAAGTAAAGACTACTGACTGAACAACAAAGACAAAACCTTAGTGGGTGTGTCGAGTTTGAGTATGATTTTTAATTTTATTATGACGTATTAGGAGAGTTTTTGTTTTTTTAATTGTAAATTGGGTTTCTTTGGTATTTTAGAGGGTATTATGTGTGGTGAGTGGAATTATGTGTGTTTTTGTGGATTTTTTTGTAATAAATTGTATGTGGTTGTGTATTTAATGTTTTTTTTTTAATTTTCAAAAGAAAGAATAATTAAAGAGGGATATGGGATGAAGTAAAAAGAAAATTTCAGCCAGTTAGAAAATATCCACAATTTAGGGTATGAAAATAACATGGGGATTTTTATGGTAAAGTTTTGTGTGTTGGTCCTTTTTGTTTTAATAAATCATTTTAAATAGGGATACCATGTATAAAAATAGTTTAAAGTAAAAAATGAATGGAAAAAGGTCAAGGTGAGTGGGTGGAATTTTCAAGAATTTTTAGATTTTTTTTTGTATTTTTGTCTAATTTAAAATGATTTTTTTTGCATTTTTAAGGTAATTTGAGAATAAATTGGCAAATATGGAAATTTCTAGAATTTTTAAATAGGAATTTTCAGGCAAAAAAAATTTAAAAATGGTGGGAAACGGTTTCAGTAATTGTTGGTAGTTTTTCAGAATTTTTGACAATTTTTTTGTATGTGTTTTCTAATTTTAAGCGTGTTTAATGGAGTTTTGGATTTTAAATAAATGATATTTGGGATATCAAAAAGGAATACCCAGACACACGTGATAGCTGCGTGTGCACGAACCAGCACGCACCACCTCACGGTCAAATCCAAACACGCGTCGGGCGTGAACAGCCGCTAAAAGACGCTCCCACGTTCACACACACGCGAATAGCCACTAACTAACACGCTAAAAAATCACCGCAGCACGGATGGTAGGTGGTGTAGATCCGGTGGTTTGGGGTGTTGATTTGTTTGAGTTGACACGTGGGACCGCAGCGGGAAGGGGTGAACTGGAGGTAGGGCAGGGAGGGTGTGCTTAGGAAGGGGTTAAGGAAAGGGGTTTAAAGAGGGTGGGGTGAATGGGTATTAAGGGGGGGGGGGGGGGGGGTTAGGAATGGGAATTGTGTGTTATGAGGGTGGTGGGTGTGTGTCTGTGGGAATGGGGGGTTTATGGGATGGTGGTGTGTGGGAATTTGGGGTGTGTATGGGGGTAATGGGGATTGTGTTTGTGAACGGGGGTTTGAGGGTGGTGTGGGGGTGGGGGGGTGGGAGGGCGATGGGAATGGGGGGCTAAGGGGGGAGTGTGTGTCTGGGTGGGAGGAGGTGGAAGTCCTGTGGGCGGGCGGGCAGTGGAGGAGGTCCGGTGGGAAGAGGCCGGCGCCTAGAAGGGGGGCGCCAAGTGGAACCAGCGGGGAGGGGAGGGGGCTCTGCACCAGGCGGTGGTGGAGGCACCTGTAGGCAGGCAGAGGCAATTCCAGGCGGAGCGGCAGTTCGAGGGCGGCGACGAGGCAGCAGGTCGAGGGCCAGGGCGGTTGGAGCAGCCGGCGGGAGAGGTCAAGGAGGGCCTGGCAGCGGTTGAGAGCCCAGGCGACGGGTTGAGAGCCCAGGCAGCGGGTTGAGAGCCCAGGCGGCGGCGAAGGCACCTGGGGGTGGGCGTCTGGGAGGAAGGGCGGAGGGTGGAGGCGCCAAGGAGAGGCAGGGCGGCAGGCAGAAGAAGGGAGGGTGGAGGGGGGAGAGGCGGGAGGGAGAAGAAGGAGGAGGATGGAGGAAGGAGGAAGGGAGAGGGAGAGATGGAAGATGAAGGGAGGGAGAAGAAGGAGGATGGAGGGAGGAGGAAGGGAGAAAAGGCAGGGAAGCAGAAGGAGGGATGAGAGAGGGAGGGGGTTACGGGGAGAGAGAGAAAAAAAACAAGAAGAAGAAAAAGAAGAGAGAGAGAGAGAAGGCAAGAGAAGAGGGAAGGGGGGGAAGTTGGAACGGACGCGGGAGGGGGGTAAAATACATTTTTTTGAAAAAAATAAAGATTTTTTTTGAAAAATAATAAAGATTTTTGTTGTGTATGTGTTAAAATAATAAATAAATGAATTAAAAGAAAGGCGTGCCCCCGTCCCGTGCGCAGGCACGGGGCGGGGTAAAAAAATTTACCATGGCGGGATCGAAACGGTGCGGGATGTCGGCACGAGGTGTGCGTATGCGAGCGGGTGTGGGAGGGCGATGGGAATGGGGGGCTAAGGGGGGAGTGTGTGTCTGGGTGGGAGGAGGTGGAAGTCCTGTGGGCGGGCGGGCAGTGGAGGAGGTCCGGTGGGAAGAGGCCGGCGCCTAGAAGGGGGGCGCCAAGTGGAACCAGCGGGGAGGGGAGGGGGCTCTGCACCAGGCGGTGGTGGAGGCACCTGTAGGCAGGCAGAGGCAATTCCAGGCGGAGCGGCAGTTCGAGGGCGGCGACGAGGCAGCAGGTCGAGGGCCAGGGCGGTTGGAGCAGCCGGCGGGAGAGGTCAAGGAGGGCCTGGCAGCGGTTGAGAGCCCAGGCGACGGGTTGAGAGCCCAGGCAGCGGGTTGAGAGCCCAGGCGGCGGCGAAGGCACCTGGGGGTGGGCGTCTGGGAGGAAGGGCGGAGGGTGGAGGCGCCAAGGAGAGGCAGGGCGGCAGGCAGAAGAAGGGAGGGTGGAGGGGGGAGAGGCGGGAGGGAGAAGAAGGAGGAGGATGGAGGAAGGAGGAAGGGAGAGGGAGAGATGGAAGATGAAGGGAGGGAGAAGAAGGAGGATGGAGGGAGGAGGAAGGGAGAAAAGGCAGGGAAGCAGAAGGAGGGATGAGAGAGGGAGGGGGTTACGGGGAGAGAGAGAAAAAAAACAAGAAGAAGAAAAAGAAGAGAGAGAGAGAGAAGGCAAGAGAAGAGGGAAGGGGGGGAAGTTGGAACGGACGCGGGAGGGGGGTAAAATACATTTTTTTGAAAAAAATAAAGATTTTTTTTGAAAAATAATAAAGATTTTTGTTGTGTATGTGTTAAAATAATAAATAAATGAATTAAAAGAAAGGCGTGCCCCCGTCCCGTGCGCAGGCACGGGGCGGGGTAAAAAAATTTACCATGGCGGGATCGAAACGGTGCGGGATGTCGGCACGAGGTGTGCGTATGCGAGCGGGTGTGGCAAGATGCGTAAAACTGCAAATGCATGCGTTCATGCGCGAGACGAGGCGCGCGAAACACGTCAAAATAAAGAAAAATTAATATCGCACAATCCGATCGTCGAAATGAAATGGCGTAAAAATAAAAAATGTACCAAATGGCAGGGGGAAGATAGGGGAAAAGGTCAACGGGGGTTTCGGGGGGAATAAAGGGCGTGCACATGCAAAAAACACAAAAAAAGCCCAGAAAACACATATAGGGATTAATTTCGGGAAATCTGCTCGTCGGAATGCAGGGTGGAAAGAAGGAAAAATGTGCAGAAGAACGCGCCCAACAACTCTATCATGTCAAAACACAGTTGCGACTAAAATAAGATGCGTGCACATGGGAAAAACATAAAAATGACACAAAAATACGATCGAAAATTAATAACAAAAGATCGGTTCACCGGAACAGAGGGTAGCAAAAACGACAAATGTGTGGAGGACGGCGTGGCATAGGGCTGTCATGTTAAAATGTAGTTCTGATAGGGTTAAGAGGCGTTCACATGCAAAAAGACCAAAAAGACACGCAAAAACACTTTTAAAAATTAATAATAAAAAAGCCGAAAGTTGGAAGAGGGGGGAGAAAAAAGGAAAAATGTAGGGAAAGGCGCGGTGGACACTACTGTCAAGTCAAACTAGAATTCCGATGCAAACAAGGCAGGTTCACATGGAAAAATATCAAAAAGACGCACGAAAAGGTCCCGAAAAACCGCAAAAATTAATATTGGACAAACCCTGCATCGAAAGGACACATAGTAAAAATGAAAAATGTCAAGGGGAAAGGGTAGGGAAGGGTTAACACATCAGATCACCATTCCGAAGCAAGAAAAGCGCGTTCACATGGAAAATTGAAAAATGGGACAGTTCGAAGGGACGAACAGGGCTATAAAGGTAGATGGGGATTCTGCTGAATGTAGGGTGTGTTCACTTAGAAACACATCAAAATAAGGGAAAAATAGAAATGGAGGAAGAATAGCCCCAAGGGAGGGGTGATAGTGGACGGGTGGGTGGGGAAGGGACCCCAAGAGTGTAACAGAAAGTCATGGCATACATGCATGATCAAAGTGAGGCATATGCAGGGCGGTAGGCAATGTAGACGTGCAAGGACGTGTCCCCACACTTAAAACCTTAACGGATAGGGTGGACCGAACAACAGGGACCTAGTACCACACAACAGACCAACCGCTAACGTCCCCACACTTAAAACATGAACATCATTGACAACAAAAAGTGTAGGGTTCGAAAAACTTGGCCAATGTTGTCGAGAATCAAGGTTGACTGTTGATGGCACGTCCATTGTCATTGTCGGCTGCAGGAGGTACCAAGGTATCTTCACAGCACACGTCCTTCATGGCAGGGACCACGCGGCAGCACCCAGGGAGGTAGCTGATGGATGAATCGCGTCGAGTTAGTGTCGCTGACGAAGGAGAGTCACTCAGCTTACAGCACTCAGATGGGATGAGAGAACAATCACTCGCCCCATTACTAATATCACTCGATGAATAATGATTGAAACCCATATCTCTCACCCGGTTTAGGAATTGACAAGGGGGATGGTGCAGAGGGAATATGCCAGGGTGCACAGTTGATGGTGCATTAGTGCGTCCAACCCGTCTGGCATAGGTGCAAGGAGGAAGGCAAGGGAGCCTTACAGTACAGTGTATAAAGCAAAATGATGTGTCATGTGTTGATGGCAAAAACCCAGCCCATGGGTGCATAGGGAAATGGAAACGTACCTGACTCCAAAGGTCCTAACGTCCCTCAATCCTCACCTCTCGGTAATTGATCGAAGGAACTCCAGTCACACTCAGCCCACCCTCTATCTCACTCTCTATTGATAGATACAGGAGGGCAGCCATGTCCTGAAACCCATTGATGTAATCCTCACGGTCACTTGTGCAAAGGTTGTATGCCTTGTGCGCATTTGATGGTGCAACTGTGCATCCTGCCCAGTGCTAGCATACGGTGCAAGAAGGAAGGAGAGGGAGCCATATGGTGCAGTGCACAGAAACAGATCATGCTTTATGCATTGAGAGGCCCATCCTGTGCGTGCAACACTTCATTCACACCTCTCATCTCTCATTTGATTTGAAGGGAAAAGACTGGTCACTCACCCCACCCTCTGTCTCACTCTTTGTTGATAGTTACTTGATAGGATAAAAGCTCACGTCACTCGATTGGTTGTCGATGAAGATCGCATTGTTAGTTGTTGAAAAGGTGTACCCAAGGAGGTAGCCATCAGATCGAACGTGGGATTATATAGGAACATGGCGTTTGCTAGAGGACTGTCAAACGCTCTGCAGAAAGGCACATGACACAGCGTACCAAGGGAGGCAGCTTCGAAACTGGATCTTGGGGATGTCAATTGATGAATCCACTTTCTGGATTGTTGGGTGTTGCCACCTTTTCCACAGCCAGCTTCCCGCCCAAGGGTGTTAACCACCTTTTCTTGGAACGAGGCTTGCTATGATAGGGAATTTCTTCCTTTTCTCCCATAACAGTTTTTTTTTTCTTTTTTCTTGTTTTTTTTTCCCTTTCTTTTTTCTTGTTTTGTTGTTGTTTTTTTTTCTCCTATTCCCGAGGGTGTCACCACCTTTTCTCGAAAGAATAGGTCGGCATGACAAGGACCAAAGTCCTTTTCTCCCATGACCGATATGTATATTTTTTTCCTTTTTTCGAATTAAGAAAGAGAATGGTAGAAATACCATTTGTCAGAACCAACCTTGCCACTGCCGCTGGTGGAAAATAGAGGATAAGAGATCAGGTTTGGAAGGTGGGGCTGAGGGGACAGAGGGTTGTGTCCACCTCATCAGGAGTGGCTAAAGAACGTCTATCAGAAGTAGCATCATAAGAGTTACAGTGCCACGCCAACGGGGGAAAAGATCAGGTGACCGTGATTGTCAAGATCCCCAAGGAGGGAAGTACTTCTTTAGGCGATATCCATTGATCAGGAAGGGATCATCAGAGGCATCAACGGTCTGCACTTGGATAGAGCCATTAGGGTTGATAGCAAGTACCTTATATGGGCCCATCCACCGCTGTTGGAGCTTGCCAGGAAACTTGCCAAATTGTGAATCATAGGCTAGGACCAAATCACCTTCTTTGAACTCCTTGTGCTTGATGAAGTTGTCATGGTAAGCCTTACATCGAGCTTGCGTGGCTTCCATGCACTGTAGAGCCATCCAACGAGTTTCGTCCAAACATTCCAAGTGCAGGAGATGACGTTGCAGTGAATCATCATCCCCCAAATGCTCTTTGATAGCCACTCGCAAAGAGGGCAATTCCAGTTCAACAGGGAAAACAGCTTCTGTACCATACACCAACTGGAAGGGTGTCTATCCTATTGCTGATTTATGGCAGGTTCTGTACACCCAAAGGGCCTCTATAAGTTGATCATCCCAATCACGACGATGTGCGGCAGTTGTCCTTGTCAAGATCGAGCAAAGGATGCGATTGGTGACTTCGACTTGGCTGTTGGCTTTGGGATAGTAAGGAGTGGACTTGCGATGGCGGATCTTATACAGCTCTGTCAACTCTTCCATGACTTTATTAATGAAATGAGTGCCTCTGTCACTTACTGATGCCAGGAGACATCTTTCACGGTGGATTCCGTGAGGTTTTACGGTGGATTCCGTAAACTTTGATGACCGGGGCTCATACACAAAGTGGATTCTTTGTGCGAGAAGTTGTTGGGACGCCTGTCCTTTTCGGGCGTTTCATTAATTTTGTGTGTACATGGGTGACTCCATAGTGGGTGATTCCGCAAAATGCATATTAAATTAATAAACGTTTATGAGTTTAGAGTGTGCACTCGTAATAAATTAAGGTTAGGATTTATTTCTAACCAGTTGATTTATTTATGTAGCTGAAGACTGCTAGGTATTCACTTTTGTTGGTTTAATTGTATTATTTTACTAACGATTGTGAATGCTTCAGTTGATGTGTAGAGATAGCAGTAGTCGCGGAGGAAAGCATTGGAGGATAGCGAGTATTCGATTTATTGATTATATTTTGATGGGCGCATACCTTAGACATGACGCCTATATTTTGTTACACCTATTTATTGAGGAGTTGGATATTTATTATTATTTTGTATGCGCATGGGCGCACGATTATGTTATTTCTACTTGGACATTGTATTGGGCATGCCAGACTCTTTGGGCATCGTCCATTAGCTTTATTCCTATTTTGTGTTAAAGCAAACTCAAAAGCTAAAAGCTTGCTATTTTGTAATTTGGGCTATTATTTGAGCTTGAAGATGATTAATACATAAAATACATGCTTTGTGGAGCACTCACACAAGGCATGGGGGGAGATTGCACCCAATTGGTCTCTTGATCATATCGTTCATGCTTTTTACCTTGTAATTTGTGCAAAAAGTAGAGTTCTATTGTTCTTGGGGACCTTCCGGCATTCACTACGCGAGCGTACATCATCCGATCTGTGCACCAGTGGTATCAGAGCGAAGCTGAGATTAAGAGCTTCCAATCGCTACCCATCTTGTGCGAAGGCGGAGCTCCTGGAATGATCGAGCTCTACGGTCAATCTCGTCGCAAACGGTCGATAGAGGCAGAATCGTGGCAATCAAGAACCCCTGTTTCCAGCATCAAACTGCGAGGGACCGGTCTGCAAAGGCGGAGGACCACTTCCATCTCTTCTTCATCAAGTCATCTTCATACACAGAGATAAGTCAAAAACTCCATATCTCAAAGCTTTAAAAACTAAAGCTTAGAAAGCTTTAGAGAAGCCTAAAGCTTCAATAATTTAAAAAAATGTCATCGCGAGTTGTGAAGAGACCTCTGATTTTTGCGCCGGCTGAAAAAAACGGCCCCCCCCACGATTTTTGCCGTTGTCACTAGATTAAGCTCCCAAGCGTAATCACTTAAGCAACAAGTTACTTAAGCATTAATCAGTCAGGTCACACACAACCAATCAGATTCAGCAAGTCTATCAAGTCTAAGTTCTGCAAGTTCCACAAAGCAACTAAGTTCTTCAAGTTTACAAACTCTGCAAGTCACATTAGTTTGGTACTCTGCAAGTCAGACAAGTCAACTGGAGTCAAAACTGACTTTTGTTCAAAACTCATAGAAGGGTTGTTCCTGCGCAGAAACTCCGAACTCCAAAGTTGTTCATTGGAAGGTACTCTACCCATACGCAGGTTTGCTGAAACATTTTCAGCATACGAAGAAGGATAAAACACCAGATTTTTCGAAGATTGTGAAAGCCACACCCAAAAATACATAAGCCTTGTACACTCAAACTTAAGCTACGCTCATCCTGCTAACTTGATTTTGAGAGTGAAAGGTCTTTTGAGTTTTGTAGGATGATGGAACCACATATGGATGATTCAATGGCTGAAGGGGACCTACCTGAACCTATGATGGAGCAAAAGCTGGATTTAATCATGATGCAATTGGATGAAGAACGACGGGCTAGGCAAGCATTGCAAGTTCAATTGGGAAATTTACAAAGATCGTCTACCGATAAAGAAGAACCTCAATCTGAAGATCTTATCCGACGTACCATTGACGCGACTCTCGAAGCTCAAACCATCCGCAAGGAATCAAAGATAAGTAAAAGAAATTTCAAATTCCGTACTTTCAATGGCATTCGAGAGGGAAAAACTGTTCTTGCATTCATTAGTCAGTTTAACGACTACTTTCATAAGGAAACCTATGCAGAAAAAGATAAAATCAAGTGTGTCACTAATCATTTAGTGGATAAAGCATCTCTTTGGTGGACTGTAGTACGCAAGAGTATAGATTGTCCCGCTACCTGGGAGAATTTCAAGAAGAAGTTTATGCAGAATTTCCTTCCTCCACAATTTCATGAGAAAGCCATAAAGCAATGGGACCTTCTTCAGCAACGGGATCGTGAGCCTATTCCTCAGTACACAGAGCGTTTTTGGAATGCACTACTCCAGTTACGCACGCTTGAAGACGTACCTGAAGCAACACACAAGCGCAAGTATATGTCTGGACTCCTTGGGCATTACTATGCTGAAGTTAACATGTTCAAGCCTGCTACTCTTGAAGACGCAATTTCATTAGCTCACGACACCGAAGACAAGCTGCGAGGTAGAGACAGACGTCCACAGCAATTCCAAGCCAATGGTAGCTATGGATCTAAGAAATTCAACTCAAACTTTAGAAGATTTAATCCAGGTCGTTTCTCTTCATCATCTTTCTGTAAGAATTAGGCAAAACCACCTGCTTTACCATCCAATGTTAATCAAAACCCCAAGCCTATTCCACAGCCAAATCCCAATATCCCTAGACTTCCCGCCATTGCAAACAATGTAACCAAAGCCAAGCCAATAGTATGTTATAAATGCCACCAGCTTGGACATCTAGCAGCAAATTGCCATTCAAAGAAGCCACCTGCCCATATCAACTACCTTGGAGCAATGGAAGATGACGAACATGAAGAAATGCCTGATTTCACAGAAGATGAGGACGACACTACTACTCCTTCGGATACTTTACCAGGTATGCCAACTCCACATTCTTTATTGACTGTGAAATGTTTAGTGCATGGAAAGGAAAAGATTATTTTGCATGATGACGGTAGCACTCATGATTTTATTTTAGCAAAGTTAGTAAAGGAATTGAAGTTACAGACTGTATCTACGCATTATCGCATCAAAGCAACATTCTTAGGCACTAGGTATAATGGTACACATGAAGTGCATGACTTAGAAATTCAAATTGGTCAATACATTGAAAGAAGAAAATTTCTAGTTGTTCCATTACAGTCAAGTGACATTATTTTAGGTATGCCTTGGCGTCATCAGCATAACCTAGATATAGATTATTCCACACATTCAATTAATATTAAATTTCAAGGAAAACCTATTACATTGTATGGTATGCATGCATCTAATGCTTTTCCACTACTTTCACATACTCAAGCTAAACGTGCATTACGCAAGAGTAGTAAATTTTATCTCATTTGGGTGAATGAATTGCAAGTTAAAGAAAATCATATGCATCCTAGGCATAAAGAATTTCTTGCACATTTTAAAGACTGTTTTGCCGAAGATCTACCACCTGGTTTACCTCCTTCACGTCTAGAAGACCATAAAATAGGTTTGATTCCTGGAACACAACCACCTTGCAAAGCACCATATAGGCATAACCACATAGAGCAAAAAGAAATTCAAAGTCAAGTTGAGGAATTACTAAATAGAGGATTGATTAGACCTAGTAGTTCTCCATTTGGTGCACTTGTTCTGTTAGTCAAGAAAAAGAATAATACCTATCGTATGTGCATTGACTATCGAGCTTTAAATAAGATCACTGTAAAGAATAGGTATCCCATTCCTAGGGTCGATGACCTTATGGACAAAGTGCAAGGATATGCTATATTTAGTAAAATAGACCTTAAATCTGGTTATCAAAGGTGAGACTAGATAAGTCTGACATATTCAAGACTGCATTTAGGACACAGTTTGGTCATTATGAATTTTTAGTGATGCCATTTGGATTGACTAATGCACCTGCTACATTTAGTAGAATGATGAACCGTATATTTTTGAAATATCAGTATTGTGTAATTGTCTTCTTTGATGATATTTTGGTGTTTAGTCAAAATGAGAAAAAACATTATTAGCATTTGTCATTGGTTTTTCAGTTATTAAAAGATAATCAACTGTATGCAAATCCTGAAAAGAGTGAATTCTTTAAAACAGAAATTGAGTATTTAGGTCATATTGTATCATCTGATGGAATTAAAGTTGACCCTAGGAAAATAGATGCAATATTGAATTGGCCTAAACCTAAAAATGTACATGAGTTACGATCATTCTTTGGTCTTGCTAGTTTCTATAGGAAGTTTGTATGTAATTTTTCATTACTTGCTTTACCACTAACCAAACTTCTAAAGAAAGGTATTGTCTATCGTTGGTCCGAAAATCAATAGAAATCCTTTGACTTATTGAAATATGCATTAACCCATTCCCCTGTCTTACAGTTGCCTGATTTTAATAGACCATTATTTCTAGTAGTGACTAATGCTAGTGGATCAGGAATAGGAGCCGTACTTATGCAGGATAATCATCCCATAGCCTATTCTAGTTGTAAGCTCAAACCCTCTGAATTGAAATATTCCACATATGACAAAGAACTATTAGCTATTGTACAAGCATTAAGACAGTGGAAACGCTACTTAATGGGTTCAGAATTTATGACTAAGACCGATCAGCAAAGTATTAGATATTTACTTAGCCAACCCCAAATATTTGACCAACATATCAAATGGGCATCTTTTATCCAGAGTTTTCATCCTATCATTCAATATCAACCCGGTAAAGAAAATGTAGTGGCTGATGCATTAAGTAGAAGACCTGCCATTCATAATATTTTTGTTATATCTTTTGATTCTTTGATTGCTATGAAAGATACTTATCATCAGGATATTACTTTTCATGCTGATTGGAATAAATTCGTTCAAAATAACTGGATTCCTATTGATTCATTGTCATATAATGATGGATTTATGTTTTATGAAAAGAGATTGTGTGTTACAATTCCATTCAGATCTTTTGTTTTGAATGAGATTCATTGTCCTCCATATCAAGGTCATAGAGGTATCATATCTACTTTACGTACATTAACTGAAGATTTTTATTGGCTGCATATGGACACTGATGTATCTAACTTTGTTTCTGAATGTTTGATTTGTCAAAGAGTTAAGAGACATCATGGTAAACAGTATGGATTACTTATGCCTTTGTCTATTCCATCTAGACCATGGGAACAAATTTCTATGGATTTTATTACTGGTTTACCTAATACTAAATCTAACCATGATATGATTTGGACAGTAGTAGATAGATTTAGTAAACAAGCATATTTCATTCCATGTAAGAAAACTTTAACAGCATCACAGGCAGCACAATTGTTTTTGAAAACTATTTTCACTAACCATGGATTACCAAAAGTTATTGTTTCAGATCGTGATTCTAGATTTTGTAACAACTTTTGGATTACTCTGTTTGCTAACCTAGGCACAAAAATTGATTTCTCTTTTGCATTTCATCCTGAAATTAATGGACAAACAGAAGCCACTAATAGCACTATTCCAGATCTTTTACGTGCTTATACTATTTCTAAACCTCAGACATGGGATACACATTTGCATTTATTACAGTTTGCATATAACAATACACCACACACATCTACAAAGAAAGCACCGTTTGAAGTGATTTATGGTTATAGATTATCTACACCTGTTGCAACTTTGTCAAATAGAATTCAGAGTGCTGATGATATTGCTAGTATGCATAATACTATTTTTGATGAGGTTAAAGACATGATTGCCAAAGCCCAGCAATCATATACCAAACAAGCCAATAAGAAAAGACAAGCAATAAATTTCAAAGTTGATGACTATGTTTGGTTGAGAATAGAAAAACGTAGACTACAAAGTGTAGATAGACATCTAGTTGTGAAATTAGCCCCTAGATTCTATGGACCATTTAGGATCATTCGTAAAATAAATGACAATGCATTCAAGTTAGAATTACCACCTCACTGGAAAATTCACAACACATTTCACATTAGTTTATTAAGACCATTTAGAGGCCAATTACCTGTACACCCTGTTTATGAAAACCCACCTTTGTTAGAGGAAGAGACTGAAATACTTGAACCTGAAGCTATCATAGATACTGACTTTATGACCACTAGAACTGGCCGAAGATATTCTAGATATCTAGTTAAATTTTAGAACCATCCTATAGAGGAAGCACAATGGATGCACGCTAGAGACTTAAATGCTTTCCCCACTCTGTTAGCTTCACATTGAGCTAATAGCAATTGAGGTCAATTGCTATCCCACCCCGGGGGTATGATGCCAGGAGATATATTTCACGGTGGATTCCGTGCCACAGTGGATTCCGTGAGGTTTTATGGTGGATTCCGTAAACTTTGATGACCGGGACTCATACACAAAGTGGATTCTTTGTGCGAGAAATTGATGGGGACGCCTGTCCTTTTCGGGCATTTCATTAATTTTGTGTGTACATGGGTGATTCCATAGCGGGTGATTCCGCAAAATGCATATTAAATTAATAAACGTTTATGAGTTTAGAGTGCGCACTCGTAATAAATTAAGGTTAGGATTTATTTCTAACCAGTTGATTTATTGGAGCCCCGAGAGGAACACCAAGGAAAAAGGAATTCTCTTGCAAGAAAATCTATCTTGTAACATCAACAAGCTTGTTTATCATGTTTCATATGATCACAATGAAGAAAAGAACACCAGGCACAACAAATCTTCATGCAGCATCATGTAGATCTCCCACGGTTTTTAATAGAATCAACCATATTCTTCAATATCTTCATAAAATCCATCAATAGAACAAAGAAAGCAAAGGAATACACCATCTTTGAATGGAAATACATCACATAGTATTCATCTTCAATATCTTCATAGTCTTCTCTCTCAATCTCTCATATACAATCACTCTGTTTGAGTAGAATTGGCTATCTCTGACTCTCTCTATCTCACTCTATCAATAATACATCATGTCCTCACTACAATCTCTCAAAAATCACTCTCAATAATCACTCTTAGGTCGTGGATACCCCTCCCAAGAGGTATGTCTGATATGAAGAGTCACCAGAGCCACTACAGTGTCTCTTCACGGCTCACTACTGTCACTTCACTCTAGTCTTCTCTTGAGTCTTTAACAGCTACTTCTTCCACTTCCTTCAGCTCTTTTGCACTTGTATTCACCTCTTTCCAAGGCTAGAAAACTTTCCCCAAAGTCACACATACATTCCACAGAACACTTACAGAAGCATACAGAACAGTACCAGAACAGAGACAGTACAGAACAGAACAGAGACAGAACAGAAGCAGAAGCTCTACAGAAGGTTACAGAAGGTCATCAAAACTTCATAACTCATTCTCAAATCATTCCAAACTCTCACAAACCATTCAATAAGCTTTCACAAGATCTCAATCTTCATTAATCAATACTTCATCCCTCCTTACAGAAGACAATCAGAACAAAACAGAACAAAACAGAAGGTATACAGAACCATTCAGAATATCACAGAACCACCAACAAACATCATGATCTTCCAAAACACAATCAATATCATCCAAAACATTCTCAAACCACTTCCAAATCAACCAATCATCCCATAAAATCAACCATTCAGCTCTCAAAAACAACAAAAATCAGCCAAAAAACAAGTCATTTCAACACTCAACATATCCCCACACTTAATAAGGAAGCGTCCTCGCGACCCAGGAAAAAGGGAATACAAGTTCATAGAAAAGCTCAACTTTGATCTTCAATATCTTTTCACAAAGAATCCATCCACCACGACCCCGTCTTATAACCTGTTTCTGATATAAAAATACAAAGAAAGGAAAACCCTGTATACATTAACACCTCTTATCAAACTAAAAATCACAACAAATTTGTAAAGGATATAAGAGTTTGCTTCTTCTTCATCAGCATCAGCTTCAATTCTCCATCCACGATCCCAACTTTACAAATCTCCAAAACATAGCTCGTACACAAAATCCAATAGGAAACCACCACGTTCGTTTGACATACATGAACTCACAACACAAACACTAATACACAACACAACCATCTGAATGACTCCGTCAAAAAGAGAGTTTTGCATTAAAAGCTTCCATTATACATGGAAAAGGTATCAATGAAGATGATCCCTCTTAAAAGATTGATGTTGTCGGAATCGATCCATAGATAAGGATTCATCTACAAAGTTTTTAGGAGGATTTTGAAAAAATTGGAGACAGCACATCCTTTCCAACAGGACCAAGTATCTGCTAGGCAAACAGAGGGCATGAAAATACAGTATCTCCAGCTGTTGGGAATCAATGCTAACATTGACATTCATGCACAACTTTGGAATAGGCTTTGAATCAGTATGAGAGTGCCTATGCATATACGCCAGGTACCAAGCAAAGTGAGCAGTTAATCTCACTGAGGGATCTGCAGACTGTGAATATTGTTGGGCAAAATGAACATAGTTTTGATAAGCTTGACTAGAAGCTGTCCATTCCCCTGGAATTACGGGCCAATTAATCTGTGGTCCTGTAAGGCAATCATCCGAACTCCATCCCCTTCTTCTGGAAATCTGAGTATCAAAACCGTCACAGTCACTAACCAACTGAGGTGGTTGAGATATGGAAGTGTTAGGAGAGGGTAATGGAATAAGGGAAAGTGGATGTAGGGAAGGATAGGAAAAATCATAAAAGGAAGAAAAGGTTAAAGAAGGAGTGGCAGAAATTTGTAAGGAATCACTAAGGAATGGTGTTAACTGATAAATAGGAAATGTGGAGGGTACATTAATGAGGGGTGAAGGACAGGTTGGAGAAGGGGAAAATACCCTATCCTCAATAAAGGAACAGTATGTGAAAATAGGAATTTGAGGGAAATTGGAAGGTTGGAAAAGAAGTGGTAAAATTACTGTGGAATTAGTTTGACAAAGGGAAAAATATATAGCATAGCGGTGAGCCAATTGTTGGTAATAGAGGAGGGTAGGAACAGAAGGTCCCAAGAGAGATCGTCTATGATAGGCATCAAAGAAGATAGCATCAAATGGATTATGTTTGGAAAGATAGGTTAAGAGATCCATCCTCAGTTGGTTAGTACTCTGGGCAAAGGTAGGAGCTGTGTTTTGTCTTTGGTTTAGGACCACCGAATCAATCATGGGATGCCACGAATTATCCTGACAATCAGCTACTTTGGAGGAATAACTCTGAAACATATCAGCTATGCGCAACTCCAAATGATTGACATATAGAACAGCCTGTAAGACCACATCCCCCACATACCATGCCATATCTACCTCATCTGGAATTAACAAATCTCCTCGGAGATACATGTATGACATCAACATGGTGTCTGGCGTGACAGAATCTTCAAAGACCATTCTGACTACCTCTGTCAACAACTCAGCAGACCAAGCCCCACTCCAGCCATCCTCTGAAAAAGGTAAATCCATCGTGGAAAGCTTCATATAGAAAGCCAACTTCTGTAAGTGGTAGTGGACAAAGAAAGAATGGTCTGGTAGGACATATTCCTGAAACTGTTCAAAGGTAGACCATAACAAGTCCATTCTGGACTGCAATCTTTCCACTTTGTCTTGGAATAGAGGGCACAAAGTAGCCTGTCTCTGTAGGGCAGCCAAATCCTGCTGTGAAAGAGAAGGAATCAATGGAACAGGAGGGCTTGGAGGAACAGAGCGGGACTTTGCAAGCTGATCTTGCAACTGCTGGATTTGGGAGGCTTGGTTGGCCACTGTGTCATTAGCCATCTGTAAAGCTGAAAGCTTGTCATCTAAAAGAACTTGGAATTCTTTCACTTCGCTGGACATCCTCTCCTTCTCTGCTGAAAGGCGAGTAACCTGTGACTAAGCCTCGAATAACTGGGTCTTCAATGAAGAAATCTCATCGCTTTGAGTGGCAACCAGTTGGGTTTGCTGTTCCATTTGCTTAAATAGATCTGCTAGGGTATCCTTAGCAGAAGCTAACTCAGATGTTGCCTTATGCAACTGGTCTTTAGACTACATGAGCTCCTCATAGAAAGATGCGTACAACTGTTGAACACAGGCTGTCACGGACAACTCAATGGAACTTTAAATATCCTTGCAGAGGAAAGGAATGGCATCTCCTGAAACGAGACTGTTCAGGGAAGGAACTGAGATCTCCAAGGATCCTTCTCGATGTGCTCGGAACAGATTATTGCAAGTGAGATACCCAGGGAGTTCACTGCCAGAGGTAGCAGGGATAGGTACTGAGGGAAGTACAGCAGGGGCTTTATGCACTACCCTCTTCAAGCGTTTGCGCTGTATGACCAAGGGAGGCGGAGAATCATCATCCTCTATGTCAATGGGTTCTGACTCTTCTGAAGGTGGAGGAGGAGGTACTGGATCTGATGGAGGAGGTGGAGGCACAGTCTTCTGTAAACCTGAATAGGTCAAGAAGGCAGACAAATATGATCCATAGGTAACATTGGTAACATTACCCCTCGTGACTTTAACAAAATGCTGATCCATTTTAGTAAGGAGGTAAGTGCTCCAATCAATAGCAACTCCTTTCAACACCATCCTGGAAGCTGTGAAAAGCTCTTTGGACAAATAGTGGGATGGCGTTTTGGCAGGCATAAACCTGTCCTGAAGGAACTGACACATCGTCTTCCATACGGGATCAGTGATCATAGAAAACGAAACTCCTGAAGAGTTTATCACTTTCTTAACATCAAGGACTTCCCTTGTCTGCTTCTGCAACAGCTTGAGAATCTCTTCATTAGAGAAGAACTGACGAGTGGTCACAAAAGGTTCTCCTTTGAAGGGTAAAGACAGAGCCTTCCCTAAGCCTCGAGACGTCAATGTCATAGACATTCCTTGGACTACGCCTGTCTTCTTGCTGTAAGAGGCCAGGAACTCATCACATAAGGACGGATCCTCCGGAAGCAATGGAAAAGGAGTGGCTACAAAAGCAGCAAGTCCTGCCTTCGTGAGGGGCTCAAAAGTAAGTAGGGACGAGTAATCCCTACTAACTAATGGGACGTACTGGATAGGGGGAGGAGCATGAGAAGGCGCCATTCAGATGGTTATACACACACCACAAACACAGACAATCAAGGAGAATGCCTGCAAACCAACATACAAAAAACCAAGGATAAGAGAATTACCAATCAAACGTGACACGACCTACTAACCCCAAGCAAACCACATCCTAGAAAAAATTTGACATGACCTCGAGACAAATGCGACCGAAAGCTTCATGCGATGCATCAGACAAACACCCTGAACCCTGTATCAGGCAATAAAAGAAAAAACTGCATACCGTACTCGTAACCGTAACTAAGACAGGAAACCAAAACCATACCATATCCGACACATATCAATACTATATTTGTGATAGAACCAAGACTGGACCATGGAAAATAACACTAATGACTGCGCATACCCATTCCTCGAAACGCTTCATTAAAAAGGGGAATTAAGTGCAGTGAGGGGGAATTAATTTAATGAAGGGTTGATTTTAATTAATTAATAAAAATGGGTGAATTTTTATTAGGTGATAAACCTTAACAAGAAAACGGCGGTTCCTTATTATAAATTTATTTACCAATTATTAGGTTAAGCGGTGCAGTTATGCGATTCCCGGACTTCGATTCCCGACTGGGTCTCTAAATGCAATTCATTGATTATAAATTAAGGTGATGTGGAGTGCTTTTTTGCCAGCGCGTGCTCAAGTGACGGCTGGTTTATTTTAATTAAAAAATTTATAGTGCATCTGTAGCGCACGTAGCGCGTGCTAAGTGAACGGCTGGTTGATTTTAATTAAAAAAATATGTGTGTTTAGCGCGAATGCGCGTGCCAGAGTGGTAGTTAGGTTTGATTTAGGTTAAATATTGGTTTGTTGGTTTGTGTGTTTTTTTTTCGTGTTGTTTTGTTTTGTTTTTTTTTAAAAAATAATAATAGTAACCGTGAGTTTTGGGGTAGCTTGTGTGTATGTTTTATTTTGGTTTTTATTTTTAAACAAATAAAAAGGGCAATACCTGGTAGTGGGTGTATGAAAATGCAAAGAATGTGCTTCTCCGCTATCCAAAAATATCTGGATTTTTTCTCTAGACGGTTAGTTGGTGTGTTGAAGGAAAAATGTTTGACTGATTATTGTATTGTATTTTTAAGGAATGGAGGGGGAAAATTAAATATTATGATAGCTAAGAAAAAGATTTAAAAAATAAATAAAAATGTGAAGGGAAGTGTTAGGAATTTTTCAGAAATTAATTTGAAAATTTTTAGCATGTTAAATGAATTTTTAGCATATTTTTGGGTCTTTTGAAAGATTTTGGAATTTAAAAATAGGCAAAAATATTTTTGTTGAAATTTATAGGTTGAGAAAAAGAGGGCCATGGATTGCAAAAATAAAAGGAAAGGTTTCTAGATTTTCTGTAATTTTTCAGAATATAAAGTGGTTTTTTAATGATTTATTTACATTTTTCAATGGTTTTGTGTGTTTTTTAGGTGTTATTTAAATGGAAAAAAAAAAGAATTACGGGTGTGGTAATGAAAAATGTGGGAAAAATCCCCAGCAACAGGCCGCGTGGCAGCTACGTGGTCAGCAACCAATGATCAAAATCCGACAGTCGCGTACGAACAACCGCACGATCAACCACAAGCGCGTACACACCCGCACGCGTGTCGACAGCTCAAGGGTGGTTGCAGGTGGGACTGGGGTTCATGGAGGGGGTGTGGTGAGCTGCTGCGGGTCTGCAGGGTAGGACGGGGGGCTTGGGTAGGGTAGTGTGTGTTAGGGTGCACGTGGGTAATGGGGGGGAATGAGGGTGGAAAAAGGGGGAAAGGGAGTGGGTGGTGGGAATGGGGGGTTAGATGGGGGGTTAATGGGGGGTGGGTTAGGATGGGTGGGAAGGGGGGTTAGTGGGGGGTGGGTGGGTTAGGATGGGTGGGAAGGGGGGTTAGTGGGGGGTGGGTTAGGATGGGTGGGAAGGGGGGTTAGTGGGGGGTTAATGGGGGGTGGTGGGAATGCAGGGCCACGTGGCTGGCAGGCGGCCAGAAGGCAACGAGGAGCGAGGTACGCAGGGCGGCGGCCACGAAACCAAGAGGCGCGGGCGGCGGCGGCGCGGTCCACAGGGCGGCCACGGCGGCGGCGGGTGCGGTCGAAGGCCAGGAGGCGCGGGCGGCGGGCGCGGTCCACAGGGCGGCCACGACGGCGGCGGCGTGGTCGAAGGCCAGGAGGCGCGGGCGGCGGGCGTGGTCCACAGGGCGGCCACGGCGGCGGCGGCGTAGGGAAGCAGACGGGGGGAAAGGGAGGAAGGCGAAGGAGTGGGGGGGAGAGGCGCTGGGGGAAGGAAGACGAAGGAGTGGGGGGCTGGGGGGGCTGGGTAGGAGAAGAAGGCGTGGGAGAGGGAAGCGCTGGGGGGGCTGGGTAGGAGAAGAAGGCGTGGGCTGGGGGTAGGCAGAGATGGCGGAGGGAAGGGAGAACGTAGGAGGAGAGAGAGAAAGAAAGGGAGAGAGAAAGAGAGAGGGAAGGGCGGTTGGGGAAGGGGTGGGCAGTTGGGGGGGGAAGGGGTGGGGGGGGCCAGGGGGTGGTCAGGTGGGGGGAAGGGATGGGAGGCCCATGGGGGGGCCATGGGATGGGGACAAAGGCGCGTACCCCCGTCCCGCGCTCGTGCGCGGGGCGGGGTAAAAAAATTTGCCGTGACGGGATTGAAATGGCGCGAGGAAGACGGTACGGGTTACGCGGACACGACCGAGGCGCGTGGAGATTCGTAAAATCGAAAAAGGGCGCGTTCACGCGCAAAACGAGCACGAGAAAAAACGTAAAAAGAAAGAAAAATTAATAACTCCCAATCCAGACGTCAAAACGAAATAGCGTAAAAACAAAAAGTGGGCAGGACGACAGGGGGGAAACAAGGAAAATACGGGACGGGGGTTCCGGGAGGGGTAAAGGGCGTTCACGTACAAAAAACACAAAAAATGAACCAAAAACGCAATTTAAAAATTAATATTGAAAGATCCGTGCATCGGAATGAGGTGCAGAAAAAAGGAAAACTGTGCAGAAAGATGTGCCCGACAATCCTATCACGTCAAAACATAATCCCGACTGGGAGAAGACGCGTTCACATGGGAAAAACCCAAAAAACAAACCCGAAAATGGGATCGGAAATTAATATCGAACAAACCATTCACCGAAATGACATGCAGTAAGAAGGAAAAATGTCCGCAAGAAGTGGTGGCACAGGGTTATCACGTTAAAACGTAGTTCCGGTGGAAGTAGGAGGGGTTCATATGCGAAAAACTCCAAAAATACTCCCGAAAACTCATTTAAAATTTAATAAGTAAAAATCCGAACATCGAAAAAGGGTGGAGGAAAAAGGAAAAAGGTAGGGGAAGGCACAGGGACACGGCTGTCAAATCAAATGGGAATTCTGATGCAAATAGGGCAGGTTCACATGGAAAAATGTCAAAAATACGCATGAAAAAGTCTTAAAAAACCGGAAAATTAATAACGGACAAACCATGTATCAGAATGATGCAGAATAAAAAGGAAAAATGTCAGGGGAAAAGTGTAGTCAGGGCTATGACGTCAGATCACGGTTCCGAAGCAAGAAAAGTGCATTCACATGGAAAACCGTCTAAATTACGTAAAATGCTTCAAAAATTAATAACTCAAAAACCGTGCACCGGAACAGGGGTAGGTAAAAAGGAAAAATGAGCAGTTCGAAGGGAGGAATAGGGCTATAAGGTTGGATTTGGATTTTGGTGAACATAGGATGCATTCACAGGACAGGACCGCAAAATCAGGGAATGAAGAAAAACTGCAAGGGAACAGCCCCAAAGGTGGGGGGAACATAACTGGGTGGGTGGGAAGGGACCCCCGTAGGGTAAAATCAAGTCAAGGCATACATGCATGAGCAGGGTAAGGCATATGCAAAGGATATGCAATGTAGACGCGCAGGGACGCGTCCCCACACTTAAAACCTTAACGGATAGGGTTAACCGAGCAACAGGGACCTAGGACCACGCCACAGACCATCCACTAACTTCCCCACACTTAAAACATGAACATCACTAAGAAACAGAAGTTGTAGGGTTAGAAAAACTTGGCCCATTGCGTCAAGAATCAAGGTTGAGTATCGATGGCACGTCCAGTGTTGTTGTCGGCGCTGGAGGGACCAAGGCATCTTTACAGCACACGTTCGTCAGGGAAGGGACCACGCCGCAGCACCCAGGGAGGTAGCTAATGGAAGGAATCGCAGGAAATTCGTCGATGATGAGGGATATTGCACTCAACTCTCAATCACTCAATTGAAATGAAAGAACAGTCACTCGCCCCATGACTAATATCACTCGAGGAATAAGGATTAAGACCCATATCTCATACCCGGTTGAGGAATCGACAAGGGGGGAATGGTGCAGAAGGAGTATGCCAGGGTGCACAGTTGATGGTGCAGTAGTGCGTCCAACCCGTCTGGCATAGGTGCAAGGAGGAAGGCAAGGGAGCCTTACAGTGCAGTGTACAAAACAGGGTAATGTGTCTTGTGATGATGGCAAAAACCCATCCCGTGGGTGCATAGGGAAACGGGAACATACCTGACTCCAAGTGTCGTAACGTCCCTCAATCTCACCTCTCGGTAATTGATTGAAGAAACTCCAGTCACACTCAACCCACCCTCTGTCTCACGCTCTGTGGATAGATACAGGAGGGCAGCCTTTTCCTGAAACCCATTGATGTAATCCTCACAGTCGCTTGTGCAAAGGGTGTATACCTTGTGCGCAGTTGATGGTGCAACAGTGCATCCCGCCCTGTGCTGGCATACAGTGCAAGAATGAAGGCAAGGGAGCCTTATGGTGTAGTGCACATAACAAATCGTGCTTTGTACTTTGAGAGGCCCATCCCGTGCGTGCAACTCTTCATTCACACTTCTCACCTCTCATTTGATTGGAAGGGAAAAGACTGGTCTCTCGCCCCACCCTCTGTCTCACTCTCTGTGGATAGATACAGAGGGCAACCGTACTCACTTCCCCATCCGGTTAGGATGAAAGCTCACATCACTCAAGGGGTTGTCGATGAAGATCGCGTCATCAGTTGTTGAAGAGGCGTACCCAGGGAGGTAGCCATCAAATCGATTATTGTATTGGACAGGAACATGTCGTCTGCTAGAGGACAGTTAGTCACTTTGCAGAAAGACCCAGGACACAACGTACCAAGGGAGGCAGCTTCGGAATTGGATCCTAGGAATATCAATTAATGAATCTCTTGCTGGACTGTTGGGTGTTGCCACCTTTTCCACAGCCAGCTTCTCGCCCAAGGGTGTTTACCACCTTTTCTTGGCACGAGGCCTGCTATGACAGGGAATTGCTTCCTTTTCTCTCATAACAGATTTGTTTGTTTTTTTTTTCTTCTTTGTTTTTTCTTTTTTCTCTTAATTTCCCCTATTCCCGAGGGTGTTTCCACCTTTTCTCGAAGGATAGGTCGGCATGACAGGGATCTAAGTCCTTTTCTCCCATGACCGATATGTTTTGTTTTTTTTTTTCTCTTTTTGTTTTTCTGCAAATTGAGCAAGGAAATGGTAGAAAAACCATGTGTCAAAACCCACCTCGCCACTGTCGTTGGTGGAAAATAGAGGATAAGAGATCAAGGCTGGAAGGGGGTTTTGAGGGGACAAAGGGTTGCGTCCACCTCATCAGAAGTGGCTGAAGAATGGCTATCAGAAGTAGCATCATAAGAAGTACAATGCCGCGCCAACGAGGGAAAAGATCAAGTGTCCATAATTGTCAAGATCCCCAAGGAGGGAAGTACTTCTTCAGGCGATATCCATTGATCAGAAAGGGATCATCAGAGGCATCAACGGTCTGCACTTGGACAGAGCCATTAGGGTTGACTGCAAGTACCTTATAGGGGCCCATCCACCGCTGCTGGAGCTTGCCAGGAAACTTGCCAAAGTGTGAATCATAGGCTAGGACCAAATCACCTTCTTTGAACTCCTTGTGCTTGATGAAACTATCATGGTAAGCCTTGCGTCGAGCTTGCGTGGCTTCCATGCACTGTAGAGCCATCCTGCGAATTTCGTCCAAACATTCCAAATGCAGGAGACGGCGTTGCAGTGAATCATCATCCCCCAAACGCTCTTTGATCGCCACTCTCAAAGAGGGTAGTTCCAGTTCAACAGGAAAAACAGCTTCTGTTCCATACACCAACTGGAAAGGTGTCTGTCCCGTTGCTGCTTTATGGGAGGTTCTGTACGCCCAGAGGGCCTCTGTAAGTCGATCATCCCAATCACGACGATGTGCAGCAATTGTTCTTGTCAGAATCGAGCAGAGGATGCGATTGGTGACTTCGACTTGGCCGTTGGCTCTGGGGTAATAAGGAGTGGACTTGCGATGGCGGATCTTATACAACTCTGTCAACTCTTCCATGACTTTGTTAAGGAAATGAGTGCCTCTGTCACTTACCAGTTCTAAGGGACTGCCAAAACGGGTGATGATATTCTCGTACATGAACAGGGCCACGCTGTTACCATCGTCCCGCTTTAGGGCTTTAGCTTCACACCACTTTGTGACATAATCCGTACATACGAGGATGTATCGGTTCTGTTTCCTTTTGGTGGGAGGGTCGATCGGACCTACGAAGTCAATGCCCCACTTCTCAAACGGCTTCAAAGGAAGGATAGGTTGCAGTGGCATGGCACTTGTCCTGGTGGGTTTCCCCATTCTTTGACAAGCATCACATCTTTTACAGTAATCATAGGAATCTTTGTGGATGGTAGGCCACCAATATCCTGCTAGCATAGCCTTCCTAGCTGTAGCTTCTCCTGCAAAGTGACCTCCACATGGCTCGTCGTGGCAAGCCTTCAGAACAATCCCAATCTCTTCTCCTGCAACACATCTTCTGAGCACTTCATCTTTGCCTTTCTTGTACAGTGCACCGCCTAGCAGGGTGTAGGGGGCTGATTCTAGTATGAGCTTCTTCCTTTCCCGACTAGAAATACCAGGAGGGTATTGTTGGGTTGCCAGCAGATTGGCAATGTCCGCATACCAGGGAGTGACAGTTTCTACCAAGAATAGGGAAGCATCAGGGAGGTCTGGATCATCCTGCTCCTCATCTGCAGTTTGTGGGATACGCGACAGATGATCAGCCAGAACATGGGAACGACCAGGCTTAGTAATCACCTCAAAGTCGAACTCCTGGAATAAAAGGAGCCATCTCATCAATCGTCCTTTCACATCTGCTTTGTTCATCAAGAAGGACAGGGCCTCATGATCCACATAAAATTTAAAGTGGGTGGATAGGAGGTAGTGGCGGAACTTCTCCAGGGCAAACACCATTGCCAAGCACTCCAGCTCTGTCACTGTATAGTTTCGTTCCCTATCAGTGACTTTTCGGCTTGCGTAATAGATCGGTTGGTCCAGCTTTGAGCAGCCCTTCTGGCAGAGGACAGCACTTAAGCCTTCAATTGATGCATCAGTGTGTACATGGAACTCTTTCGTCCAATCAGGAGGTTGCAGAATGGGTGCTTCTATCAAACAATGCTTCAGAGTGTGGAAGGCTTTGTCACATTCTTCTGTCCAAGTAAACTCTGCATCTTTCCTCAGGAGCTTGTGCAAGGAGGTTGCCTTTGTTGCAAAATGGGCTATGAACCTTCTGTAGTAACCCACATGGCCTAGGAATCCCCTCAACTGTTTGAGGTTGATGGGTGCTGCCAGAGCTGCAATCTTTTCAATCTTTGCAAGGTCTGTTGATATCCCTTGTGCAGAGACAATGTGGCCCAACAGAACTCCAGAAGAGACTCCAAAGATGCATTTGTCGGGGTTGAGGGAAATCCCATACTCCCGGCATCGGTCAAAGCATTGTTCCAAATGTCCCCAGTGTTCACTGATCAAACTATAGACACAAAAGTCATCCAAATATACCTCAATAAAGTCGTGCAGATGATTCTGAAATGCGGCCATCATGACTCGTTGGAAAGTAGCAGGGGCATTGCAGAGCCCAAATGGCATCACTTGGTAAGCATAGGTCCCCCATTCTGTGGTGAAGGTTGTTTTGGATTGGTCTTCTTCTGCGATTTGGACTTGGTTGTATCCACTGAATCCATCCAGAAGAGAATAAAGTTTATGTCCTGCCACTGTGTCCAACAGTTGGTCTGTGAAAGGGATAGGAAAGTGATCCTTCTTTGTCTTGGAATTAAGCTTCCGGAAATCCACACATATTCGCAATTTGCCATTCTTCTTGGGTACAACCACGATGGGTGAAACCCATTCACTATTTGCCACTGGATAGATGAACTCGGCTTCCAGAAGCTTCAGCAACTCCGCTTTCACCTATGTGGAATAATTCGGGTTCATTCGCCTCTGTCGTTGCCGTACTGGCTTGGCATCAGGCTCCAAGTCAATATGATGTTGACATATTGTGGGATCAATCCCCTTTAGGTCTTTGTAAGACCATGCAAACACGTCCAAATTCTCTTTCAACAAGTTGTACAAAGTTGACAACTCCTCTTCTGGGAGACTGCTACCCACCTTCAAGTGGCGTTCAGTGCCTTCTGCATCCACAAAGGTTAACTGCCTTTCACCTTCTACTTCACGGATAAAGGTCCCGCGGACTGCTTCTGGGTAGAGATCCGACTCCTTCAAGGGAGTGGTGTCCTCTTCTGATATCCCACTAGAACCAACTTCTTCTTTTGGTGGAGACTTAGGTTGCTCATTAAGATGTTGGAATGGGATTAAAGCCGTTCCGGGTTTGGTTTCAAAAGTAATTACCTCTTGGCTTGAGGACTCATCTTCTGAAGATGACACATCCAAGAACGTCACATAACAGGGACCCTCTGATGCCTGTTGGGTTGGTGGGACTGGTGCTTGTTGGCACGGTGCATCATCATCATCTTTCTTCGGCAAGGATGGGTTAGGACGGCAGGAGCCACTCTTGAAAGACGGCTTGTTCTTCTTAATCCATCCCTTATAAAAGTTTTGCGTATGAGAAGATCCATTTACCAGACCGAATGGTACCATCGCCATTCTGGCCCATAGCATGAGCTCATCGGCTTCTGATACTTCTAGAACTTCTTCTTCAAATGTATCCTCTTCAGGTGGGATAGACTCTTCCATTTCACTTCCATAATCTTCTTCATCCATATCATATCCATCCTCTTCTGTCTCTGTCTCTGTCTCCGCGTCTGCTTCTGTCTCTGCTTCTGCTTCTGCTTCTGCTTCTGCTTCTGTAGGAGCTCTGTAACAGAAGAACAGATTCTCTGTGTCCTCTCCTGCCTCTGTCTCTGCTTCAGCTTCTGCTTCTGCTGTGGCCATGTAACAGGGAGAGCAGTACATCCATGCTTCTATCTCACTGTCAGAAGTGATTTCAGAAGGCATTCCTGATTCAGGCAGGAAGTATTCACCCATTGATAATGGCTTTGCATCTGTTGGAAGTCGGCTTACAGTATCCACTGTTAAGGAATGTGCCATTACTTTCTTGGGAAGGATCTGTTTGACAGCATCTTCGTCTGCTGATGTTCCATCTGTAGCCTCGTTAGGGGAATCAGAAGATAATTCCAAGGAGGTGGATCCATGTCCTTTTTGAGAACCATACAGTTTCAGCACCACTTTGTTGGGTCCTCTGCCCAAGGTCAAAGTTCCTTTAAACCAATCCGTCCTTGCTCGGGCTTCAAAAAGCCATGGTCTGCCCAGTAACAGGGGATAGGACGTACCATAAGAGTTTGGCTTCACCACCAAATAGGTCAGCCAATAATCTTTTCCAGCCACTGTAGTCTTCACATATGGGAGAATGCCCAAAGGCTTGATTATACTCTGATCCGCCAGTCTGATGAGCCATTGGGTTGGTTGCACACCTTGTAAGCCTAGATCCTTCATTGTAACATCCGTCATAATGTTCACCGATGAACCACCATCAATCAGTGCATTTGCAATGAAGCAGCCTTCTATCCATGCGCCAGTCTCTGGAGTACCTGGATCTAGGAAAGCATTAGCCACATCCACTTCTTTTACAGGCTCTGGAGCCTTGTTGGACTTTGTTACTATTGAGGGAGCAATCCTTAAACCATGTCTTTTTGTCAGTATACTTTTGAATCTTTTCCGGCAACTGGGAGACAACATCAATAATTGTCGAAATGTGAGGTTTGGTTTAAAGGTATCTAGATCTCTAACCAGATCGTATTCCTTAATAGGATCCACTGGCTTTTCTAATCGGTTAGGGAATGGGGCAACACCCATTTTCATTTTCCCTCTTCCTTCCAACAGAGGAATTACAGGAACTTCTTCTGCCACTTGTGGCACTTCCTCCTCTTCTGTCTCCTGGACCTCTGGTCATGTCTCTGTAACTCTCTGTGGCACTGTAGGGCTCTGTACGGCACTGTTAGGCTCTGTTCTGTTCTGTTCTTCTGGTGGAAGATTGAACTTCACTGTTCTGGCAGGAGGGTTTTCTCTTTCTGGATAGGTGGTTCCTTCTGCTTTGCACGCGTGATGGCAGCAACTTCCAATTCCACCAAATTGGAGGTAGGCTCTTGGGCCTTGGCTGGATTATCAGTAGCACTGTTTTTTACTGGTGTTGGACTTGGGCAATCTTTTGCAGTGTGGCCTTCTCCTTTGCATCGACTGCATAAGGGCTTGTAATCCACTGACCTTCGAGGATTTGGACAATTTGGTGAGATGTGTCCCTTTTCTCCGCATCTGTAACACTCCACTTCTGATCTCTGACCACCGCCAGACTGTCTGCCTCTGTAACTTTGGGAAGGAAATCTTCTGGGTCCGAAATTAGGACCAAACTCTCTAGGCTTGGGTCCAATATCTTGTGTTGTCATTTTGGATTCCAGCAAGTTAAATCTTGCGTCTTCTTCCTTTCTTCTCCTATCATGCATCTCCTTCAAAGAGCAAATGTCCTCTGTATGATTCTTCCGCAAACAGTAGGAACAGAAGGCTCCAGGGATGGTTGGTTTCCGTGTACATTCAGTGGCTAAATGGCCTGCTTGATGACACTTACCACACCAAGTATTTGACCGCATCACATCTCTTCCTGCTCCTGCAACGTTGGATATGCTAGCGGTATTCACTTTCAGCGTCTGTAGTTGTTCTGTAATCACATCCATCAACTCCTTTTTTATGTTTGCAACTGAGTTGGATAAATAATCCTTCAAGCTTTCTCCTCCGGACGTACTGGCAGGAGGGTTTTGAGGAGTCTCTGTAATCACTGCATAAACGGGTTGGGCTGGTACAGAGGGGTCTCTGTTCTGGTTCTGATTCAGTGCTCCTGTTTGAAATGTTGGCTGTTGACTCCAGTTGGTAGGATTCCACTGTTGCTGCTGATTTGGCATTGAGGAAATTGGTTGGGACCATTGTTGTTGTGGTTGAGCCATCATTTGAGGCATGGATTGTGGCCACTGTGGATTTGGTGCACTGTACTGTGATACCGGGGGCATCTGTTGGTAGGGATAGGGAACAGTCCCTGGAACCGCATTTGGTGGGTACATCATTCCTGGCATCAGAGGAGGTAAGACTCCTCTTCCTGTATTCATCGCCAATCTAGCTTCCACTTCATCGTACAGTCTTGCACCTTCTGTTGCAGCTTGCAGTGTGGCTGGTCTTTGCAGCTCCACAAACTTACGGACTTCTGGTTGTAATCCTCTGAGAAACACTCCCTTCTGAATGCCATCATCTAGATTATGGTTAGTCCATCTCTTCAGGATGGATTCCATTCGTGAGACATAGGCTTCCACTCTTTCTCCAGAGGACTGACTTAGGTTCATAAATTCCTCTCTCATCCGCTCTTCAAAACCTTCACGCCTGAATTTAGTGAGGAAGGCCAACTTCAGGTCATCCCATGTGCCAAAAGTTCCTGCTGCTTGTCTCTCATACCACTGAAACGCCGCGCCCTTGAAAGTGGCGGGGAATATTGCTAACCAATGCTCAGGGGTTCTGGCATTGTTAGCCACACATGCTACCATAAACTCTGCTACATGAAGATCGGGGTCTTCATTGTACTCTCCCTTAAAAACTGGCAATGGGACTACATTTACTGGTCTGTCATCAATATTTCCAGGACGGATCTGGCTTGGAAGTGGACCTCCAGCAGGAGGAGGAAGGGCTTGATGTGCCATTGGGACTTCTGTAAAGAGTTCCGCAAGGGCGTCAAAGGCGGCTTCTGCTGCGAGCTCGCTCTCGGCTCTGATTTTTGCTTTCTCTCTTCTCACGTACCTCTGGACTCGTTCTAACGCTTGCCTTTTTATTGCGTCATTCATCAGGGGGTTGGCTCCACTATGTTGTTAGTGCTCCACAGAGGGTTAACAGAAGGCCTCAGTCTCTGTAGGACTCTCTTGCCAACATTTCTTCTACTTCTTTCTTTTCAACGTCCCTGAATTCTGCTTTCATGCCACTACAGAGAGGAAGGTATTCGGTTCTGAAGGTGTCAAAATGCATACGTCTGAGCATTGTGGTGGTACCATCATCATAGTAATGCCAACTTCTGATGGTTTCAATAGTGTATGTTGTGAAAAACACTCTGTCTACCAACTTCCAGTGGGTTGCTAATTGAACAAACAGAAGATTATCAGTACACCAAGCATCCTATGTATCTTGTTGTTGAGCATCTACGAACAAATTCCAACTCTTTTCCTTCTTGTCTTTGTGAACCTCTACAGACCAAGACTCCTGAAGCTTCTTCACAATCTCCCACTTGATGTTGTCTGGAAACTTCTCAATGAATGCCAAATCTTCCATGGATGTTCATTCTCTCTGTTTCTGCTCTTCAGTTTGTTTCCAAACAGTTTGCCACCGAGTGGCAAGTTTCTGCTGCTTCAATAGGAAGAGGAAACTATCCACCACATAGAGCATGCATCATGATGGTGATGTGTTTCCGCCATTGTGGGATGAACTTCTTGTGGAAAGTGGCTTTGATTATGAGAAACTCCAACTCTTCAGTGGAAGAAGGAACTTTACAAACATCCATTGAATTCTTCTCTTCTTGGCAATGCCATTTCCTTCATTTTCAGCCTCTTTTGGTGCTTGTTGATGGCAAGCTTCCCCGGCTGCGCACCAAAAACATGGAGCCCCGAGAGGAACACCAAGGAAAAAGGAATTCTCTTGCAAGAAAATCTATCTTGTAACATCAACAAGCTTGTTTATCATGTTTCATATAATCACAATGAAGAAAAGAACACCAGGCACAACAAATCTTCATGCAGCATCATGTAGATCTCCCACGGTTTTTAATAGAATCAACCATATTCTTCAATATCTTCATAAAATCCATCAATAGAACAAAGAAAGCAAAGGAATACACCATCTTTGAATGGAAATACATCACATAGTATTCATCTTCAATATCTTCATAGTCTTCTCTCTCAATCTCTCATATACAATCACTCTGTTTGAGTAGAATTGGCTATCTCTGACTCTCTCTATCTCACTCTATCAATAATACATCATGTCCTCACTACAATCTCTCAAAAATCACTCTCAATAATCACTCTTAGGTCGTGGATACCCCTCCCAAGAGGTATGTCTGATATGAAGAGTCACCAGAGCCACTACAGTGTCTCTTCACGGCTCACTACTGTCACTTCACTCTAGTCTTCTCTTGAGTCTTTAACAGCTACTTCTTCCACTTCCTTCAGCTCTTTTACACTTGTATTCACCTCTTTCCAAGGCTAGAAAACTTTCCCCAAAGTCACACATACATTCCACAGAACACTTACAGAAGCATACAGAACAGTCTACAGAACAGTACCAGAACAGAGACAGTACAGAACAGAATAGAGACAGAACAGAAGCAGAAGCTCTACAGAAGACCTACAGAAGGTTACAGAAGGTCATCAAAACTTCATAACTCATTCTCAAATCATTCCAAACTCTCACAAACCATTCAATAAGCTTTCACAAGATCTCAATCTTCATTAATCAATACTTCATCCCTCCTTACAGAAGACAATCAGAACAAAACAGACCAAAACAGAACAAAACAAAAGGTATACAGAAGCATTCAGAACCTATCAGAATATCACAGAACCACCAACAAACATCATGATCTTCCAAAACACAATCAATATCATCCAAAACATTCTCAAACCACTTCCAAATCAACCAATCATCCCATAAAATCAACCATTCAGCTCTCAAAAACAACAAAAATCAGCCAAAAAACAAGTCATTTCAACACTCAACATTTATTTATGTAGCTGAAGACTGCTAGGTATTCACTTTTGTCGGTTTAATTGTATTATTTTACTAACGATTGTGAATGCTTCAGTTGATGTGTAGAGATAGCAGTAGTGGTGGAGGAAAGCATTGGAGGATAGCGAGTATTCAATTTATTGATTATATTTAAATGGGCGCATACCTTAGACATGATGCCTATATTTTGTCACGCCTATTTATTGAGGCGTTGGATATTTATTATTATTTTGTATGCACATGGGCGCACGATTATGTTATTTCTACTTGGACATTGTATTGGGCATGCCAGACTCTTTGGGCACCGTCCATTAGCTTTATTCCTATTTTGTGTTAAAGCAAACTCAAAAGCTAAAAGCTTGCTATTTTGTAATTTGGGCTATTATTTGAGCTTGAAGATGATTAATACATAAAATACATGCTTTGTGGAGCGCTCACACAAGGCATGGGGGGAGATTGCACCCAATTGGTCTCTTGTTCATATCGTTCATGCTTTTTACCTTGTAATTTGTGCAAAAGGTAGAGTTCTATTGTTCTTGGGGACCTTCCGGCATTCACTACGCGACCGTACAACATCCGATCTACGCACCACTTACCAGCTCTAGGGGACTGCCAAAATGGGTGATGATATTCTCGTACATGAACAGGGCCACGCTGTTATCATCGTCCCGCTTTAGAGCTTTGGCTTCATACCACTTAGTAACATAATCCGTACATACTAGGATGTATCTGTTCTATTTTCTTCTGGTGGGTGGATCAATGGGACCCACGAAATCAATCCCCCACTTCTCAAATAGCTTTAGGGGAAGAATGGGTTGAAGTGGCATAGCACTGGTCTTGGTGGGTTTCCCCATCCTCTGACAGGCATCACATCTTTTACAGTAATCATATGCATCCTTGTGGAGGGTTGGCCACCAGTAACCTGTTAGCAGAGCTTTCCTGGATGTAGCTTCTCCTGCAAAGTGGCCTCCACATGGTCATGGCAATCCTTCAAAACAATCCCAATCTCATCTCCTGCAACACATCTTCTGAGCACTTCATCTTTGCATTTCTTGTATAGTGCACCGCCTAACAGGGTGTAGGGGGATGATTCTAACATAAGCTTCTTCCTGTCGCGACTAGAAATGCCAGGAGGATACCATTGGGTTGCCAGCAGATTGGCAATGTCTACATACCAGGGGGTTACAGTTTCAACTAGGAATAGAGAAGGATCAGGGAGGTCTGGATCATCCTGCTCCTCGTATGCAGTTTATGGGATACACGACAAATGATCAGCCAGCACATGGGAACGACCAGGTTTGGTAATTACCTCAAAGTCGAACTCCTAGAATAGAAGGAGCCATCTCATCATTCATGCTTTCACGTCTGCTTTGTTCATCAGGAAGGACAGGGCCTCATGATCCACATAAAATTTAAAGTGGGTAGACAGTAGGTAGTGGCGAAACTTCTCTAGGGCAAACGCCATTGCCAAGCACTCAAGCTCTGTCACTGTGTAGTTTCGTTCCCTATCAGTGACCTTTTGGCTTGCATAATATATCAATTGATCTAATTTGGAGGGGCCCTTTTGACATAGGACAGCACCTAGCCTTTCAACTAATGCATCTTGTGCACATGGAACTCCTTCGTCCAATCAGGAGGCTGTAAAATAGGTGTCTAGATCAGGCATTGTTTTAGGGTATTAAAGGCTTCTTCACAGTCATCCGTCCAAAGGAAATAAGCTTCTTTCCTTAGGAGCTTGTGCAGAGGGGCTGCATTAGTTGCAAAATGTGCAATAAATCTTCTGTAATAGCCCACATGGCCAAGAAATCCTCTCAATTGTTTGAGGTTTGTCGGCGCTGTTAAGGCGGAAAACTTTTCACCGGTCTATTGCAATTCCTTGTGCAGAGAAAATATGGCCCAAAAGAACTCTTGAGAAGACACCAAAGACACATTTGTCAGGGTTGAGAGAAATCCCATACTCTCGGTATCTGCCAAAACATTGCTCTAGGTGTCCCTAGTGCTCACGGATCAAACTATAGACATAGAAATCATCAAGATACACCTCAATGAAATCATGTAGATGGTTCTGGAAGGCCGCCATCATTACTCGTTGGAAGGTGACAGGAGCATTACAGAGCCCGAATGGCATCACTTTGTAGGCATACATCCCCCATTCTGTGGTGAAGGTTGTTTTAGATTGGTCCTCTTCTGTGATTTGGACTTGGTTATATCCGCTAAATCCATCCAAGAGGGAATACAGCTCATGGCCTGCCACTGTGTCCAACAGTTGGTCTGTAAAAGGGATAGGGAAGTGATCCTTCTTCGTCTTCGAATTGAGATTTCGGAAGTCAACACATATTCGGAGCTTCCCATTCTTCTTGGGTACTACCACAATGGGCGAAACCCATTCACTGTTAGCCACGGGATAGATGAACTTTGCTTCAAGAAGTTTCAATAATTCGGCCTTCACCAGAGTAGAATAATTAGGATTCATCCATCTTTGACTTTACCTTATATGTTTGGCATCGGGCTCTAGTTCAATGTGATTTTGACATACTGTGGGATCAATCCCCTTTAGGTCTTTATAGGACCAAGCAAACACATCTAAGTTCTCCTTTAGTAGGTCTCGAAGGACCACCAGTTCTTCTTCTGGAAGATTGAGACCCACTTTCAGGTGACGTTCAGTACCCTCAGTATCCAAGAATGTTACTTGTCTTTCACCTTCCACTTCACGGATAAGTGTCCCACGGATTGCTTCTAGGTAGAGGTCTGACTCCTTCGAGAGAGTCGTATCCTCGTCTGATGTCCCACTAGAACCAGTGTCCTCCTTCTGAACAGATGACTCATTCGTTTGTTTAATTTGCTGAAAGGGTATCAGAGCCTTATGTGCTTTTGTTTGAGTGCTGACCTCTTCAGGACTCAAGGCTTCATCTTCAGAGGATGCGTCCAGGAATGTCACATAGCACGGACCTGCTAGAGGCTGTGACTTTGAGGGCTTGGGCTTCTGTTGGCAAGGGGCATCATCATCATCTTCTCTTTGGACTGAATAGTCAGGGCGACAAGAGCCATTGGTGAACTTAATTTTTACGCCTTTAATCCACTGCTTATATAGATTCTGCATACTTTGGGGTCCATTGACCAACCCAAACGGAACCATGGTCATTCCATCCAGTACCCTGAGATATTCGGCCTCGGAGGTCTCTGTAGGGACGTCAACCAGATCATCCTCTATCAGAGGAAATTCTTTATCTGCACTTCCATAGCCTACTTTATTTTCTTCCTCATCAGTTTCATTCTCATCTTCTGGAGGCTCTGCCTCGGCCTCTGTAGAGGCTCTGTAGGAGAAGAACAGATCGTCTGCCTCTGCATCTGCTTCTACTTCTGTCACAAGTTTTGACTTTGCTCCTGCCTCTAGCTCTGGCTCTGTATCTATTACTGTCTCTGTAACTGTACTGTCTCTATATTGACTCTGCTCTGTCTCTGCGACTGTCATGTAACAGGGAGAACAATACATCCATGCTTCTATTTCACTGTCAAAGGTGATTTCAGAAGTTAATTCTAATTGAGGTGAGAGATATTCACCCATGGTCAAGGATTTTACTTCCCTTGGCAGTTGGCTTACAGTGCCCATTGTTAGGGACTATGCCTCTATTTTCTTAGGAAAGATTTGCTTAACAGCCTCTTCATCTCCTGATGTACCATTTGTTACCTCGTTAGAGGATTCAATTATGACTTCAATGGATGTGGATCCATTGCCTTTTTGCAATCCATACAGCTTTAACACCGCTTTATTGGGTCCTCTACCTAGGGTTAGGGTCCCTTTGAACTAGTCTGTCCTGGCTCTTACTTCAAAAAGCCAAGGTCTTCACAACAACAGAGGGTATGAGGTCCCATAAGAATTTGGTTTGACCACCAAATATGTCAGCCAATAGTCTCTTCCTGCAAGGGTTGTTTTTACATATGGGAGGATGCCCAACGGTTTGACTCTACTTTGGTCTGCCAATCAGATAAGCCACTGTGTAGGTAAAATTCCTTGCAACCTAAGTCTTTCATGGTGACATCCGTCATTATGTTTACTGATGAGCCTCCATCAATCAAGGCATCTGAAATGAAGCATCCTTCTATCCATACACTAATCTCTGGGGTTCTAGGATCTAAAAATGCATTAGCCACATCTACTTCCTTTATAGGCTCCGAGGCCTTATTAGTCTTGGTCGCTGTTGAAGGAGTGATCCTTAGTCCACGCCTTCGTGTCAAGATGCTTTTGAATCTCTTTTGGCAGCTGGGAGACAGCATCAGCAACAACTGCCAGAATGTTAAGTTTGGTTTAAAAGTATCTAGGTCTTTGACCAAGTCATAATCTTTAATAGGATCCACAGGCTTCTCTAGCCGGCTGGGGAATGGGGCTACACCCATGTTCATCTTTCCTTTTTCTTCTAACAATTGATGCATCGGCACTTCTTCTATTTCTAGAAGTGCTTCTGTATCATCTATCTCTTGGGCCTCTGGTCCTGTACTGTTCTGTACTGCTCTGTCCCTCTGTAGGTAGGTTGAACTTCACAGTCTTGGTAGGAGAGTCATTTCCATTCTGAACCACTGGTTCCTTCTTTTTGGTGCGCATCACAGCAGCAACTTCCAACTCGACCAAATTGGAAGCAGGTTCTTGTACCTTCTGTTGGCTATCAGTCACATTTGCCTTTACAGGGGCTGGACTGGGACAGTCCTTTGCAGTGTGGCCTTCTCCTTTGCATCGACTACATAAGGGCTTGTAATCCACTGACCTTTTGGGATTTGGACAATTTGGTGAAATCTGTCCGTTTTCTCCGCATCTGTAACACTCCACCTCAGATCTCTAACCACCGCTAGACTGTCGTCCTCTGTAACCTTGAGAGGGAAACCTCCTTGGACCGAAATTAGGACCAAACTCTCTAGGCTTGGGTCCAATATCCTGTGTTGTTATTTTGGATTCTAGCAAGTTGAATCTTGCATTTTCATCCTTCTGTCTTCGTTCATGCATCTCTTTCAGAGAGCACATATCCTCTGTATGGTTATTCCGCAAATAGTAAGAACAGAAGGCTCTAGGAATGGTTGGTTTTCGGGTACATTCAGTGGCTAAATGACCCGCTTGATGGCACTTTCCACACCAAGTATTTGACCGCATCACATCTCTTCCGGCTCCTGCAGAAGTGGATATATTGGTGGTACTCACCTTCAACGTTTGTAACTGCTTTGTAATCACATCCAGAAGCTCTTTCTTGATACTTGCAAACTGAGTTCGATAAGTAGTCCTTCAAATTTTCACCTCCTGCAGTGCTTGTTGTAGGGTTTTGGGAAGCTTTTGTAATTACTGCATACACTGGTTGGGTAGATCCAGAAGGTCCTCTGTTCTGGTTCTGATTCAAAGCTCCTGTTGAGACTTGGGGTTGTTGATTCCAGTTGGTAGGATTCCACTGTTTTTGAATCGCCATTGGAGCAACTGTTTGAGGCCACTGTTGTTGTGGTTGAACCATCATCTGAGGCACTGTCGTCTGCGGTGACCACACTGGATTAGGTGCACTATACTGTGGTACTGTTTGCATATGGGGATAGGGGTAGGGAACTGTCCCTGGGACCGCATTTGATGGGTATACCATTCCAGGCATAGGAGGAGGTAAGACTCCTCTTCCTGGAGTCATTGACAGCCTTGCTTCAACTTCGTCATACAATCTTGCACCTTCCACTACAGCTTGCAGATTGACTGGTCTTCTCAATTCCACGAACTTGCAAACTTCTAGTTGTAGGTCCCTGAGAAACACTCCTTTCTGGATTCCTTCATCCAAATGATGGTTAGTCCATCTCTTCAGGATGGATTCCATTCGCAAGACATAAGCTTCTACTCTTTCTCCAGAGGACTGACTTAGGTTCATGAACTCCTCTCGCATCCACTCTTCAAAACCTTCATGCCTGAATTTAGTGAGGAAGGCCAACTTTAGGTCGTCCCATGTGCCAAAAGTTCATGCTGCTTGTCTCTCATACCACTGAAACGCCGCGCCCTTGAAAGTGGCAGGGAATATTGCTAACCAATGCTTAGGGGTTCTAGCATTGTTAGCCACATATGCTACCATAAACTCTGCTACATGAAGATCAGGGTCTTCATTGTACTCTCCCTTAAAAACTGGCAATGGGACTACATTTGCTAGCCTATCATCAATGTTTCCAAGAAAAATCTGACTAGGAAGGGGACGCCATGGGGACTTCTGTAAAGAGTGCTTTTAGGGCATCCAAGGAAGCTTCTGCTCTGCGAGCTCATTCTCAGCTTTGATTTTTTCCTTCTCTCTTCTCATGTACCTCTGGACTCGTTCTAACGCTTGCCTCTTTATTGTGTCATTCATCAGGGGGTTGGCTTCAACCATTTGGTCTGGACTCAACAGGATAGTATCCGAGAGGGCTTTAGTCTCTGATAGATTCTCTAGCCAACATCTCCTTTACTTCCTTCTTTTCAACATCTTTGAATTCAGCTTTCAAACCACTACAGAGGGGAAGATATTATGTTCTAAAAGTATTAAAACTCATTCTTCTTAGGATCATTGTTGCGTCATTATAATAATGCCAGCTTCTGAGGGTTTCAACAATGTTTGTTGTGAAAAACACTCTGTCTACCAACTTCCAGTGGGTTGCTAATTGAACAAACACAAGATTATCAGTGCACCAAGCATCCCATGTATCTTGTTGTTGAGCATCCACGAACAAATTTCAACTCTTTTCATTCTCGTCTTCATGAACCTCCACAGACCAAGACTCCTGAAGCTTCTTCACAATCTCCCATTTGATGATGTCTGGAAACTTCTCAATGAATGCCAAATCTTCCATGGATGGTCATTCTCTCTGTTTCTGCTCTTTAGTTTGTTTCCAAACAGTTTGCCACCAAGTGGCAAGTTTCTGCTGCTTCAACAGAAAGAGGAAATAGCCCACCACATAGAGCATGCATCATGATGGTGATATGTTTCCGCCATTGTGGGATGAACTTCTTGTGGAAAGTGGCTTTGATTATGAGAAATTCCAACTCTTTAGTGGACGAAGCAACTTTACAAACATCCATTGCATTCTTCTCTTCTTGGCAATGCCATTTCCTTCATTTTCAGCCTTTTCAGGTGCTTGTTGATGGCAAGATTCCCCGGTTGCACACCAAAAACATGGAGCCCCAAGAGGAACACCAAGGAAAAGGGAATTCTCTTGCAAGAAAATCTATCTTGTAACATCAACAAGCTTTTATTTCATTCTTTTTGATCATCAAAACAAAGAAAACAAGAATTCTTCATGCAACATCATAGTAGATTTCTCCCACGGATTTGATAGAATCAACCATATTCTTCAACATCTTCACAAAATCCATCAATATAACAAAGAACACAAAGGAATAGACCATCTTTGAATGGAAATACATGACATATTATTCATCTTCAATATCTTCATAGTTCTCTCTCTCAATCTCTCATATATAATCACATTGTTTTGATAGATTTGACTATCTTTGTCTCTCTCTCTCTCTCTCCATCAATAGTATATCATATTCTCACTACAATACTCTCATAATAACCCTCAATAATAATTATTAGGTCGTGTATGCACCTCCCAAGAGGTATGTCTGATATGAAGAGTCACCAGAGCCACTACAGTGTCTTTTCACAGCTCACTACTGTCACTGTCACTTAGTCTTCTCTTCAGTCTTCAACAGCTGTTTCTTCCACCTGTTTTAGCTCCTTTGAACTTAGATTCATCCTTTCCAAAGGTTAGAAAAATTTTCCAAAGTCACACATACATTCTATAGATTACTTATAGAAGGTCTACAGAACAGTACCAGAACAGCTACAGTACAGTTACAGAACAGAGACAGAAGCTCTACAGAAGATCTACAGAAGGTTACAGAAGGTCATCAAAACCTCATAACTCATACTCAAACCATTCCAAACTCTCAAAAACTATTCAATAAGATTTCACAAGATCTCAATCTTCATCAATCATCAATCCATGCTTCATATAGAAGACAATCAGAACAAAACAGAAGCTATACAGAAGGTATATAGAACCAATCAGAACCTATCAGAACATCACAAAACCTCATATCTCCACTGAAAATCATCATGAACTTCCAAAAAATAATTAATATCATCCAAAACACTCTCAAATACTTCCATTAACAATCATACATCACTCTAAATCCACCAAAAATCAATCATTCGGACCTAAAAAACAACAAAAATTAGTCAAAAATTCCGTCTTTTTCCACTCTCTAGAGCGCCTGATGAAGGCATGACTCTTGCTGAAGCCAAATTGACATGAGTGCTATATAAGAAGTCATCGAATGCTTGTGAGCATACATTGGAAGGTAGTTCAAGGTTACAAGAAGCCATTGCTTGTGTTGGAGCTCTGTTATGAGCTAAAATCAGAGTACACAAACATGGGACAGAAGGTTGAACTGCTGTATACAGAGTATACATAGCATATGCAACACTTTGGAAGAGCCTTGAAGCTCTCTGACATACTTTATGGACCTCATTGGAGCCTAGGATCACTCTAGAAGACATATGTATCAGTTCTCATGCCTTTGAGCTGAAATTCCTTGAAGAAAATACTCAGATCTGGAAGTGTAAACAGGCTAGAAACCTGTCTCAAAACAGTGGGCAGCAAGCATTAGCTTCCATTGAAGCATTACATAACACTTGGCTGGCATTTGTTATATGTATGACATGGGATATGTCTGCTGGAGGTTTTATGGATTGAGTTGAGCATTAAGTGATCATGGAAGTTGAAGTCTAAGGCTGGTAATTACTGTAGTGACATTGTCTAAGTGGTTGCAAGCAGTAAATGAAATCTATGACTTGGATTCATGAAGATAGGATGCCTGTAGTTACCCGAATGCTCATGTATTGAACCTAACACTTCAAAGTGAATGTCTGACATGATTTGAGGCTGTTTTGGAGCTAGATAGACTTTGGTTTACTGAGAAGTTGCTGATTGCAATCTGTAAGCAGAAGGTTTGACACTTATACCTACTATCTATGCACTGACTTGTGCCCCGTTGGTTATGCTTGGACTGCTACATGTATTAGCAGATGTCTATGAAGGTTTGGGACATGTATGACATATATACCACTCAGTTTTGGGCTTGAAATCACTGCTGGTCATTCACAAAATTACAGTTTTCAGATTGCATGTATGTATCCTGGTAGTGAGGTTGGAAGAGTTTCAACTGAAGTAAATACATTGCATCTGTATTGACTGTTTTGCCTACAGGTTAGGCCACTTGGTTGTGGGCTATTTTGGATTTTCAGTGGGCTGAAATATCCTATTTTTTTACTGCAATTAATTGCAGAAAACTGTCATAAACAGTTGTTGCTGGCTGAAGTCAGTCAAGTTGACTTATTGGTTTGTAGGTAGTCAGGCACTGTCTATAAAATGGCAAATGCAAATAGAACTGATAACATAGCCCAGATTGTGGGAGAAAAGCTTGATAGCAATAATTATGCAATATGGAAGTTCCGCATGGAGAACTTTTTGATAGGCAAGGGATACTGGGACTTAGTGACAGGTGTTGAGGCTGAACCTGAAGTTCCAGAAAGGAACCCTACAGCTGATCAAAGACGAGTGCATCGAGCTTGGACGGAAAGAGCTCGCAGAGTTTTACATTGGCTGTCATTATGTATCTCGGATGCTATAACACAATATTAGTGAGTTTGGGAATCTCCCAATTCCCATTTTTTGAATACTAAAAGGGTGGCACCCGGATAAAATTTCCATAAGTTTCTCAAAACCATATGATGTGACCTATCATTGGAAAGCGCTTGAAAAATGGAATCTATTGAGCTATAGAGCACTCGATTTGGAGTAATAGTGTTCAAGTTATGACAAATGCAAACATTTGACCATGTGTCCCAACCTTATGGGAAATTCCCATATTCCCCAATATGGTGTTCTATGGTGATGCAGATCATGATTTGTAAGAGCCCAGCAGATGCATGGAACATATTGATCAAATACTATGGCACAACCACTAGTGCCAGGAAGATACAGTTGAAGCAGAAATTCAACAACATGGAGAGAAAGAGTAGATCCATACAGTATTATGTCATAAAGGTTAAGACCATAGCAGATTACCTGGCATCTGTTGGTTCACAGGTTGAAGATGAAGATATGGTTGCAGTGACCTTAAATGGCTTGGGTCCTGAGTATAATTCTTTTGACACTTTAGTGTCTATGCGGGCTGAAATGCCTAACTTTAATGAGCTGGTTGCATTATTGATTCATGAAGAGGTGAAGCTTGGCTCAGCTACAGGGTCAAGCAGTTCAAAGAATAAGGATGCAATTTTTTACATGAATCAGCACAGCCGTGGTGGCAGCCGTGGCAAGGGTTATGGATCTGGTAGAGGAGGCCAGCAGAATGCATCCTATGGTAATAGCAATCAGCAGTTATCAAATGCAAGAGGTGGTGGAAATTTTCAAGGTAGGGGGAGATCTAACTCCAGTGGCAGAGGCTCATGGCAGCAACAGCGTCAGTCAGACAATCCAAATAAGGATAAGGATTGTCATTACTGCGGAAAGTATGGGCATATTGCAAAGGATTGTTGGAAGAAGCAAAGAAACCAGAAAGGTAAACAGCATGGACACTATGCTATGTCCAGTTAGGCAGATGACTCTGGTGATAGACTGTTTGCCATGCAATATGTCAAAGATAAGGCTACTGAAAAATCATCTGATGATACAGTGTGGTACATTGATTCATGGGCATCGAACCACATGACCCCTCATGGTGACTGGTTCACTGATATGGTGGCTGAAAAGCATGGCTATGTATGCATAGGTGATGACACGCAGCATGGCATTGAGCATAAAGACAAAGTGCCTCTTGTGGTTCATGATGGCAGGAAGAAAAATTTGCATGATGTCTTGCATGTCCCTTCAATTACAAAGAACTTATTGTCTATCCGGAGCAGAACTTGCAGGTTAGATTCAATAAGCATGGCCGCTTTATTGAAGAGTTTGGCAATGGCTGCAAGTTGATAGCTCATGGTCATAGGAATGGCAGAATGTTTACTCTTGATGCTTCTTTGCTAGAGCTGAATTCAACTATGTTTGCCCATGGTTCTGGCACTGTTAGGGATTTGGAAATATGGCACAAGAGAGTGGGGCATGTCAATTTGCAAAGGCTGCAAATTATGCAAAAGAGACAGCTGGTTACAGGTTTACCCAAGTTCCAATATTCAGATATTGGTCATGTATGCGAGGCTTGCCAGTTCGATAAGCAGTCACGATTCCCGTTTGTCAGGCATGTAGGACAAAGTACACGTCCATTGCAGTTAGTGCACTCTGATTTATGGGGGCCAGCTCATAATGTATCTATGGGAGGTTCCAGATATTATGCATCTTTCATTGAAAACTATAGTCGCTATACCTGGCTTTACATATTGAAAACAAAAGATGAGGTCTTTGCTGTTTTTCAGCAATTTAAAGCACAAGTTGAGAAGGAGTTTGAATGCTATATCTCTTGCTTGAGATTTAGTAGTGGTCGGGAGTATGTATCAAATGAATTTGATGATTTCTTGGCTGAAAATGGCATTCGTAGGTAGCTCACCTACAGCTACACTCCGCAGCAGAACGGAGTAGCTGAAAGGAAGAATAGGGTTCTGATGGAAGCTGCCTAGGGCCATGATGAATGAAAAGCATATGCCGCTTTATTATTGGCAGAGGTTGTTACGACAGCCGTATACATTCTGAACAAGACTCCCACTGTAGGTATTCATGAGATGACGCCGTTTGAGAGGCAGTATGGCTATAAGCTGGATGTAAGTCACATGAAAGTGTTTGGTTGTCTTGCTTATGTGCATATCCCAGATGAGAAAAGGAAGAAGCTGGATCCAAAAGCGCATAAGTGTGTTTTCATTGGGTATTCGCAGGAGAAGAAGGCATACAAATGCTATGATCCCTTTACCAGGGAGACTTTGGTGAGCAAGGATGTCATCTTTGATGAGATGGGCTCTTGGTATGGATCACCAGTTGTTGTGCCATCAGATATGCCTTCCATTCATGTATCTACAGTTCATTTGCAGCAGAGCACTACTATGACATGACCTAGTAGTCACACAGTATCCCCATGGACATGGAGATTGAGGAGCTCACCATCCACTGACACCAGTATGTTAGTGAGGGGGAGACATGATGTCTTGGATAGCAAAGGAAAAGAGAAAGCTACTGAGGATGCATCTAGTATGATGACACATGGTAGAATGACTTCTGGCTATGAGTCTGCTGATACTTTGGATAGCGAACTTGGTATTCCAACTGTCTATACACCTGGCACAAGGTAGAGCAGGAATATTCCACCTCATGAGAGAGGGGAATCGAGTAGTGCGCCACAGCTTAGACACTCGCAGAGGGTCAGATACCCTGTTGATAGGTTGACATACAGTGGCTACTCTGCAAAGCATTATGCTTACATGACAAAAGTGATGGAGATTAAAGAACTAGGTACATATGCTAAAGCAGTGAAAGATGAGAACTGGTATGTAACCATGGACGAAGAAATGAATGCCTTGGCTGAAAATAAAACATGGGATTTAGTGCCACTGCTCGAAGGGAAAAAGACCATTGGCTGCAAATGGGTCTACAAAATCAAATGCAAGTCAGATGGTAGTGTGGAGAGATACAAAGCCGGGCTGGTCGCAAAGGGATATGCCCAATAGTATGGACTTGATTATGGGGAAACATTCAGCCCTGTTGCCAAGATGGCAACCATATGCACTGTGATTGCCTTGGGTGCTGCTAAAGACTGGAAATTGCAGCAGATGGACGTTAAGAATGCATTTCTTAATGGTGACGTGGATGCAGCATTATGTATGCAGGCTGAAAAAGGCATTGTATGGGTTGAAGCAGGCTCCGAGAGCTTGGAATGCTAGGATTAGTAACTACTTGCAGAGATTGGGTTTTGCTGTTGGCAGGGCTGATCACAGCCTATTTACAAAGAAGACTGGTAGTGCTGGTCATATACGTTGATAATTTGATAATCACTGGTGATGATGACTTGGGCATACAATATGTTATGAAGATGCTGAAATCTGAATTTGACATGAAAGACCTAGGAGAACTGAAGTATTTCTTGGGCATCGAGGTAGTTCCAGCTGAAAATGGTTTATGGCTGATTCAGAAGCACTATGCCATGGAGATGCTGAAGAAGTATGTCATGGCTGAATGCAAACCATTGGATACACCTCTTGATCAAAATGTCAAGCTGGACATGAACATTGGGGCTGAAGTAGAGGATGTGACTATGTACAGGCAGATGGTTGGTAGCTTGATTTACCTGACCATCACTAGGCCTAACTTGAGCTATATTGTAGGGCTCATAAGCCAGTTTATGCAGAAGCCTAGAAAGCCACACTTGGATGCAGTTAGATGCATTATGAGATATGTTAAGTCCACTGTAGAGTATGGGCTGTTCTATGTTAGAGATAAGCCCTTGATATTAACTGGATACACGAATGCAGATTGGGCAGGTTACCCATATGATCGTAGATCTACGAGTGGATATGCATTTGGATTTGGTAGCAGCATGATTAGCTGGAGCAGGAAGAAGCAGCCTACAGTTGCTTTGTCGAGTACTAAGGGAGATTATAGGGGTGCTGCATTGGCAACATGTGAGATTTCATGGTTGCTCAAACTTATGGTTGATTTGGACATACAGGAAGATGCTCCAGTGAAGTTACTATGTGATAATCTGAGTAGTGTACTCCTGGCTATGAATCCAGTCTAACATGCCAGGACGAAACACATAGAGGTACACTACCATTTCATTAGAGAGATGGTTCTTGCAGGACGAGTTGATCTTATGCATGTAAAGACAGATGACTAAGTTGCGGATATCTTTACCAAGTCCTTGGGTAAAGATAAGTTCTATGGTTTTAGATAGCTGCTTGGAGTACAGATGCTGTCTTGAGATTGAGGGGGAGTGTTAGAATATCAAGCTATTTCATGTGTGTTTGACAACACAGCTAGTCTGGCTAGATCAATTAGGTACATTAAATAAGTCGGTTCTACTTCTGGTGTGAATAGTCTTTATGACCTTAGGTTGTATATGCACTAAAGTGTGTGTTGAATGAATAATGAGAAGAACGGAGAGAGGAAGCATGTTGCTTCACTCTGGGTTGCTCTCTTTTCTGCATCCATGAAAATGAATAGGAACAACTCAAGCAATTGCTAGAACAAGGCTATATCCGTCCTAGTAGTTCACCGTGGGGAGCTCCAGTACTATTCCAGAAAAAGAAAGATGGGACACTTCAACTATGTATTGATTATTGAGGGTTGAATCAATCAACGGTCAAGAACAAGTACCCTATTCCTAGAATAGATGAGCTTCTTGATCGTCTTCAGGGTGCGAAGATCTTCTCCAAGATTGATCTTAGGTCAGGTTACTATCAGATAAGGATCAAGGAAGAAGATATCCCAAAGACGGCCTTCAATACAAGGTATGGGCACTTTGAGTTCCTAGTTATGTCATTCGAGCTTAGAATGCACTTGCCACCTTCAATAGGTTAATGCAGGATATCTTTAGGCCATATCTTGATGATTTTGTGCTTGTCTTCTTCGGCGACACTTTATCTATTCTAAACAGGAAGAAGATCATAAACCCCAACTTCAGATTGTCCTTGAGACAATGAGGTCACATAAGTTGTATGCTAAGATGAAGAAGTGTGCATTCTTCAAACGTCAGATTGAATATCTGGGATTCATAGTATGTGTAGAAGGAATCTCAGTGGACCCAGCCAAGGTCAAAGATGTGCTTGAATGGCCAATACCAACATCTGTCAAGGAAATATGCAGCTTTCTTGGATTGACAGGATGGTATAGGGTCTTCATCAAAAACTATGCTTTGATTGCAGCACCTCTGACAGACTTACTAAAGAAGCAAACAGCCATTGCACGGTCAACTCCCGAACAAAATAACTTCGATAGATTGAAGCAAAGTTTGGTATCAGCACCTATTCTAAAACTTCCAGACCTCAATAAAGAGTTCAAGGTAGTAATTGATGCTAGCATACTTGCCTTGGGGTGTGTACTCATGCAAGAAGGTCATCCAGTAGCATACTCTTCAAGGAAATTGAAGAGTCATAAAAAGAATTATGCTACGCATGATCTAGAATTGCTAGCTGTCATCCATGCTCTAAAGCTTTGAAGACACTACCTGTTGGGTAACAAGTTTACTCTAGTAACTGACCATAAGAGTATCAAATGGATCTTTACCCAGAACGAGCTCAACATGAGGCAATGTCGGTGGATTGAAATACTAGAAGAGTCTGACTTTGAAATTATGTATCGACCAAGAAAAGAGAATGTAGTTGCCGATGCACTCAGTCGCAAGGCATTCTTTAATTCCCTAATCTTACAGAATCCATCAATAGCTAGATCTCTAGCTACAAAAGTATCTATGCAAAACAACCCTATACTTGAGCTAGCTAGAGAGGATGCATGCCATGATCCGGCCTATCAAACAATGCTAAGGGAGATCTCTATCAAGGATCAGAATCAAAAGCTGCATGCTAAGTATCATGAATTTTCTATCAATAATGGGCTTGTCTATTATAGAACAAGGCTGCGTGTACCAGCAAGTCAGTCACTTAAGCAGAAGATATTATGGGAAGCTCATGATTCCCCTTTTGTAGGACATCCTAGCTATGTCAAAACTCTTAATGCAATTAGGAAGAGCTACCATTGGGAGAGGCTCAAAGGTGACATTCTCAAATATGTCACCGAGTGTTTGTCTTGTCAATGTATCAAAGCCGAACATGTCAAGATGCCAGGGAAACTGCAACCGCTTGACATTCCCCAAATGAAATGGGAATTCATCAGCATGGATTTTGTTGTAGGCCTACCCCAAGTCCAGGGAGGATACAACTCCATCATGGTTGTGGTTGACATGCTTACTAAGGTTGCACACCTTATTCCATTAAAGACAAACTATAAAGCCTCAGACATTGCAAGATTGTTTATCAAGGAGATATTCAAGATACATGGGTTACCCAAAAGAATCATTAATGATCGTGATTCTGTCTTCACATCACACTTCTGGAGAGCTATCTTTGAAGCTATTGGGACTCAACTCTATTTTAACACCGCTTACCATCCCCAAATAGACGGCCAAACAGAGCGAGTAAATCAAGTCATTGAGTTTATGCTTAGGGCATACTGTTGTCGTGAGCCGAAGAGGTGGATTCAATACTTGCCTTTGATTGAATTTGCTTATAATGCTTCTTACCAACAAAGCATTCGGATGGCCCCTTTCCAAGCATTATATGGTCATGATTGTCGAAGTCCCCTAAACTTCTCAAATCCAACCTTAAGGGTTGAAGCTTCAAGGCAGATGTTGGAAGAGATGGATGACCAAATAAAGTCAATAAGACAGGACATCCAAGCTGCCAAGGATAGACAGAAGGCATACGCGGATTTGAAGCGTCAAGATAGAATCTTTGAAGAAGGAGACATAGTCTTCATTCGCGTACGCCCTAAGAAGAGTTCCCTATCCTTAGGTGATTGCAAGAAGCTAAGTCCAAGGTATTGTGGGCCATACAAGATCCTCAAATGCCTAGGACCTAATGCCTATAAACTGCAACTCCCTGAGAACCTAAAGGTTCACAATGTATTCCATATCAGCCTATTGAAGAAATATGTACCTAATCCTAACCATGTACTAGATGACCAACAAGTTGTAATGCCTAGTCAAGGAGTCCTTGAACTAAGGCCTGACAGGATCTTAGATGTTAGGGAAAGACAATTAAGATCCAGAACCTTGAGAGAATGCCTCATCTAGTGGAAGGATTATCCCGAAGAGGATGCCGCTTGGGTAGATGAAGGCACTCTCAACCATCAATATCCCCAGTTTATCTCGAGATGAGGACATCTCGATTCCTCCAAGGGGGAGAGAATGTAATAGATCCGTAGTAGAAATACACATTTCACATGAATACCCTCTTAGGTTGGGATAATTAGTAGGGAAAAATATTTTTCTTTTAAAAGTAGGCAATTTTTTTTATTATTCCCTCCTCCCCCTAGCCGACTGTCGTGTTGGGAGAGAGGGAGGGAATGGTGGATGACTAAGCATCCTTGTTGGATGCTTTGGAGGGAGGAGGCTCATGCGTGAGGCCATGCAGGTGAGGGAGGATCCCTCCCCTCCCCCCCTATTTGAACAGAAGGGCACTGCCATGAACGGGAAGGGAGAGGAATGAAGGGCTTCCAATTACCTGTGCTACTGCCGTAAGGATGAAGGAGGAAGTGAGGGCCGCCGGTGCAATCAACGAGAGAGTGCTGCCGCCTGAAGGAGGACGAAGGGAGGCTGCCGCCCTCTCAGCGACGTGAAGCTGCCACGCCCCCAACTATCAATCACCACGTGGAAGCTGCTGCATGCCCCAACTATCACGGCCCTAGACGGCCCTATTAAACCCCCCCCCCCCCCCCCCCCCCCCCATGTGGAAGCTTCTAAAGGGCCTTCTTAGCCCCCTTTCCCCTGGTGTTAATCCCCTTTCACCCCCCGTGTCCTAAAAACCCCAAGGCTCCCTTCTTATGCTTTTTGGAGCCTCACACACCCCCAGTGTCTAAACCCCCCTTTCCTGTGGACATCGAAGCCCCCTCCGTGTTTTACAAACCTTAAGCCCCTTTCCCGTGGATATCGAAACCCCCCTCCGTGTTTTACAAACCTTAAGCCCCCTTTTCCTTGACTTTGGAGTCACACACCGCCACATCCCCCCCCCCTCCCGCCCCCCTGCCCCCCCCCCCCCCCCCCCCCCCCCCCCCCCCCCCCCCCGTGTAAAGCATTATATGCCCTTCCCATAGTTGGAACCCAACCCTCGTGTTTTAATTTTCCTCTAGCCCTTCCTCATTAGCCTCGAAATCATTCCCCCCTCGTATTTAAACCCTTTCCTTGGCCTATGCAAAATACCCTTGGGCCTTGCTTTCCCCCACTCGCTAAAGGAAAGAGAGTGTTGAGGATCTTTTAACACCTCCCTTTCCCACACAAAAACCCTCGTAAGGGATTCCACCCATTTTCATTCCTCGTTTGAACGAGTCATTACAAGGCCATTAAGCCTTCCCCATGGCTTAATGAGTCTTAGTCGTGACAGATTTTGAAACACCCCTTTCGAATTCCCGACTCCAAGGAGGAAGCCTTCTAAAGCTGCTTTCGATGGATGGTGCAAGTTATTGCAAAAGAGAGCCGCGGTGGAATATAAAAAAGTTGTAAAGCTGCTTCCCCGATGGAAATGCCTCCTAAGAAAGTTCAAAGCGCAACCGCGGGAGGGTCGTCTCCCGGCATCCACGTGGATATCTCACCCCAACCCCAGGTTTTCCTTCCTAATTTTTAAATGTTGAAATTCAATCATGCAAAGTTAATTAGTGGATATAGGATATATTTTTGTCCTAGTTGTTCATGATGAAGGAACTTAGTCATCAATACTTTTAAATAAAACATGCAAATTAAGAAAGTATAAACACATTTCTAGCAAATAGCTTATGCATTAAAATGAATTATAAGACGAGATCATTATCCATTAAAATAGTATACTTCAGTTAAGCCTAGATGTATAAACTGCATCTTGCACTATTATTCCATATCGCAATGAATCATCATGGAAAGTGCAAAGCATGAAACGATTCTTACGATGCATAAACTCTATGAAATTATCGTTGTTAACTGCATAAATTAGCAAGAAAAAGGTTGTTTATTTAGCATGAATTTTATTTGCAAAGAAAAGGGAAGATTAGTTGAAATTAATCTAACCTATGCCTGACCTCAAACTGATAAGTTAGGATTGAAAAATCAATTTACACATAGTCAATGAATAATGTGGAAGTAATCTCGAAATTATCTTCTAGAGTTAACCAAATTGGCATAAAACTAAAACACCTAAGCCACAGAGTACTCGTTCAGAATAAGTTAAATTCCAAGAAACACCTATACCTTAAATACTTGCCCACATTCTTTGAATGTAGGGACAGTGAAAATGTAATTGGAAAGTGAGCTAGGGTTTGTTCCTAAGAATCTTACAAGATGAAACTTGGAAACCCTAGGTCTAACAACATCATCCTAGTAACCTAAAACAGATTGTTTCGTGACTCCATTGTCTCATAGTTCGATGTGACACTTGCACAACAAGTGCGGAGTCATATGATCTTGTGATTGGATCACAAGAGAATGGCCAAATTCTCGCAATGAGGTTGGCAGATCCTTACGCAAGTTATCTTGCAAGAGGATGAATACATTAGTATCCTTCTTGAGTAAGGAAGATTAATTGGAACTAATGACCAGTCGATAAACTAAAGTAACCAATGAACTTAAGGTTCGACCAAGTTGGGTTAATAGGGTACGCCCTAACCCAGGATATAGGGGATCTTGCCAAGTTGCAAGTCATCCCGGATTGAGTGCTGGATGCATTCGAAAGGAAGGATTCATTCCTTAGCCATTTTCCAACAAAAACGATCAATGGAAATGTTTGTGCTTGCTACAGATTTTAGAGCACTGTTTGGCTTTGTTTGATCAATGAATTAAAAGATAAATAGATATCTATACTTCAAGTTGAAGGCTTGAAGGGAGAGGCAACTTCAGTTACCCCTGACTGCCTGCCTGACCCTAACCAAGGGGGTTGTTGACCACGCTGGGAACATGGACTGAACCCGCCGTGAGAGGTCTCTCCGTTGAGTGCTACTTGGAGTAGGAGGACACTTGGGTGCCAGGGGGGGCTCTGGCCGTAAATCCCTCACCTTCCGGGCCCTGCAACAAGAGGCTAACGTGACTCCAGATTGGATCTCGAGGCCCGCATACTAGTCTATGGGCAGAAACTTGGAATAGTGATCCCTGTGGATTGCTGGATAGCCTTTGGGCGGATTGTGGATAAGCCTACGGGCTGGACTCTTTGTATTTCAAAGATAAATATGATGACCTGTTAATAAGGAACTTGTCTGATATTGTTTTTCTATGTCAAGTGATAAGATTACATGAAGAAACTAGTGCCTAACGGGTTAATTAAAGAAGTTGGCTGTTACCTGTCCAACTAATGTGTTAGGTAATTATATAACTAAAACAACTCGAGGAAAGTGTAGAGGATGGGCCATAGGTCCATCCTACGGATGGGTGGTCCTAGTTGGCCGGGAACTTTTCTCAAATCACGAGGAACAGTGGGATGATCGTCAAAGGACACGAACAACAAAAGCGTTGACCTAGAGTTATGATTAAACCCAATTTATGCTATTTTAGGGGAACGGAATGGGACTATGCCTTATGGCAGAGAGATTGAACTTTGCATCCCTCTCGTTTCCCATTCTCCTTGAACCAAGTGTAGCATGAATCCGCTTCGGGCCTGGCGTTTCTGCGTAAAGTAGTTCGCTTGGGTCCGACGCTAGTTGCTGTTAGGAAATGACCAATTAGGAAAACCCTAAGTCACGTCGATCCTAAGTGGGAACAGTGGGAATACTTCTGCTACGTGGCAGACACAGAAAGCCCTAGATCGCAAACCCCATAACATTCCATGGGAGTGCCGGGCGGAGCTTTCTAGACATCCTTTCCGATGGACTGCTAAGATGTGTCCTGGATGATACTAGTGGATACGTTATAAACCAACAAAACTGAATACCTAGTAGTCTTTAGCTACAAAATAAATAAATAGGTTGGAACTCTATCCTAACCTTAATTTAATATGAGTGCACTCTAAACTCATAAATGTCCATTAATTTAAATATGTATTTTGTGGAATCACCCACGTGCACATTAAATTAACTTGACGCCCAAAAAGGATAGGCATCCTCGTCAACTTCTCGCACAAGGAATTCACCTTGTGTATGAGTCTCGGCAAATAAATATAGTTTTACATAATCCACCGCAAAACCTCATGGAATCCATAGTGGAATAAAACTCATGGAATCCACTGTGGTCTCACGGAATCCACCATGGAATATGGCTCTTGGCATCAAGTTCAAAGTGAGCATGTGTGTTATTTTTTATGAGATGAGTAGTTGGTATTCATCTAGTGGTGATACATTGGATGATGAAGATGATAGTCATGTGCAGAAAGAAAAGAAAGAATCATAGAGCCTTAGTAGACCAGAAACATCATTTGGTACTATATCTATAGTTAGCCCTTGGTTTGGGAGAATAAGGAGTAGCCCCACATCTTCAAGTGGATCTACAAGTATTGCAGGTAAAGACAAACAAAAAGAAAGAGTGTCACATGATAATGATACATCTACTAGTCATTTGGGATTTGATGGACATTCTAGGGGTTCAAAGAGTTTGGATGATGAGCTTGGTATTCGCTTAGTCAGGACATTAGGTGTACCAAGAGCACATGGTAATGTAAAGGCTCCACTGAGTGATCCAGTGGTACGTAGGTCTAGTAGGGTCAAATATCCTATTAAGAGATTTGGTTTTGAATTTATACAACTCACCATTATGCTTATATGGTAAAGGTGGTTGAGGATGTTGAACCCACTTGCTTTGAGGATGCTGTTGATCATGCTCATTAGGATGCATCAATGGATGAGGAGATGGCTGCATTAGAAGCCAATATGACTTGGTATTTTACTTGGTACCATTGCCTAAGGGCAAGAAAGTTATTGGCTACTATAAGTGGGTTTACAAAATCAAGCATAATGAAGATGGTTTTGTTAGTAGGTATAAGGCTAGACTGGCTATGCAAAAGGCTATGCTCAAACATATGTCATAGATTATGAAGAGACATTCAATCTAGTTGCTATGATAACAACAGTTATATGCATGATTGCTAGCAACAACCAAAGGTTGGAATTTGCGGCAAATGGATGTCAAGAATGCCTTCTTGCATTGTGAATTGCAAAAAGAGATATATATGGAGCAATCAACAGATTATGAGGATTTAGAGTATCTCATATATGTGTGCACGTTTAAAAAAGCACTCTATATTGGGCTGATGGCCCTCTAAGATATTCCCAAATAAACAAGCAAGATGACTACGTGTAAAGCCATTGTGTTAATTAAGGATTGAAAGTGGATTTATACATTCTTTTTAACCCTAGATCAATAGTATAAAATACATCCTAACTCATTTTGAACTAAAACCCCTATTAAACATATCGAATCCAATTTGTTCAACATTTAAATCAGAGAAAGTACTGATATAAACTGATGCTGCCTCTCCCTCCAGGCTTTCAACATGAAGCATTAGTTATTTTCCAACATTAGTTCCTTGAGAAAAGAAGAACAAACAGTGTTTCTAAGTGTACAAACACAGGCACTCAAGTGGTCGTTTATACGGCCAACTGCTGAGGTATAATTCCTTCTCTCCGAATACATCCAGCATTCGATCTGGGATCAATTTCAACTTGGCAAGATCCCAAGGGTCTCGTAAGCTAAGTTGCTTGTTTACCCTTTATCCTTGGGTTAGGGTTTATACCCTGTTAATGCAAATTATCAATACTTTAGGTTTCCATATATTATGGTCAATAAATCCCTGGACAATCGTGTTGTCCTCACTTGATTGGTCAATTGTTTTCCAGGCAATCCATAATTTCCCTAACTTGGCAATTCAGCCCCAAGCAAGGGTGATGTAGCAAGATGACCATTCATCCTCTAGAAAAATTAGACTTGTACTTAGAACTCACCAACCTTATTCTAAAGAGCGGCAATACTACTTTGTGATTTAGATGCAAATCATGTGATGTTGCAACTTGTGGCATGAGATAGGCGTCAGCGCCTAACTTGTGGGGATTATACCTCTCTTTGTATGGTCTTCCTTGATCAAGAATACCCTTGATCAAGATAAGAGCTTGGGAGTCTTCTTGACCCAACCCAACCCTAAGCCTACTAGGCCGATAACATCTTGGCCCTAGGGTTCCTGATTCCCTTGCAAAAGTCTAGCATTTGGTCAATTGATCCTTAGGGTGAGAACCCTAGATCGGGCGTTTAGTTAACCCTAACATTCCGTGAACATGGGTAGGATCTTTGGGATCAAAAGTCTTAAATCGGCATCCCAAGTGCGATACTAGGCAGAATTTTAACATAATTTAACCCTACCTAGCACTTTGAGGTGATCGTCATATATACAATCTAATCGTACCTTTATGATTTTCATGTGAGCAACTCAACTATTCGCAAATTACTTAGTTGATTTAACTAACCCACGATTAGAGATGATCATCCCTTTTAAAGATGCAAATACTTCCTTCTAAATTAGCAAGTACTTTTTCCTAAAAGATGCAAGTAACTGCAAGATGAATGCGATGTATCATTCCATGCAAACATGAGATTTCAAGACCATAGACCTTCTTCTTCTATGCATCTATAAGATCTACAATGATCTTTTCTTTTCCTTGCCCTAAATTATAATGATGCAACAAAATCAAAGCTTTAATATTTTTAATGAAGTTGCATTCAAAATTTGATAAAGGGACTCCATGCATGAGCGAATACCATAAGTTCATCATTAAATTAATCCTTCCTTTAGCACTTAACCCGACTCAAAATGAACTACCATCGCATGCAATTTGCAAAGTTTCTAATTTCCTTTCCGTGCATTGCGACTATTTGGACATTATTCAATGGCCATCTATGCTTTATATTATACACGAATCATGGCTAGGAAATTACTATGTAAGTGCATTATGTGTTTATGCCCTATCTTTTTTCGCGATGCAACAAGATGCCTTTGCGCAACTCCATCTTTAAACTTATGCAATTCAAGAATGCAATTTGACCACAGAAATGCAAGCAATTGCAAATGCATGACATGCAACTAATTTTTGTAGTTCAAATCAGCAAATAAATTTCCCAATGTGTTTAAACTTGCCTAGGAGAATTAAACATGCCTAGTGCATCCTTTTCATGCGAAAGTAGTTTTAGGAACCTGGGCATTAGGAATTGGGGCATTGTCCACTCGCGTACTCGGGGTGGAAGCTCCCGTGTTGTGCGTGCCTCGCAACTTTTGCTTAGGAGCCATCGATGACGTAGATCACGACTTAGCAAATCTTTCTCTTGGCTCTGTTATGCATTACGAAGCCCTTCTGTCCAATATCTCCTCCTCTGCACAAGACACTAGCCTTGCTGGACACGGTTTTAGAAACCGGGGAAGGCACATGTAAACAAGGCTTATGGAAGCCTTAATGGAAGCTTCTAATAGAAGCTTCCAAGCCTCTGATTACAACAGATGACGTGGAGAGAGAAAATGATGGAGGAGATGATGATGAGGATGAAGATGAAGGAGAGGAAGAGGATGATGATTATGATGATGATGGCGATGGTGATGACGATGATGGTGCAGCCTCGTGGCGGCAGCTTGCGACGTGGCATTCCTGGCACTGATGGTGGCAGCAGCAACCTGCACAAAGTCCTCCTCTCCTCCCTCCCCTCTAGCTTTGGGGGGGGGGGGGGGGGTTTCTTATAGGTCTAAGGGGGGAGAGTAGCCACACAAGTGGCGGGTGCATGCCTCCTCCCTCCCCCATGCTCTCCTACTCCACACCCACTCCTCTCACACTCCCTCTCCCCCGCCATGCAATGGCTGAAGGGGAGAGGAGTTTATCCATAATTTGTTTTTCCAAAATTTCATTATCTTTTTGCCCCAAGAAGGGGTGTTCCCGCATGGAACTACGGCTTTTGAGCCACGACCTCTTATACACAATGCGGGCTGGAGTTTGCTAGTGCACGCGGAGGGAGTACTCAGCCCAAAATTTTTATTGTTGCGGGAGATTACTTTAGAATGCTTTTGCATGAGATTTGTGGAGTCCAAGATCATTAATATTTCGTGTGGAAATATTACATTCTCTCCCCCTTAGAGGAATCGAGATGTCCTCATCTCGAGAAGAACTGGGGGTATTGTTGGTTGAGAGTGTTTTCATCCATCCAAGTGGCATCCTCTTCGGGATAATCTTTCCACTGGACGAGGTATTCTCTCAAGGTTTTGGATCTCAAATGCCTCTCCCTAACATCTAAGATTCTGTCGGGCCGTAGCTCAAGGACTCCTTGGCTAGGTATTACAACTTGTTGATCATCAAGCACGTGACTAGGGTTAGGCACATACTTTTTCAATAGACTTATCTGGAATACATTATGAACTTTTAGGTTTTCGGGGAGTTGAAGTCTGTAAGCATTGGGCCCTAGGCACTTGAGAATCTTGTAAGGTCCACAATACCTTGGACTTAGCTTTTTGCATTCACCCAAGGATAGGGAACTCTTCTTTGGATGTATGCGAATGACGACCATATCACCTTCAACAAAGGATCTGTCTTGATGTTTCAAGTCCACGTATGCCTTTTGTCTGTCCTTGGCAGCTTGTATGTCCTATCTTATTGACTTGATTTGGTCATCTATGTCTTCCAGCATCTGCTTTGAAGCTTCAACCCTCAAGGTTGGATCCGAAAAGTTTAAAGGACTATAGCAATCATGCCCATACAATGCTTGGAAACGGGTCATCTGAATGCTTTGTTGGTAAGAAGCATTGTAGGCAAACTCTACTACTGGTAAATATTGAATCCACTTTTTGGGTTTGCGACAATAGTGTGCCCTAAGCATATCTTCAATGACTTGGTTGACTCATTCTGTTTGACCATCAGTTTGGGGATGATAAGTTGTACTGAAACAGAGTTGAGTCCCAATGGCCTTCAAGATAGCCCTTCAGAAGTGTGATGTGAAGAGAGAGTCATGATCACTAATGATTCTTCTAGGTAACCCATGTAGTTTGAAAATCTCCTTAATGAATAACCTTGCGATGTTTGAGGCTTTATAGTTTGTCTTAACAGGGATAAGATGTGCAACCTTGGTGAGCATATCTACCATGACCATAATGGAGTTGTATCCTCCTTGAACTTGGGGCAGGCCAACATCAAAATCTATACTAAGGAATTCCCATTTCATTTGGGGAATGTCAAGTGGTTGCAATTTCCTTGGCATTTTGACATGTTCGGCCTTAATGTGTTGTCAAGACAAACATTCCATGATATATTTGAGAATGTCACCTTTGAGCCTATCCCAATAATAGCTCTTTCTGACCACATTGAGGGTCTTGACATAGCCAGGATGTCCTGAGAAAGGGGAGTCATGGGCTTCCCAAAGTATCTTCTGCTTGAGTGATTGGCTTGCCGGTATACATAATCTTGTCCTATAGTAGACAAGTCCACTATTCATAGAGAATTTTTGATACTTTGTTTGTAGCTTCGGGTCTTGATCCTTGATGGGGATCTCCCTTAGCAATTTCTGATAGGTTGGGTCATGCCATGCCTCTTCTCTAGCTAGCTCAAGAATTGGGTTGTTTGGCATGGATACCTTTGTGGCTAGAGATTTTGCTGTTGATGGATCTTGCAAAATCAAAGAATTCAGAAATGCCTTGCGACTGAGTGCATCGGCAATTGCATTCTCCTTTCCAGGCCGGTATTTAATTTCAAAATCATATTCTTCTAGCACTTCAATCCATTGATGTTGCCTCATATTGAGCTCATTTTGGGCAAAAATCCATTTAAAACTTTTGTGGTTGTCACTAAGGTAAATTTTTTACCCAACAAGTAGTGTCTCCAAAGTTTGAGAGCATGGATAATAGCCAATAGCTCCAGATCATGGGTAGCATAGTTCCTTTCATGGTTCTTCAGTTTCCTTGAAGAGTATACTACGGGATGACCTTCTTGCATAAGCACACATCCTAAGGCAAATGTGCTAGCATCAGTTATCACTTCAAACTCCTTTCTAAGATCACGAAGTTTCAAGATGGGTGCTGATACCAAGCTTTGCTTTAGTTTGTCAAAGTTGGACTGTTCAGCAAGTGACCATACAATTGATACTTGCTTCTTTAGTAGATTAGTCAGAGGCGCTGCAATCAAAGCATAGTTTTTGATAAAGACCATGTACCATCCTGTCAATCTAAGAAAACTACGTATTTCTTTGACAGAAGTTGGTGTTGGCCACTCCAGAACGTCTCTGACTTTGGTCGGATCTACAGAAATTCCTTCCGCTGATATTCAATCTGTCGCTTGAAAAATGCACACTTCTTCTTCTTGGCATAAAGCTTGTGTGCCCTCATTGTTTCAAGAATAATGCAAAGCTGGGGTTCATGATCTTCTTCCTGTTTGGAGTAGACTAGGGTATCGTCAAAGAAGACAAGTACAAAATCATCAAGATAGGGCTTAAAGATATCTTGCATTAGCCTGTTGAAGGTAGCAGGAGCATTTGTCAGCCCGAATGACATGACCAGGAATTCTAAGTGTCCATACCTTGTGATGAATGTTGTCTTTGGGATATCTTCTTCCTTGATCCTTATCTGATAATACCCAGACCTGAGATCTATTCTAGCAATCCTCAGGAATTGCTATTCCAAGTTTCCGCCCGTTGACTAGTATGCGGGCCTCGAGATCCAATATCGAGTCACGTCGGCCTCTTGTGCAGGTTCTATAGGCAAGGGATTTACGGCCACAGCCCCCTGGCACCCAAGCGTCCTCTTGCTCCAAGTAGCACCCATGGAGAGACCTCTTGCGGCGGGTTCGGTCCACGTACCTAGTGTGGCTAACAACCCCCTTGGATAGGGTCAAGCAGACAGTCGGGGGTAACTGGTGCTGTCTCTCCCTCCACGCTTTCAACTTGAAGCATTAGTTATTTTCCAGCATTAGTTCCTTGAGCAAAGAAGAACAAACAGTGCTCCTAAGTGTACAAACACAAGCACTCCAGTGGTCGTTTATATGATCAACTGCTAAGGTATAATTCATTCTCTCCGAATACATCCAGCATTCGATCCAGGATCAATTTTGACTTGGCAAGATCCCAATTTGATCCGGGATCAATTTTGACTTGGCAAGATCCCAAGGGTCTCGTAAGCTAAGTTGCTTGTTTACCCTTTATCCTTGGGTTAGGGTTTATACCTTGTTAACCCAAATTATCAATACTTTAGGTTTCCATATATTACGGTCAATAAATCCTTGGACAATCCCATTGTCCTCACTTGATTGGTCAATTGCTTGCCAGGCAATCCTGTTGTCCTCACTTGATTGGTCAATTTCTTGCCAGGCAATCCATAATTTCTCTAACTTGGCAATTCAGCCCCAAGGAAGGGTGATGTAGCAGGATGACTATTCATCCTCTAGAAAAATTAGACTTGTACTTAGAACTCGCCAACCTTATTCTAAGGAGTGGCAATACTACTTTGTGATTTAGATGCAAATCATGTGATGTTGCAACTTGTGGCATGAGATAGGCGTCAGTGCCTAGCTTGTGGGGATTATATCTTTCTTCGTACGGTCTTCCTTGATCAAGAATACCCTTGATCAAGATAAGGGCTTGGGAGTCTTCTTGACCCAACCCAACCCTCAGCCTACTAGGCTGATAACGTCTTGGCCCTAGAGTTCCTGATTCCCTTGCGGAAGTCTAGCATTTGGTCAATTGATCCTTAGGGTGAGAACACTAGATCATTCTTGCACGGGCGTATAGTTAACCCTAAAAATCCGTGAATGTGGATAGGATCTTTGGGATCGAAAGTCTTAAATCGACATCCCAAGTGCGATACTAGGCAGAATTTTAACGTAATTTAACCCTACCTAGCACTTTGAGGTGATCCTCATATGCAATCTAATCGCACCTTTATGATTTTCATGTGAGCAACTCAACTATTCGCGAATTACTTAGTTGATTTAACTAACCCACGATTAGAGATGATCATCCCTTTTAAAGATGCAAATACTTCCTTCTAAATTAGCAAGTACTTTTCCCTAAAACATGCAAGTAACTGGAAGATGAATGTGATGTATCATTCCATGCAAACATGCAATTTTAAGACCATAGACCTTCTTCTTCTATGCAGCTATAAGATCTACAATGATCTTTTCTTTTCCTTGCCCTAAACTATAATGATGCAACGAAATCAAAACTTTGATAAAAGGACTCCATGCATGAGCGAATACCATAAGTTCATCATTAAATTAATCCTTCCTTTAGCACTTAACCCCACTCAAAATGAACTACCATCGCATGAAATTTGCAAAGTTCCTAATTTCCTTTCCATGCATTGCGACTATTTGGACATTATTCAATGGCCATCTATGCTTTATCTTATACAAGAATTGCGGCTAGGAAATTACTATGTAAGTGCATTATGTGTTTATGCCCTATCTTTTTTCGCGATGCAACAAGATGCCTTTGTACAACTCCGTCTTTAAACTTATGCAATATGTGTTCAAGAATGCAACTTGACCACAGAAGTGCAAGCAATTGCAAATGCATGACATGCAACTAATTTTTGTAGTTCGAACGAGCAAATAAATTTCCCAATGTGTTTAAACTTGCCTAGGAGAATCAAACATGCTTAGTGCATCATTTTCATGCGAAAGTAGTTTTAGGAACCTAGGCATTAGGAATTGGGGCGTTGTCCACTCGCATACTCGGGGTGGAAGCTCCCGCGTGTGCGCCTCGTGACTTTTGCTTAGGAGCCATCGATGACGTAGATCACGACTCAGCAAATCTTTCTCTTGGCTCTCTTACGTGTTACGAAGCCCTTTTGTCCGATATCTCCTCCTCCGTGTAGGACATTAGCCTTGCTGGACACGGTTTTAAAAACCGCACCGGGGAAGGCACATGTAAACAAGGCTTATGGAAGCCTTAGTGGAAGCTTCTAATAGAAGCTTCCAAGCCTCTGATTACAATAAATGACATGGAGAGAGAAAATGATGGAGGAGATGATGATGAGGATGACGATGACGGAGAGGAAGAGGATGATGATTATGATGATGATGGCGATGGTGATGAAGATGATGGCGCAGCCTGGTGGCGGCAGCTTGCGACGTGGCAGTCCTGGCGGTGATGGTGGCAACAACGACCTGCATGAAGTCCTCCTCTCCTCCCTGCCCTCTAGTTTGGGGGGTTTCTTATAGGTCTAAGGGGGGAGGGTAGCCACACAAGTGGCGGGTGCATGCCTCCTTCCTCCCCCATGCTCTCCTACTCCACACCCACTCCTCTCACACTCCCTCTCCCCCGCCATGCAACGATTGAAGAGGAGGGGAGTTTATCCATAAACGAATTTGCCAAAAATTCATTATCTTTTTGCCCCAAGAAGGGGTGTTCTTGTGTGGAACAACGGCTTTTGAGCCACGGCCTCTTATACACAACGCGGGCTGGAGTTTGCTAGTGCACGTGGAGGGAGCACTTAGCCCAAAATTTTTATTGTTGCGGGAGATTACTTTAGAATGCTTTTGCGCGGGATTTGCGGGGTCCAAGTTCATTAATATTTTGTGCAGAAATATTACAAATCCATTCAATCTATACATTTTTCTTCAAATTTGAATAGAAATTGACATACTTGATTTGTGAAGAAAAGGAAGATCTTTGGCCATATTTAATGATGTTAATGATTGCTCCTCCTCTCCCTTTACATTTAACAATCTCCAGTCTTCTAATATCCCTAGTTTTCACTAATATTTTGTAATTCTCCCTTAATCCTATTGTAATTCTCTCTCCCTACACCAAAGAATAGTCTTCAAGAACAAAATGATGAGAAAGGAGATGAGAGAAGTGATTTTTTGTAGTCAAATGATGCTAAGAATGATGCCAAATGCTGTAGAGAATCCCCCAACACACTCCTAGAATATGACACCTAGTTTTTTTGATGATTTTCTCTCTTCTTTCTCAACCTCCTTTCCATGACATCCTCCTCAAACTTCTTGATTATCCCCTCTTCAAATTGTAAGGTTTTCCCACTTGAACCAAATATTTTTGATACCCTTTCACATCTCCAGTCTATTTTTTGACCCTACTGCCCCATGACTTATTGATCCAAATTCTATGCATGCATGCTAAATTATATTGGCATTTCTTCAAGTCTCCAAAATATCCATCTTCCACTAAAAATCTATCCTTGTATTCGCCTTCTACCACTTACTACTTTTCTGCTCCCTAAAATTCCCTATTTAAAATATCCAAACTCTCTACTTCTAACTCCATCTTAGCATGATCAAATTGTAAGAGATGGGGAATACATGGGAAAATATAGGAATAAAATAATGGAGGAAAAATACCTGCTACATTGGTGGTATATAAGATATAAGGGATTTGACATTTTTTCCCATCAAATTATAATAATAAGTCTCCTTCATCTCTCTCCCTCTCTTTAGCTTTCATGGCTTCCTTCCTTCCTTTTCTATCTTTCTCTCTCTTCTTCTAGTATTTCTCTCTCCTCACCACTCTCTTTCTCTCTCTTCTGCTTCTCTTCTTCTCTCTCTTTTGTAGTCTTCTCTCTCCTCTTTCTCTCTCCCCAATCCTCTCCTTGACAATTGGTATCAGAGCCATAGGTTCTTGATCCAATTGGCCAACATTCCATTCAATTATCTTTTTTTTTAGTCACACAGATTTAAGAACCACATGTACATAGGTACACAGGTACACACATGACATGAAGCAACAAAGCAGTTATCAAGGAATTTTGGGACCACAAGGACTGCATGTTTGGAGCATTAATGGAGTCTTGGACCAAGTTTGGAGGCTAGAAGACCAGATTTAGCAGATTGTGGGTCATTTTTAGCCAATTTTGAAGGTATTTTCCTATAAGATAGTGATAAATGAAGTAGAAGAGGGTAAAGTCCTGGTTACTTTTCAGGAAGAAGTCTTCCCTCTCTCCTTTCTCAAGCTTTCAAGAGAGCTTCCATGGAGGAATCTACTCCCACTTCTCTGAAAAGTCCTGGTTACTCTTCAGGAAGAAGTCTTCACTGTCTCCTTTCTCAAGCTTTCAAGAGAGCTTCCATGGGGAGTCTACCCCCACTTCTCTAGATCTTAGACAATTCTTACTCAGTTATGGCAGCTGCCACTGCCTCAACTTCTCTGGACCTAAGCTCATGTCCTGTGCATTTGGAGCCATTGTGTTTGGACGCATGACTTCATAATGATGCTTATCAGAGCCTTGCTTATCAAAGAGATCCTCTCTACGGTAAAAGTTATACAACTGGCTTGCAAGCTCGTACTGTTCTGCCTTACACCTTAGCTGCTTGGCAGTACATGTGATTGGCCTACTAATTTTTAGGATTTCAATCTTTCTAGTTACTGAATTGAGTAATACCTCTGCCTTTGGTTTGAAACATTTGAAGTGGACTACAGTAAAGTATTGATATATATGTAGCAAGAGGGTGCTTTCAATCTCTCTCCTAATGTACGTTGCTACTCTTTGTTGGTTCTTCCCACAAGTATGGATGTCCTATTAAGAATGGAATTGCATAGAAATGCCTATTTCTTCAAGCTTCGATGGCATCAGTAGGCTACGCTTTGTGTAAGGATCCTCCAAATATCTTCTGAGGCTGCATTTTCAATTCCTGGACTGATTCATCCACATCACTGTCTCAAACACCATGCGACGCTACACATTGCACTTTCTTTGTTATCCGGTGTTTCTGTTTGGTCCAGACAATGAACTTGTTGGTGGGATAGGAGAAGTACCAGATACAGTAACAACTACGGCACATAAAAATTTGGAGCAGCAATTACTGGACTGTAACAATTTAACAGGTTGCTCAAGTTCACCTAATACATACGGCTTTCCATGAATATACACCACTGCTTCCTCTCTCAAGTCATTTATAACATCATGTAAAGGATCTCTCATGCTTGATAGTTTAGTGCTCAAGTTCCCAAAAATAGACTTCACCCCTTCCACAGTAGGAGTTGCTAAGCTGTATATGGCTACATCAAGAACAACTTGAGCATGGCCAAGCCATATCCAGCATGATCAATTGAACAAACCCTCAACTACCTTCCTTGTCTCTAGAGTTGGGCTCAGGGAATGTGAGAAGCAACTAGAAAGAGTCTCCACTAGTAGCTAGAAAGAGTCTACAATAGCATGTGTTGTCTGTGCCACCCCGGGCTTGGTCATAATCTACTTGATTTTCATGATTGGGAGCTTGATCTTAGATCTCAAGCACTTTATATTGGAGTAGAATCAAGATTTATATTAATTTTAATGCCTTATTTGTCCTATCAACATCATGCTGAATCTCCACTAGGGCATTTGTTGAAACTAGGATAGAAGGAAGTGTTGCCAATGCATTTAATGCATGAACTTTGATGATTGCTAGTTGCTATGCCTTTACCCCTTAGCAATGATGGGACGTATGAGAGAGTGTCAAAATAGCCAAGTTTATGAGATCCAAGGGATGTTGGGCAATAAGTTTACCACAACGACATTGAAATAATTGAATATTGGTTGTGATGGGCTTCTTTTTCCATTAAAAAGGGATTTTTTAATGTAGATATTAGCAAAGCATGGGAAGTCTTTTGCATTTTAGCCTATTGAAATTGGTTGTGTTGACTTGAGCGTTGTAGCCCTAATGCTGATTTTTTATAGTGTCACATGTTACATGGAATTTGAGGCTAATTTTTGTGCCTTGAGCATACTTGTCTAAGATGATGAGTTGTTAAATGAGAATTTCAAGATAAAATTTTTGGAGCCAACCTTAGCTTTGCCCAAGAAAAATGTTCCATTATGGTTCATTTAAGATATGTAACCAATCAAAAAAGTGACAATACAGAATGTTTGTATAGGGCTTATAGTAGATGAGTTCGTAGATGCATTTGCAAGAAGGGCTCTTTATTCAATGAAGGATGTGTACTCAGGTTAAGTTCTAGTTGTAAGTTCTAGTTGAGTAGTGGAAAGTAGAGTTATCACTAGCATGAAGATGCAATCGGGATTAGTTTGGACATGTACCCTTCCATAGGGGGCTACAAACTCTATGTCTCACATGATGAATGCAATGAATAAGGTTTTGAGACAATATACACCTTAGCTTTCTATTTCATTTCTTGATGATGTGCCAATTAAGGGTTGTGCATGGATGAAAAGAATAAGGAGTTGGATGCAAATGGTTGTAGATTGTTTGTTGCTAGGCATATTGTTGATTGCCAAAAGATTTTGGCTCGGTTAGAGGAAACACAATTACCTCAACTCTATCGAGTCAAGAGTTTATCTTTGGTGTTGATAAGGTATTAATTGTAGGTTATATGTATGGACTCTATAATGGGAAGCCTTCATTGGAAAAGATTGATGGAACGGACAAGTTACAAAGTACTTACTCTAGTGTGAGAGAGGTCATGAGGCTTTTAAATGCATGCATTTTCTATCTCATATGGATTTCTCATTTTGCACATGTGATTGATGATATCTATTAGTTATTGAGGAAAGGGTAGAAGTATCGCTGGGAAAAGAAACACACTGAAGCTATGAAGAAGTTGAAGTGGCTATTAAAGCTAACACCAACTTTAAGGAAAGTAGACTATTCAAAAGGAAAACCTATTATCCTTACAGTTAACACAAGCTTGATTGGCGTTCAGTGGGTGATTGGATAGGATGATGAAGAGGTTAATAGTTTGCTATCAGATTTGGTGTGAGGGTGATCAATGAGAGGCAAAGAAGGTACCCACAAGTGACAAGAGAGCTATGAGGGGTTGTAACAGCCCTCAAGTGTGATTTATTGGTGCATCTATGGTTATAGAAATAGATTGCTTACAATTGTTGGGATGATTGCTAATTGTGAAACTCTAAATATTACTATACTACTATGGATTGCTTATGTAAAGTCACATAATCTTGAGTTGTAGCATATTGTAGGGAATCGACTTACAGAGGCCCTCTGGGTGTACAGAACCTCCCATAAAGCAACAACAGGACAGACACCATTCCAGTTGGTGTATGGTACAGAAGCTGTTTTCCCTATTGAACTGGAATTACCCTCTTTGAGAGTGGCTATCAAAGAGCGTTTGGGGGACGATGATTCACTGCAACGCCGTCTCCTGCACCTGGAATATTTGGACGAAATTCGTAGGATGGCTCTACAGTGCATGGAAGCCACGCAAGCTCGACGTAAGGCTTACCATGACAACTTCATCAAGCACAAGGAGTTTAAAGAAGGTGATTTGGTCCTAGCCTATGATTCACGATTTGGCAAGTTTCCTGGCAAGCTCCAACAAACTTCGTTGAGTGAATCCGCTTCGATCTTTCCATCCGAGGGATATTTGCCCAGCCCAGATAATTCTACACCTTCCCCTACATGAGTAGGTTGGATCTGGAGCTGCTCGACCAGTGGGAAGGCCTCCAACGCTCGACGCGGCGAATTTTGTGAAGTCTGCCGAAAAAAAACGCACCGCGCTCAACGTGTCCCAATGACGGAAATTTTGGGCCGAGTCCCAGAATCGGCCCTCGGACTGTTAAAAAATTTGGCCCTCGGCCCTACCGGCTCGGCCCACTACCACTCGGACCACTTGACTCGGTCCATTCGACTCGAATACCCACCGCTCGGCCTGTGCGAATTGAGCATTTAGACCAACTTTGAAATTCGGCTTCGGCCCACTTGACTCGGCCCTCAGACAACCAGACTTGGACTAGCCAAATTTGACATTCGGACAAGTTACATTCGGCCCTTTCTACTCGGCCCTCGGACGGGCCGAATTGGGCACTTGGCCCCTGCAGTTCTGACCTGTTGGGTCAAATTTAAATTATTTCAAATTTTAACTTGAAGATAGTGAAACTGACCATGAGACCATATAGAGTTGAAACCATATCATAGATCGATTATTGGGCTGAAACTTAGAGCAAGTAGTTCAAAATTTAGCTATAAACTGTCTTTCAAATCACGTATGGCATTTACCATAACAGCCCTGTGGGCCGGAGGGACTACCTCCCCTGGATCCTCGCAGAGGGGGCTCTGCCCCCTCTGCACCTCCCCCAAGTAGGTTGGAGAGAAAACGCGTGCCGGACTGGTCCTCCAAATCAGACCCTAGTGTAGTAATGGCTCTACATGAGCATGGATTCTCACTTGCAAAAGAGCGACCAAAAGCCCATACCCGAATGTAGACAAACAGAGACCCTAAAACCTCAATGGGCCAATCTAGCTAACAAGGGCAAAAAGGCCACACTGCAAAAACACATATGTTTTACATTCAGACTGCATCTAGTCAAAGTGAGAATCAACAACATCAAGCTACAACAACGAGGATGACTAGATATGATAGTCCTAATGATAGATGCACTTTGAATAGCACTGCACAAGCAATGCAAGACATCAATGGAGAATCCACATCTGGTCGTGCAGTTGGGGACTCAAGGTGTCACAACCCTATAGAAACAGAATTTGTATCCTTTTTCATTAATTTGTCCCACCACTAATTAGATATAAAGAAAAGTGCATTGGAGTTTTCAAGTGTCCCACCACTTGTCACATCTCATGACATGTGGTTGGACACTTGTCTTATGCTACTCCACTTTCCCCTTTTGTACTAGCTCTTCCCTCTCCTATAAATAAGAGCTCGTTTTTCTTCATTCAGCATCATTTTTCTTTGCTGTAAACTCATGTACAACACCCACAGATAGCCAGAAACTGGCCCCATCCATCCCCATCATCATCCCCCACTTCTCCATTATCAAATTCCTCCATATTCCCTCTTCTATCACTACTGTTTTACAGGACAACAAGCATGTAAATTCATTACAGCACGTCCTTTTCAAGCTCTTTCTTCCATTTTAGCAACAAGAAGAAAGCCCTATCCATGTACTACTGTTCAACGATGGAGAAGGCCGATTTCCCCTTTTTCTTCTCTCATATTGTAAAGAAATCAGTTCTTATCATTGCATAATAGATAATGCATGTGTGTTTGTACATCTTGCATGATCTTGTGAGAGTGAGAATTACTTCTTCTCACTCTCAGGTTGATTGTAACTGAGCTCTTCCCTAAGGGACTTGGGTTGAGCAGAAATACATTCCTTCAGGGGGGGGGGGGGGGGTTTGCCCATCTTCAACCCTCAATCTTTTCTCCATTACTTTTACATTTTCATGGCTGTAATTTTGTAAGTAATTTTCATTTTCAGCTCAACAGTATCTTGCAACACCTAATCCATCGACAATAGAACTCACATTGACCAATGAAGAGTGGATACAACGCTGTCACAACAGGGTGACAAATCTATACCAGTCACATTCAAGGAGAACCATGACAAAATAGCAGCAAAACCTGAGGAAAAATGCACAAACCCCGAGAGCGTAAGTGATCCTAGCATTGACCAATCTTGCTCATCTAGGTCTGAGCCCCCAGCTATGCTAAAGCCTAGGGAAACTCCTAGAACCTTGCACGAGATAGCAACCGAGCAAGCCCTTGTTGAACATAGAAGTGTCGTTGAATGCTTAACCGAGTTGGATGCTAAGCTCAAAGTATTCGCACGTGTCTATGTCCTGGCAGACATAGGGCGCATTCCCTAAGGAGCAGCTTGAAGAATACTTGCCATTTCCTCTATCCTGGGAAGAGAAAGAACATCTTAACGAGCACTATGATAGGCTCCTGCATGAACACATGCGACTCATCTTTGACGAGGAAGCCGACGAACTATGCTTAACTGTAACATTCAATGATGTGCTCTGCCAACCAAATCTCTTAGGGATAGAGAAACTAAAGCAACAATCAGAGGGTCAAAGTCAATTTGAAAAACGTTGGGTTGAAAACCGCGTTGCAATGGCTGAGCTAGGAGCCCAGATTATGATAGTCTCAGAGGAGCGATTAGCCAAATGGTGGTCTCAAAGAGACCTAACCTATGTGGCGCCAACTTCCTTTCAAGTGCTAACTGCCATTCGGGGTATGGACTTAGCTGGAACTAGCCAAGAGAACTCTTTGGCTAATAGGGTTCTCACTGAGGAGGAGCTACATGTTGCAAGTAGACTCAAACAAGGTACCATGATACTTGACATTGCAAAATACCTGATGTTATTAAGAAGGCTGCCATGAGTACTGGATGCGTGTGCCACACTCCAGTACAATCCTAAGTTCTACAATTGGTTTTTATCCTCGTAAAGTGACATGGATTCGTAAATATGTATATAAATAAATAATGACTTTTGTGACCCTTTATAGATAAGATCAACACACACAAGTAATGATAGTCAAGTGCAAGGAGAAGAGTTGGGTTTGACAGGATGAGCTCCTCAGGTCCTCCTCTCACCACACATTGAGAAGTCGTGTGACCATTCCCGCCTCCAGGTGGAGGGAATGCAACCATCATTACCGCCATAGGAAGCCCTGACCAACATATCTGATGGTGTAGACAGGGTACTGTCTCTTTCTATACACCTTTCCCCTTTTTCGGTCTATCCTTCCAGGGATGAGCCCTGCTCCACTAAATGACAACCACTCTTTGCAACTTAGCATAAGCCAAGATCTGCTAATGGATGAAGGCAAAATGAACATTATCATAGGGGCCATCCCTCTACAACAGACACTGCATGCCTCACCTCTCCCCTCCTCGTCATATGCGCTTGATAACTCATAGTGTAATCCCTTCCATGCGAATAGTTTTATCCTGCCTTAGGGCCTAATCCTTGGTTCGCATTTTGCAGGCCCCCCTACGGTAGTAGTCATGGACCACATAGTGCAGCTGGCATGCAAGGAAGCTCTCCGCTGTCAGAAAGAGCATAAGGCATAGTGCCCCCACCAGAACGCTACGTGCCTACTCTAAAGAGGTACGTGCCGAAAAGAGGCCCCAAATGACATCACCCAGGACGCAGGCCAAAAACCCCCAAGATAAGAGGACGAGGGCTCAAGGGAGCACACGGGGTGTGGCAACACCAGCCGTGCAGACTCCCACCAGACGCTCGGGCACCAGGTGCTCAAAAGAGAAGAGAACAGCTTGAGACAAGGAAGAATTCGATGCATTGTTCAAAAGCATTCTGGAAACAGTTGTGGCCAGGGACTACACCATTCAGGTCCCAGCCGACATCTTCCCTACCCAACCTCATAGGAGCCCCTCACCACAGCAGAGCCTCAGTTACCCGACCACCCGGACTCGCCCCGCCTCATGCAAATAGAGTAGCCCCTATGATATATAAGTAGCTTAACAAGGCCATCTTGCCATAAATTTTTGTCTTTAAAAGGTTAAAGGGGCAGGCTCCCCACCTATATACACTTTTCTTAACTATTGCTAGTATATGCCACGTCTTTAATAAGCACTGGAATATGCATCGCAATAACCATCATAGGATTTTGTTAAAGTAATATCTTGACATGATTGCATGTGTTCGTTGTACTTGATGCATGTGACTTGCAAATTCTCTCATGAAGTAACAAGTGAATGCAGGACGACACAGGTCTTCGTGCGAACATATTCAATGCCCAAGTCACCGCAAGACCACCGACCCCACAAAGAGCCACGACAAAGCCACGCTGTCGAGAGAAAAAATCACCTGTGTGAGTGCGCACGTCGCATGGCCCAAAGCATTATCTTAACCACTTCCTCTTTCTAGGCTACACTCTACGCCAGGCACTCACGACACCCGTTACCCCAATTGTACCAACATCGCACATTCCAAAGAGGGTTGCAATATCTCAAGTGTATCTCCCCATCTCAATGATTGCTTCTCTAACAACGAGGCTAGGGCACAATCATCACTGTAATATCTATTTTCTGAGCCTTCGAAGCTTGACATTTCCCAACCCATCTCATGGGACCTAAAATGGACCGGCACTGTCTCATGCACTAGCCGGACCTCTATCATGCGCTCAACAACCCCATGGCCTCGCGGCCAGGAGCGTAGATGACACACACATCATCTTCCTAAACATCTTGCATTTGTATCACGTCTCATAGTCCAACTCTAACAAAATTAACACTCCTCAAAGGCAGTCCCAGCACATTGCCAAATAGCACGAAGTACAAACATAGGAGGTCCTCCCATGGCTCACTGCCGCTACCTCACTGCGACTCTCCTACATCTTGGGGATTGGCCCCTCAATGCATTGCTAAACATATATAACACATACGAACACAAACTTCTCTCTTTTATGATTTGCGTATTTCCAGGAGATATACCATGCTTCCTCACTTTACTTTCCCTTAGACCCAACGCCTAGCCTACAGCTTAGAACAACCTTACTCACTCAACGTTGGTTATGTTCCTCTAGAAAGAAATTGCCATGCATCCAGGAAGTATTATCTGATACCTTTTATCATTTTATGCTTCATGCAAATTGTGAATGCCCACGTGCTCAAACAATTAAGGAAATCAGCATTGGTGCACATGTGGAAAACACTTCTTTCAATGATTTCGACTATTGCTTGTATGTGACGTTGCATGAACCTAGTACCGAGAAACCCTCGTGCTACTAGGTTCTTAATTTTTAATTATTGACCAACCTAAATGGTATGCATAAAACCCAGCAAGCTTTTCATCATTTTATTCAGCATTTAAACACCTTTTATACACTCTACCCCCTCATCCGTTTAGATTGTACATGTTGCATAGGTTTAGGGTAATATTTTTCATGTTTTTTGTATGAAAAGCAATAAAAACTCACTAAAACATAAAGGTAAGGACAAACTGAGGCTAAACCTCATACTTCAGACCCCCCATACATCCACAAACATGAATCTTATTTTTCCTTAATTTTTGGTACTCAAAATCTATTTTTTCCTTATTTTTCCCCCATTTTTCCTATTTTTCTTGTATTTTTTCAATATTAAAAAACTGAAAATTCAAAATGAGTTGTGGGCTGTGGCCCTTAGGTTCATTTGTAGCAAAAACACAAATTTAGTTGGTGTGTCCTATTATATTTTCCATTTATATCTCAAAATTTGGGTTGTGGCCCTTAGGTTCATTTGCAGCAAAAACATAAATTTAGTTGGTGTGTCCTACTATATTTTCCATTTATATCTCAAAAACACCCAATTTTCCCATATTTCGCGTGTTTTACGGGTTTTACACTATTAATTTCAATCACAATACTTATGATTTTCTGATTTTCTGAGCATAAACTGATCAAATTCATAGCAAACAACATTATGATGCATAATCATCCCATGGGAACAAATACTCATGAAGCAAATTGCATAAAACATCAATTTCCTTTGTAAAAATGAGATTACCGTTCTTTGCGGGTTGCGGGTTTTTATTTGCCATATCTCGGGACTGATTTCCAGCCACCATTAATGCTCATGACAATCCACAATCAGCAATCTTCCTTCCCCTTGCACCACGGAGCAATCCGGTCTTCATTGGACAAGTATCCGCCATCCATTCTTCTTCTTCTTCTTCATCACATGAATCTGCCCTTAGAAGAGAGAGAGGGAGGAGAGAGAAAGATTGAAATCAGAGATCTTCATAGAGATCGCCATTGGAGGAGCGAAGCACGGAGAAATAATCGGCATCCAGGGGGGATTGAAGGGCAATGATCAATTGCCATGGTTGTTCATAGGCAGGAGATGGCATGATCAACAAGAGGGCACAAATTTCGGCGCCCTCCTGCTCATGCCCTCCTCCACGTTTTTTTCTCTCCTTCTTCATGTGAAATGTCATGCTACATTAAAAGTTGCATGTCCCCCCCAAAGGTCATGACCACTTGGCCAAACTTTGGTCCACCTCTTCAGATCTTGACCGGTTTCTTGGCTCCTTCCCCGGTCGGACTCTGAATTGAGCTCTGAAAAATCTTGGGCATCCGGCTTGACATCTCGCATTGGCTGATAACTCTTGTCAATCCGCACGACAGTCTAAAAAATTATGAAAAATCAACAAGTGTCGCTCGAGTGCCTTTAAAGCACTTTGCTGCTTAAAATCGTCCTAGGTCGAGCCGCCGCCTTCAACGTTGAATATTTTTCCCTTGATATTCGTAATTTTTAGCTATTTTTAAGCACTTCTCAGCACCAAAATTCCACTCTCATTGGCAACCACGGGATAGGGCGACTCAGCCCGTCGAATCCCATAATAGATCTGCACAAAACAACCAAAGGAAGCATCAAGCTGATACAAAATAGAGACATATTAAACACATCACAATGCTCATCCTACCCCCTGACAGAGCCAAGGCATGACATCCACAAGGAGTAGGCCTAGCATAATCTGATAAAAGGTCCAAAGCCGGTCACTAACCAACTGCTCCAACACGGCCAAACTAAAAAGAATTATCAAAAGGGGTTGCCCTAAGTGGTAGTCTGAACTACCTACCTAACTAAGGACAACAAAACTAGGAGCCCCTACGAGGCGAGGACTCCTATAGGCTGATCAAGAAGTATTTTCTTGTAGTACATGTCTTCTTTTAGGGTTTTTATTTGATTGCTATACTTAGGTATGTAAAAAGGAGGGAGCTGAGCGTAGTGACCCAAGGAGAACAGGGCATCGGCCTCAGGTCCTGTCTCGGTACCCAAGAACCTACCAAGCCCTCGCAAGGTGACACTTAATCCTTTTCTGACGCTCACTTTTATTTTCGCTCCAACCTTCCTTCATTTCTTCTTTTCTAGCAAGATGCTACCCCTAGGAAGACAAGGCATCAGCCCTGGGTCTGACTCGTCCCCAGGAACCTATCAGGCATTCACTAGGTGATGATCAACTGCTTATACATTTTTCTTTGTTTTCCTCTTCAAGTTTTATAGGGGTTAGAACCCCTTTTTACACACCTTTGTATATACTTAGTGTCTTTAAGATATTCAGGGTTTTTTTTCCCTTTATCCTCATTATTTTCCTTTTGGCAGGCTTCCCTAACTGCCTCACAACTGACAAGAACTCCTAGAACAGTTGCCTAGCAGGCTAGCAGAACAGGGTCACTAGGACTCCCGCCTAAAACATGTCCTTTTGACGCTTGACAATGTCTTTACAGGAGGCAATGACTACTCAGACCTCCCTCAAACATACTGAACCTAAACCTAGGACTTCATGCCTTGGATGCCAGTCCCCAACAAGAAACAAAAAACCCCTTAGCAAGTACACAACCATGTATAACAACAAAACACAGTACTCGTAAAGGAAAGATATCACCTGGAGAGGGCCACAAGAAGCTTCCAGGCAACAAAAGGCTCCTTCCAAGCTCTTCTTCAAACCTGTCTAGCACAGAACTCAAACAAGAAACCATTAACCACACCTGCACTAAACAGACAATGGGCCCTCTTGGCCTAATGAAATAAAACATTTCACTACAAAACTTGATCGGCCCTCTTGGCCTAATGAAATAAAATAGTAAAACCTCGCAAAACGGGTCCTCTTAGCCTAGCGAGATAAAACAAAGTAGCACCTACACATCCTTCCCTGGAAGAACCCAGATATACAATAATATGTTCCCTTCCAAGGAGGAAAAACAGGCTTGTAGCCCTAAACTAAATGCATAAGGTTATGACCCATCCCTCCTACATAGATAGCAAGAGGTGTACGCATAATATGTTGTCTAATCAACCTATGGGTCCCAGATAATAATGGTAGATTGGTCTCGGCTACTCTTTGCATCACCCATATCAACCATCGTCTGCCATATACTGCATGTTCTGATAACATCCCCCACAAGCGACCGGGTCCCGTTTCATAATTGATCACAATATCCAAACTAGGACCACAATTAAAGAAGATGTCTTCCTCAGAAGCAAGATTTGCTAATGAATCCGCAAACTGATTCCAGTAACGTGGAATCAGCTGAAAAGACACTCTCTCAAACTCCTCAAGTAGGGTCATAACAGTTCGATGATACATACAGAGAATGGGATTCCTCACTGTGCATTTTTCCATCTAGCTGATTCAGGATCAACTGGGAATCCCCTTTTACTAACAACCGACAAATACCACCTTGTTTGGCAATATGCAGTCCCATAATCAAGGCTTTATACTCCACCATATTGTTAGTGAATCCTACCCCGAGATAAGCAGCTAACTTCATCGTAACTCTTCGTCGGGGATCCCGGATTACTACTCCAACACTTTCTTTTTTATTAGGGCCCCTGGACACTCCGTCAAAATATAATGTATACATCCACAATGGGTTTACACAGCGTGCCATCGCGAACTCCTCTATTCGTAATTATGGTAATCAAAGTTTAGCATGTTAAGAGGATGAACTGACGGCTCCATCCCACCTTCTTCATTGAACTCAACAGGGATACTCGTCAAGAGTTGTAAACAGTGATGGCAGAAGACTTTAATCTCCCACACAAAGGTTTTGTCTTCTTTCTCAATCACTTTATATTCTTTTCTCCACCAGATGAGTTTCCCCTGATGGTATCTCTGCTCCAGATATGGGTGCTCCAAATAAGGGATTAACCGACCCATCAACCGTCTTTTAAACTCTTTCGTAGGTCTCAAATCATTCCTAGCATGGACCTGCAATGCATTTTCTTTGTATTAGCATATTTAGAAGTAATAAGGTTTAATCTTATTAAGATTAACCTTATTCTTAAACTCTACTCCATGTAAATCAGCTAATAGGGCTGTAGACCTATTCTTCCCTAACCTGACAATCTTGTAGGGCCCATCCCATTTAGGTTCCAATTTCCCTGGGAACAACTCCCTACGTGCATCATAATACAAAACCAGTTGTCCTTTCTTAAAGGTATACTTCTTCGCTTTCAGGTCATGCAACTGTTTCATGCAATGTTTAGCCACCTCTTGGTGTAATAGGCTTTGCAACTTAATTTCATCTAGGTGTGCTAAGGTTGTAAATCGCTCTAATAGGGCGTCCTCATTACCCAAAGAATGGTTTATTGCAAATCTAATGGTCGGCAACTCAATTTCTAAGGGTAAAACGCACTCTTCACCATAAACTAGTTTGAACGGCGTGTGGCCAGTGGCTCGCTTGAACGTGGTATTATATGCCCATACTGCCACATACAGCTTCTTGTCCCAGTCTCGTTTCTTCTCAGAGACTATCTTGGACAAGATACCCACAAGCTGTTTATTAGTACTTTCAACTTGTCTATTTGCTTGCGGACTATAAGGAGTCATTTTATTGTGCTTGATTTGCCAAGCCTCAGTCAAGCTTTTGATCACCTTATTCATGAAATGGGTTCCACGGTCCAACACCAATTCTTTTGGGGGACCAAAATGGCATATTATCTGCTCTAAAAGGAAACTAGCAGTTTCTTTAGCATAATCTTTCCTTGTTGCACGCGCTTTTGACCACTTTGTAAAGTAGTCAGTTGCTACAATAATATACCTCTTTTGCGAAGCTGACGACGGAGTAATAGGATCCACAAAGTCTATTCCCCACTTCTCAAATGGAAGTATCGCCATAATAGGGGTGAGTGGTCTTTTCCTATTCTCTCGACTATCATGTCATTGACAAATATCGCATCTCTTAACATACGTGAACGTATCCTGGAAGATGGCAGGCCACCAATAACCTGCTCGTAAAGCCTTTTGTGATGTAAGCCGCCCAGCAAAATGACCTGCGCAAGCGGAATCATGGCACTCTTCCAGAATGAATGGCACCTCATCAGGCATCACACATCAGCAATAGATGTCATCAACCCCTTGCCGATATAATGTACCTACGATCAAGGCAAACTTTAACGCTTGTCGCTTAATTTTCCTTCTCTCAGCTTTAGATAGTTCGGATCCAGCCTCTCCTGTCGATAAATAATGCATTATTGCAGCATACCAAGAGGGAGTAGATGCCATATATATCTTAAATAACGACTCCATGTCACTACCTTCAGCCACACATTCTTTCGGCTCCCCAAAGTCCACAAGACACTCCACAATACCCTGTAACCTTGGTGGCTTACTCTTGATCTCATAATCAAACTCCTGCAAAGTGATTAACCACTTCGCTAGATGATCAGGCGGCTGCATCTTATTCATCAATAATCGAAGCCCCTTCGCCTTCGTATAAAGCACAACTTTCTCATAAAGGATATAGTGCCTAAATTTCTTGGTCCCAAAGACCATCGCAAGACACAACTTCTCCATGTAGGTATAATTGATATCTGAAATGCCCAATTTTCGACTAGCAAAGGCTATCGGATGATACCACTTTTCTTCCCAGATTTGGGCTAAAGAGCAGCTGATACTATGCATGGTGGCTTTGTTGAAAATATATGGAACACCTCACCTCTTTTAGGTGCTTTTAAAATGGGAGCTTTTACTAGCTCCTGTTTCACATCCTCGAAAGCTACCTTACAAGGGTCGCTCCATACAAACAAACAGCTAAAGGACAATAGATTTGTAAGTGGCAACGTTCTTTCTGCCAAGGCGTTTATGAATCTATGGTAATAACCAATTGAAGACAGAAAGCGATGGACTTCTTTCGGAGTGCGTGGTGGAACCATGGCAACTATGACTTTGACCTTCTGGGGATCTGTTGCAATTCCTACTGAACTGACCACATGGCCCAGCAAGAGCCCATAAGGTACGCCAAAAACGCACTTCCATGGGTTTAGAGCGATACAAAATTTTCTGCAGCGCTCAAAGCACTTTCTTAAAATGATCAACTGCCTTTCTCTCATGGTGGTGGCCCCTAAGTCATCAATAAACACCTTTAACTCTTCAGGGGATATGTCACCGAATGTCTTATTTGCTATTCATTGCCACGAACCAGGCGCATTGCATAAACCAAAGGCCATCACATGGTACGCAAAAGTACCAAAGATAGTAATAAAAGTTGTTTTCAACTTGTCCTCTTCTGCAATTGCCATTTGGTTATATCCTGCAAAGCAATCCATAAACGAATATATCTCCCTACCCGCTAATTGATCCAAAATCTGGTCAATAAACGGCAATGGGCAGTAATCCTTAACTGTCTGCTTATTCAGCTCTCTAAAATCTACACATAATCGGATTTGATTATTTTTCTTCTTTTTGATCACAACTGGCAAACACCATTCTGTGTGTTGAACAGGAAAGATCAAACCAGCTTTCCTTAGCTTCTGTAACTCTTCAAATAGCTCGTCCCTCAGTTCGAAAGGCATACACCTTACTTTTTGTCGTACAGGATGACTGCCCTCTTTTACAGGAATAGTATGAACAGCAGGCTGGGAGGAATGCCTCTCAGCTCATCATAACTCCAAGCAAAGATGTCGCGAAATTCTTGAATCAAGGACACATAGTCCTTCCTTTCTGCTGAGCTGAGCATAGAACCTAATTTAATTGGCCGCGAATCATTTGGCGTGCCAAGGTCTAACTCAATTACATCCGCGTCTCTTATACAATCTTGAGCCTCTATCGGCTCGTTCAGAGTGATATGATAGATGTCTTCGGTGGTGGATCCCTCTTTGGACGCATCACTCGATGATGTCTCACTGGCAGATAAATCCTCTAGTTTCTCCAATTCTGTGGAAGATAGAGGAGCTCTCTCGCTCTGCGGCGAGGACTCAGGATAGGCATCAATCACCACGTGCTGAGCACCTCTGCCGAATATCAGCCAACCGGTGGGTATATCCACTTGGCAGTCCGCTTCCAAGATCCAAGGTCATCCAAGTAATACTTGGTAACTTGGATGCCCTGCAAAACGAATTACCCTAAAGTCCAACAGGCATTCTACATTTGCAACAGTGACATGGACCTTAGTAATGCAGCCTTTCGGCTGTCTCAAACTATCATCCGCCATTCTGAGAATTGTGGAGGTATCTTTTTGGATCGCAAGACCCAACCTTTCCATCAGTTCAGAACTCATAACGTTAACAGATGATCCCGTGTCGACAATGGCATAATCTACTAATATCCCATCGACATAGGCTGCAACCCTTGAGCAATGCTTCTCAGCATGCTCGAACCAGTCATCACCAGCTCGTGTAATACCCAAAGGTTCTACGATATACCCGGTACGTAGGATCTTTCTAAATTCCTTGCGTACTCCTGGGGAAAGCTTAATAAGCTGTAAAAGGTTCACATCTGGCTTGACTTCGCAAAGAGAGCTCGCCAAATCGAATTCATGATAGTTCGGTAAAGTTCGCTTTTCACGCCAAACCATCCGCTCTTTAGGTCGCTGAACCGGCTTTATTGCTTCTTTCTTAACTTTCACCTTCTTCCTCGGTGGTTCCTTATCCTTCTTAACATCGGCTTTACTCTCCACGGGCTTCAGAGGTCCCCCTTCCATGGCAGGATCCAGAACTTGTGTTCCTTTGTCGCCCTGTTTAGGGTTTCCGTCCGACAGGCTTATCCTTGTCGGCCTCTCTACCCTTTTGACCTCTTGTAAGAACAACTCGCAGATTAGAGGTTTCAACATCATTAACACGCACAGCCTCAATCAAACTAACCCCACTACCACTAGGCAGCTCCTCCACTGTAGTCTTTGGTCGTTGGAGTATTTGTTTAGGTCCGTCTTCTCGCTGGGAATCATTTCCTTGCGCACGATGATTAACAGGCCCTGGTTGCCGACTACCTTACTAGAGAGCACTAATCTTACTCCAGCAAGTGGCTGCTAAATGGCTAGATTGTCCTCAAATGTCGCACTTGACATTTGGGCAGTTTCGTGGATAATATTGCCCTCCACACCATTTGGAGCTAAACCTCGAAGGTGCACCCTCATCTGGGTATCTACTTCCTATCAAATTTTGTTGTTTTTTTAAGAAAGTTGACATCAATGGCTATTTGTCGATACTGCTTCGTAATCATGTCGGTATAATGCTTCATCATGTCCTTAACCTCGCCAAGAACATTGGAAGCGCTCGACTCGTAGCCTTGATCATTACCCTGTCATTCCATCGGTCTAACAATTCGATTAGGCAGTGGTTGTTGAACCACAGGCATGGTATTAGGATTAACTGCATGGCCTCCACCATTTGGAGCCATTTGACTGCTCGTAGGCATCGACATGCTAGGGGGAGCTGGTAATAAAGGCACATTCTGCATCATGTTCCCTCTCCCATTAGGATTAGCCATCGCTATCCCTTGGCTACTACTGCCAATGGCCGTCACCATATTATTTACCAATACTAGACCCATATTCGGATTGCCTCGAGAGGCATAGGCTGCTTGTAGTCGGGATTCCACTTCTTGTGCTCGTGTAATGGCAGTATCTATATCCCCCAAAGGGACACTACTCAACTGCAACTGGATATTAAAGTCCAAACCATGCAGAAAATATTGCAATTGGATAGCTGCGGGGATAGGAATAGAGGTGTCCAACTTACGGAAAACCTCTTTTAGTTTCTTCACATAAGCACGAATATCCTTGTGTGGTTCTTGGCGGGTCACGTTAAGTACACGTAACCAATATTGCCCACCCCTTTCAAGGGCAAACTCCCTTCGAAAAGCTCCATAAAATGAATCAATATTCAATATGGTTCCAGCTTCTAAACCATGATACCATATGGCAGCTCTTCCTTTGAGAGTCATGTTGAAGAACATCATTAAATGTCCTTCTTCTTGGATGCGACAGTTAAACATCAGCTTTTGAAACTCCCTGATGTGGAGTTTCGCATCTTCCTCAACTAGCCCATTAAAAATGGGTAGCGGGTAATCTAGAGCCGGCAAATCCATCGTTCCTACAGAAATTGCAATGGGCTCTGCCATGACAGAAATTGGATTTGCATTAGGAATAGGGGATGGTGGGATTATCCCTCCTGCACTTGATGTAGACTGCCTTATGGAAGAAAGGGGAGCACTAGAGCTTCCACCTTCTCCTAACTTACTGCTTGTGGCCCCAGGACGACTAGATCCACTCCCTCGTAAGGGTTCAACACCGCTACGCTTAGGGGAATAACTCCTAAGAATTTTAGCACGTCGCCTAGCTCTTTCGTCTCTCTCTTGCTTTTAGATTTTGGCTAGACGATGCTTATCAATGAATAACAGGTCAATCTCAATATCCTTTGGCATAAACTGCTAACTGGTCCCTAGACAACCAAGATTCGAGGACCGCCACTTCTAAGCGGCTCCTGGCAGATGCACCACTGATGGGACCTAAAACGGGCCGGCATTGACTCATGCACTAGCTGGACCTCTATTATGCGCTCAACAACCCCACGGCCTCGCGGCCAGGAGCGTAGATGACACACACATCATCTTCCTAAACATCTTGCATTTGTATCACGTCTCGTAGTCCAACTCTAACCCAATTAACACTCCTCAGAGGGAGTCCCTGATGCCAAGAGGCATATTTCACGGTGGATTTCGTGAGGTTTTATGGTGGATTCCGTAAACTTTGATGACCGGGGCTCATACACAAAGTGGATTCTTTGTGCGAGAAGTTGATGGGAACGCCTATCCTTTTCGGGCGTTTCATTAATTTAGTGTGTACATGGGTGATTCCATAGCGGGTGATTCCACAAAATGCATATTAAATTAATAAACATTTATGAGTTTAGAGTGCGCACTCGTAATAAATTAAGGTTAGGATTGATTTCTAACTAGTTGATTTATTTATGTAGCTGAAGACTGCTAAGTATTCACTTTTGTTGGTTTAATTGTATTATTTTACTAACGATTGTGAATGCTTCAGTTGATGTGTAGAGATAGCAACAGTGGCAGAGGAAAGCATTGAAGGATAGCGAGTATTCGAGTTATCACTTATATTTTGATGGGTGCATACCTTAGGCATGGCACCTATATTTTGTCACACCTATTTATTGAGGCGTTTGATATTTGTTTATTATTTTGTATGCGCATGGACGCACGATTATGTTATTTGTACTTGGACATTGTATTGGGTATACCTGACTCTTTGGGCACCGCCCATTAGCTTTATTTCTATTTTGTGCTAAAGCAAACTCAAAAGCTAAAAGCTTGCTATTTTGTAATTTGGGCTATTATTTGAGCTTGAAGATGATTAATACATAAAATACATGCTTTGTGGAGCGCTCACACAAGGCATGGGGGGAGATTGCACCCAATTGGTCTCTTGTTCATGTCGTATATGCTTTTTACATTGAGTTTTGTGCAAAAAGTAGAGTTCTTTTATTCTTGGGGACCTTCTGGCATTCACTACGCAAGCATACGGCATCCGATCTGCGCACCAATGGTATCATAGCGAAGATGAGATTGAGAGCTTCCAATCGCTACCCATCTTGTGCGAAGGCGGATCTCTTGGAATGATCGAGCTCTACGGTCAATCTCATCACGAACGGTCGATATGAGTGGATTCCTAGCAATCAAGAACCTCTGTTTCCATCCTCAGATCGTGAAGGACCGGCCTGCAACAGCGGAGGACCACTCCTTCATCCTCTCATACAAGTCGTGGAGTTATAGAGATAAGCCATATCTATTGCAAGCTTAAAAGCTTAAATCCTAAAGTTTAAAAGCTTAGTTTAATTTGAAGCTTTAACAAAGCTTCAAAACCTTGAATCACGGGGACGTCAGGACCTTCAGGGCGTCAAAATTTCCGCCAAGGATATATTCATGTCCTCAAAATCGACGACTAATCAAGAAGCATAAAGCTTCTTAATCCTCTAAGTCATCCAAGGCTTTTCAACTATTCAAGTCTTCAAAGTCCTCCAAGGTTAATTTCTGCAAGTCTGCTAAATCACTCAAGTTCTGCAAGTTCTCGTACTCTGCAAGTCACATAAGTCTGCAACTCTGCAAGTCAGACAAGTCACTTGAAGTCAAAACTGAATTCTGTTCAAAACTCATAGAAGGGCTGTTCCTGCACAGAAACTCCAAACTGCAAAGTTGTTCATTGGAAGGTACTGTTCGCATACGCAGGTTTGCTGAACCCATTTTAGCATGCGTAAAGATTAAAACACAGATTTTTCAAAGATTACAAATCCCGCAATAGCCAAAGACGAAGATTGTGAAAGCCACACACAAAAATATATAAGCGTTGTACACCTGATCTTGAGCTACGCTCATCCCGCTAATTGGATTTTGAGAGTGTGAGGTTTTTTGAAGTTTTGCAGGATGACGGAACTACATATGGATGATTTAATGGCTGAAGGCGATCTTCCTGAACTAGGATGCTAGTCAAGAGAAGGGTGGTCAAAGAGGGTAATGAGAACTTAATTAATTGCTGAAAACTCACTTAATCAACTACCTTGGAGCAATGGAAGATGAAGAACATGAAGAAATGCCTGATTTCACGGAAGATGAAGACGACATTACCACTCCTTCGGATACTTTACCAGGTATGCCAACTCCACATTCTTTATTGACAATGAAATGTTTAGTGCATGGAAAAGAAAAGATTATTTTGCATGATGATGGTAGTACTCATGATTTTATTTCTCCAAAGCTAGTAAAAGAATTGAAATTACAGACTGTACCTACGCATTATCGCATTAAAGCAGCATTCTTAGGCACATGGTATAATGGAACACAAGAAGTGCATGACTTAGAAATTCAAATTGGTCAATACACTGAAAGAAGGAATTTCCTAGTTGTACCATTACAGTCCAGTGATATTATTTTAGGTATGCCTTGGCATCATCAACGTAACCCTGATATAGATTATTCCACACATTCAATTAATATTCATTTTCAAGGAAAACATATTACATTGTATGGTGTGTATGCATCTAATGCTTTTCCACTGCTTTCTCATACTCAAGCTAAACATGCATTACGTAAAAGTAGTAAATCTTATCTCATTTGGGTGAATGAACTGCAAGTTAAAGAAAATCATATGCACCCTAGGCATAAATAATTTCTTGCACACTTTAAAGACTGTTTGGCATAAGATCTACCACCTGGTTTACCTCCTTCATGTCCAGAAGACCATAAAAAAGATTTGATTCCTGGTACACAACCACCTTGTAAAGCACCATATAGGCATAACCAGATAGAGCAAAAATAAATTCAAAATCAAGTTGAGGAATTACTAAATAGAGGATTGATTAGACCTAGTAGTTCTCCATTTGGTGCACCTGTTTTATTAGTAAAGAAGAAAAATAATACCTATCATATGTGCATTGACTATCGTGCTGTAAATAAGATCGTAGTAAAGAATAGATATCCAATTCCTAGAGTCGATGACCTTATGGATAAACTACAAGATTCTGCCATATTTAGTAAAATAGACCTTAAATCTGGTTATCATAAGGTGAGATTAGATAAGTCTAACATATTCAAGACTGCATTTAGGACACAATTTAGTCATTATGAATTTTTAGTGATGCCTTTTGGATTGACTAATGCACTTGCTACATTTAGTAGAATGATGAATCGTATATTTTTGAAATATCAGCATTGAGTTATTGTATTCTTTGATGATATCTTGGTGTTTAGTCAAAATGAGAAAGAACATTATGAACATCTGTCATTGGTTTTCAAGTTATTAAAAGATAATCAACTGTATGCTAATTCGGAAAAGAGTTAGTTCTTTAAAATAGAAATTGAATATTTAGGTCATATTGCATCATCAGATGGTATTAAGGTCAACCCTAAGAAAATAGAAGCAATATTGAACTGGCCTATACCTCCATGGGAATAAATTTCTATGGATTTTATTACTAGTTTACCTAATACTAAAGCTAACCATGACATGATTTGGACTGTAGTAGATAGGTTTAGTAAACAATCATATTTCATTCCATGTAAGAAAACTTTAACAGCATCTCAGGCAGCACAATTTTTTTTGAAAACGGTTTTCACTAACCATGGAATACCAAAAGTTATTATTTCTGATCGTGATTCTAGATTTTGTAACAACTTTTGGATTACTTTGTTTGCTAACCTAGGAACAAAAATTGATTTCTCATCTGCATTTCATCCTGAAAATAATGGACAAACAGAAGCCACTAACAACACTATTCTAGATCTTTTACGTGCTTATACTATTTCTAAACCACAGACATGGGATACACATTTGCATTTACTGCAGTTTGCATATAACAATACACCACACACATCTACAAAGAAAGCACTGTTTGAAGTGATTTATGGTTATAGATTGTCTACACCTGTTGCATCTTTATCAAATAGAATTCAGAGTGCTGATGATATTGCTACTATGCACGCTACTATTTTTGATGAGGTTAAAGACATGATTGCCAAAGCCCAGCAATCATATACCAAACAAGCCAATAAGAAAAGACAAGCAATGAATTTCAAAGTTGATGACTATGTTTGGTTGAGAATAGAAAAACGTAGATTACAAAGTGTAGATAGACACCCAATTGTGAAATTAGCACTTAGATTCTATGGACCATTTAAGATCATTCACAAAATCAATGACAATGCATTCAAGTTAGAATTACCACCTCACTGGAAAATTCACAACACATTTCACATTAATTTATTACGCCCCTTTAGAGGCCAATTACCTGTACACTCTGTTTATGAAAACCCACCTTTATTAGAGGAAGAGACTGAAATACTTGAACCTGAAGCTATCATAGACACTGACTTTATGACCACTAGAACTGGCCGAAGATATTCTAGATATCTAGTCAAATTTAAGAACCATCCTGTAGAAGAAGCCCAATGGATGCACGCTAGAGACTTAAATGCTTTCCCCACTCTGCTAGCTCCACATTGAGCTAATAGCAATTGAGGTCAATTACTATCCCATCCCAGGGGTATGATGCCAAGAGGCATATTTCACAGTGGATTCCGTGAGGTTTTACGGTGGATTCCGTAAACTTTGATGACCGGGGCTCATACACAAAGTGGATTTTTTGTGTGAGAAGTTGATGGGGATGCCTATCCTTTTCGAGCGTTTCATTAATTTAGTGTGTACATGGGTGATTCCATAGCGGGTGATTCCGCAAAATGCATATTAAATTAATAAATGTTTATGAGTTTAGAGTGCGCACTCATAATAAATTAAGGTTAGGATTGATTTCTAACCAGTTGATTTATTTATGTAGCTGAAGACTGCTAGGTATTCACTTTTGTTGGTTTAATTGTATTATTTTACTAACGATTGTGAATGCTTCAGTTGATGTGTAGAGATAGCAGCAATAGCGGAGGAAAGTACTGAAGGATAGCGAGTATTCGAGTTATCATTTATATTTTGATGGGCGCATACCTTAGGCATGGTGCCTATATTTTGTCGCGCCTATTTATTGAGGCGTTGGATATTTTTTTATTATTTTGTATGCACATGGGCGCACGATTATGTTATTTGTACTTGGACATTGTATTGGGTATGCCTGACTCTTTGGGCACCGCCCATTAGCTTTATTTCTATTCTGTGCTAAAGCAAACTCAAAAGTTAAAAGCTTGCTATTTTATAATTTGGGCTATTATTTGAGCTTGAAGATGATTAATACATAAAATACATGCTTTGTGGAGCGCTCACACAAGGCATGGGGGGAGATTGCACCCAATTGGTCTCTTGTTCATGTCGTGTATGCTTTTTACCTTGAGTTTTGTGCAAAAAGTAGAGTTCTTTTGTTCTTGGGGACCTTTTGGCATTCACTACGCAAGCATACGGCATTCGATCTGTGCACAAGTCCCAGCACATTGCCAAATAGTACGAAGTACAAACATAGGAGGTCCTCCCACGACTGACTGCCGCTACCTCAGTGTGACTCTTCTACATCTTGCGGATTGGCCCCTCGATGCGTCGCTAAACATATATAACACATACAAACACAAACTTCTCTCTTTTATGATTCACGTATTTTCGGGAGATATACCATGCTTCCTCACTTTACTTTCCCTTAGACCTAACGCCTAGCCTACAGCTTAGAACAACCTTACTCACTCAACGTTGGTCATGTTCCTCTAAAAAGAAATTGCCATGCATCCAGGAGGTATTTTCTGATACCTTTTATCATTTTATGCTTCATGCAAATTGTGAATGCCCACGTGCTCAAACAATGAAGGAAATCAGCATTGGTGTACATGTGGAAAACACTTCTTTTAATGATTTCGACTATTGCTCGTATGCGGCGTTGCATGAACCCAACACCGAGAAACCCTCGTGCTACTAGGTTCTTAATTTTTAATTATCGACCAACCTAAATCGTATGCATAAAACCCAGCAAGCTTTTCATCATTTCATTCAGCATTTAAACACCTTTTATACACTCTACCCCCTCATCCGTTTAGATTGTACATGTTGCATAGGTTTAGGGTAATATTTTCCATGTTTTTTGTATGAAAAGTAATAAAAACTCACTAAAACATAAAGGTAAGGATGAACTGAGGCTAAACCTCATACTTCAAACCCCCCATACATCCACAAACATGAATCTTATTTTTCCTTAATTTTCACTCAAAATCCATTTTTCCCTCATTTTTCCTAATTTTCTTGTATTTTTTTCAATATTAAATAACTGAAAATTCAAAATGAATTGTGGGATGTGGCCCTTAGGTTCATTTGCAGCAAAAACAGAAATTTAGTTGGTGTGTCCTACTATATTTTCCATTTATATCTCAAAAACACCTAATTTTTCCATATTTCGCGTGTTTTACGGGTTTTACACTATTAATTTCAATCACAACACTTATGATTTTCTAATTTTCTGAGCATAAACTGATCAAACTCATAGCAAACAACATTATGATGCATAATCATCCCATGGGAACAAATACTCATGAAGCAAATTGCATAAAACATCAATTTCCTTTGTAAAAATGAGATTACCGTTCTTTGCAGGTTGCGGGTTTTTATTTGCCATATCTCGGGACTGATTTCCAGCCACCATTAATGCTCATGACAGTCCACAATCAGCAATCTTCCTTCCTCTTGCACCACGGAGCAATCCGGTCTTCATTGGACAAGCATCCACCATCCATTCTTCTTCTTCTTCTTCACCACATGAATCTGCCCTTAGAAGAGAGAGAGGGAGGAGAGAGAAAGACTGAAATCAGAGATCTTCATAGAGACCGCCATTGGAGGAGTGAAGCATGGTGAAATGATCGGCATCCAGGGGGGATTGAAGGGCAATGATCAATTTCCATGGTTGTTCACAGGCAGGAGATGGCATGATCAACAAGAGGGCGCAAATTTCAGCGCCCTCCTGCTCACACCCTCCTCCATGTTTTTTTCTCTCCTTCTTCATGTGAAATGTCATGCTACATTAAAAGTTGCATGTCCCCCCCAAAGGTCATGACCACTTGGCCAAACACCTCTTCAAATCTTGACCGGTTTCTTGGCTCCTTCCTTGTCCGGACTCTGAATTGAGCTCTGAAAAATCCTGGGCGTCCGGCTTGACATCCCATATTGGCCGGTAACTCTTGTCAACCCGCATGATAGTCTGAAAAATTATAAAAATCAACAAGTGTCTCTCGGGCACCTTTAAAGCACTTTGCCGCTTAAAATCGTCCCAGGTCGAGCTACTGCCTTCAACGTTGAATATTTTTCCCTTGATATTTGTAATTTTTAGCTATTTTTAAGTACTTCTCAGCACCAAAATTCTGCTTTCACCATCAAAAGGATGATAGCCTCAACATATTGCAATGGTTGTACTCATGCAAGTCCAAAAAGAAAGGAAGAAAGAAAGAAAGAAAAAAGAACAAGAAAAAGAAAACGGAAAAGGAAAAAAGAAAAGAAAAGAAAAGAACGAAAAGATATGAAGCACCCACAATCACAGCACAGCACAGCACCTAGGGGTCCTCAAATTAGGTACGTCCAGTGACCTTGGTCGGCTAGCTTCATCCCTAGTCCCCTAGCCCTTTAGCATCAGCCACAATTGTTCAGGGCACATCAAGGGCAAGACATACCTAGGGAGCTTGTCTCACCTATGGTTAGACCTATCACCTTGACCCATTTGCACGATTCCCTCTTGCACTCTACCTTAATACCATTGCAATCACTTGTGGTAAGCACCGCACGAATGGCCATGAAAAGTACACCGTCCTCATCAAGCAAGTCCAATAGCTCCCAGCTACCGAAAGTGCAGTGTCCCTGTGTTTAATTATGCTACATCATCGTGCAGTCACAATGCAAAGGATGTCTCATACACCTTCACGTGTACTTCTTCTCAACATGGACAACTTTGCTTCATCCACACATTGTTACAAGAAACCAGCCCGCGGTCTTCTAACTACGTAATATCTAAGTATGCACGAGCACTCACATAATATCTGCGCCGAAATATATACACAGTTTGGGTCCTCAAGTGCAAGACAATACTCTTAGCTTGCTTAGAGTTCGACCTGTCCCCCAAACTAATTGAACTATGTCTTGTGCACGATAGAGAAGACTAACACCACCCTTAGGGAGAGACCACCTATGAGAAGTTTTCAATTGCAAGTATTGAAGACTCCAACGAAAGTGTCGTTCACTCTTCATCGACACCCAACTTTGAATTCTTATCCTTTATCATCCTGCAAGCCTGCCAAGAATCATCAGGTTCAGAATCCCCAACAAACCAACACTTGTGCTGGCCATCAGTGCAATCCCCAACAAAGAAGAGCCCTACCACCAACTCCAACAACCCTACCACTAGCCAATTAGGCCACCAATGTGCCCCCAACAACCTTCCTCCACACCATCACCAACACTCCTCCACGATAACCATAGATGTCCCTTCCACCCACGCCTTTAGTGCATGCCAATGCCTACTACCTATGACGGTGAGTGCCATGGGACTAGCACTCGTCTAGGAGGGGGGTAATGTTAACCGTTAACCGTCAGACAAACAAGGTGGAAATTTTGGAAAAGCTAAAGCAGAAGACAAAGGCCAAGGCAAAGTGAAACGGAAGACAAAGGCGCACAAGGAAAAGTGCAAGTCAATACTTTTGTAAAGAGCACAAGTGCATCACGATTTAATTTAAGGAGCACCAGGCTCTCACCTGTGCAATTTTTAAAGGTAGATGGGCGGTAGGAAGGAAGCTAGGAAGATAGGAGGACAATGGAAAAAAGGGCCTAGGCCACGGCCGGCCATGTAAAAAAGGGGATAAGGGGATGACTGCCCAAAAGGGATTTAGGGTTTTGTATATAAAGTTGAAAAGTGAATGAGAAGCTCATTCTTGTGTATGGCCAAAAGTGAGTCTCCTCTTCTTCTTCTTCTTCTTGTTGCTTGCTTGAGCTTGTGCTTGAGAGAGGGAGTGTGAGAGTGTGAGGGAGTGAGTCTGTGAGGGTGAGGGACTAAGGAGGAGAATCTCTCCATCTTCTCCCCTCTTCTTCTCTTCTCTTCTCTTCTCTTGTCTTGCTCGTGGCTATGGAGCTTGGAGCGTGGAGCTTGCACTTGGATTGTGGAGCTACCCGAGTGCATGGGAGAGGACGTAACTCAATCGGCATGGAGGTAAGCTCACTACACTCGTAGATATGGATGGCACGTCGGCTATGTGAGAGGTAGCCATTAGCACTCGGCTTGGAATGCTTGAAACAATAAGCGGTTCGTGGGTCTTGGTGGTTGAGCGAAAGCTCCCACATAATACTTTTATCATTATTGTATGTTGAGCATTGGGGACTATTATAGGGGGCAACTAGAGTGAATTGAGCTATGAAGATACATCTAAGGAGCTGGGTTGGCAAGGATTTGATGGATTAATGGGGGAGATAGAAGTTGAACTAATTGTTGAAGCAGTGGAAAGGGCACATGCTACCAACATGCATTGGTTACATGGATTATTGGTTGCCATTTTCTATGTGATGTGTCCTTGAGTGAAGATTTGTTAGGCCACCATTGGATTGTGGGGTCTGATATGATTATAGGTAGGGATTTATTACTAGCATTAGTTAGAGAAGGAGGAGTAGATGGCATTGATTGTGGCACTAAAAAATGGCACCCATAGCAGACTAGCATGAGTTGGAGGTATAATACAAAGAGTTGTGGTCTTAGTAATAATTAGTGTAGGATGACTAAATTATTATTTTTGAAAGAGTTTGTTCACATGTGGCAAGTGGTTGGGAGGGTTTATGAAGTGATATGTGGGTGTAAAAGAGACAAGACCCAACATTATAAATGACATGACAGGGTCTTGATGATGTGGACTTGAAATGGGATGTGTGTCTGGCAAAGGAGAAAATGGAAGTAGTGGGCCCGACATTGAAGTTGTGTGTGGCAAGGGATGAATTTGAATATGTGGTTGCAAAGGGTGCAATTGGACAAAGAGTTAGAGATTGAGAGTGTGTGGTGGTTGAAGAAGCTTGGAAGAGATGGAGTTTGTTGAATATGGAACTCTTACCATAAAGGAAAACTTTGTGCTATGGGTCATAAAATCTATAAGCTTTGTGACCATAAGGCTCATCATATCCAGTGAAGATAAGTTGTGTGGCTCTAGGAGAGAGAATTTGGATTTGTGGTCCATGTCGACAAGAAATGAATTGCATCCAAATATCTTCGGATGTGATAGGTCAGGAGGGTGGCCAAAGCTAGGGAGTGTGATTGTGAAAAGAGATAGAGTACAACCTATTTTGAAGATATGTTGCTGTAGTAATTGCTTCTTCCCAATATTATTTTTCAAGTTATTCTACTAATAGCATAACTCTTGCAGGATCTAGTAGAGTGTGGTTCTTACATTCATCACTCCATTTTGTTGTGGATCATATAGTATGGTTAGCTCGCGGTGCTGAATCCCAAAGGCTTTGTAATGGTCTTCAAACTCATTGGATGTGTACTCTGACAACACCTAGAAACATGAAAAATTTGCAAAGTTTTAAAACAAATTTGTATCTATCTCACATATTATTATTGTATTTATAAATTAATTTTATATAGGTGTGGTGGTAATCATTGTCTTTGGAGGATGGTCTTCACAGTCCAGGCAAAAGGAAAATATTGGTTCAAAGGAAGTTGTTGCATGAGAGTTAGGTGGAATTTAGAATTCTGGGCCTTCTTATGTGCAAGAATGACCGAGGATAAGTTCATACATATAGGCATTGGCGACTTACTTAGAGCATAAATAAAGAAGAATTCTAGCATAGGGAAGTAAGTGTTAGAGCTTATGAAGGAAGAAAGTTGGTCCCAAAGGACATCCCCTCGAATCTCTTGAAAGCTAACATGAAAACTAAGCTCCATGTAGTTGTGGATGGATATCGTAAGACACTCCAACAAGAAACTACTTTTAACAAAGGTGTTTGTCATGTGGATATGGTGGCTTACCTTGAATGCCCTAGAGATAAAGTGGAGGACATGCTTCTGCATTGTGCACAAAGTAGTGAGAGAGTAGATGATAATCCAAAAGCATTTGGATACTTTCAATTCTAACTACTTCCCTACAGTTTCACACTTTTAGGCTTTACATCCCCGATGCTTTAGGAAGATCAAAGCTAGTTCACTAGAGGTGTTTTTAAAAGTTGCAAGCCATCTTAAAGAGATGTTTGGTTTAGAGGCCAAGAGTGTCTTGGTGCATAAGAAACATGATTGCACCCAAATAGTGTACATCTTTATTTTAGGTGGAACGGGTAGTGGAAAAGGGACTCAATGCAAATAAATGGTGAGAGACTTTGGATACACACATATCTCAACTAGAGACTTACTCCAAAAAGAGGTGAAGTCTAGGACAAGTCTTTCAAAAGAAGTGGAGAAAATCATGAAGGCCGTTGCAACCGAATGGGGGAGGGCATGATTTCATGGGGTGGTGCCAATTTTTTAACCGAGATGAAGGGAGAGAGAAAGCACAATTTCCATCACACTTGTCACTTGAGAGAGAGAGAGAGAGAGAGAGAGAGAGAGAGAGAGAGAGAGAGAGAGAGAGAGAGAGAGAGAGAGAGAGAGAGAGAGAGAGAGAGAGAGAGAGAGAGAGAGAGAGAGGCTATGCATCCAATCTTCTGCCCTTATCTATCAATGAAAATCATGATCGATCATGTCTACCTTTTGTTGTCATCATCATCAGGGGCATCAATTTCTAGCATTGTCTCCATCCATTGAATTGTCATTCTTTAGACTCGTTGATCCATGCATCATCATCTTCTGCCAAAATGTCAACATTTTGGGAAAATATACGTTCTTTGGCATAAACGATTATAAAAACAAGTCAATTCCCCTTACTTAACCTTTCAAGTAAGGTTCAAGTAAGGTTCCCCTTAACCTTTCAAGTAAGGTTCATAAACAAACGATTATAAAAACAAGTCAATTCCCCTTAACCTTTCAAGTAAGGTTCATAAACAAACGATTCAAAAATAATAATAATCTAGTCTCTATGTAGTAAATTCTGGATGATGTTGTGCCATGATTGAAGAGTGGTGCCAAGAAGGAAAATTTGAAGGAGGGTGCCATCTTGAAAGATTGACAGGGAGAGAGAGAATGCCATGATTTTGAAACATGATTGCACCCAAATAGTGTACATCTTTATTTTAGGTGGACCGGGTGTAGTGGAAAAGGGACTCAATGCAAATAAATGGTGAGAGACTTTGGATACACACATATCTCAACTAGAGACTTACTCCAAAACAAGGTGAAGTTTGGGACAAGTATTGGAAAATAAGTGGAGCAAATCATGAAGGTCATTGCAACCAAATGGGGGAGCTCGTGATTTCATGGGGCACCAAATTCAGGCCGAGATGAAGGGAGAGAGAAGGCACAATTTCTAGCATGCCTGCCACCGAGAGAGAGAGAGAGAGAGAGAGAGAGAGAGAGAGAGAGAGAGAGAGAGAGAGAGAGAGAGAGAGAGAGAGAGAGAGAGAGAGAGAGAGGTGCTAGCATCTAGAGAGAGGCTATGCATCCAATCTTCTAACCTTGTTTATTAAGTTAAATCATGATTGATCATGTCTATCTTCTGTCCTTGTCATCATCAAGGGCAGCAATTTCTAGCGTTGTCTCCATCCATCGAATCATCATTCTTTACACCCCTTGATCCATGCATCATCATCTTCTGCCAAAATGTCAACTTTTTGGGAAAATATCCATTCCATCTATGGCATACTCCATTAAAAAAACAAGTTAGTTCCCCTTCTACTTAACCTTTCAAGTAAGATTCATAAACAAATGATTCAAAAAAAAAATCTAGTTTCTATGTAGTAAATTTTGGATGATGTTGTGCCATTGAAGAGAGGTGCCAAGAAGGAAAATTTGGAGGAGGGTGCCATCTTGAAAGAGTGAAGGGGGGAGAGAGAATGCCATGATTTTTGCTGATCATTGCCATGATTTTAGCACCATCTTCTTCTCTTTGATCATCGCTATCCCCCATTCTTCTCGATCTCCATGCTTTTTTTCCTATGGACAATGTGGAGCCTCAATATACCCGACTAATCTAAATTTGCAGGTGCTAGGAGAATTTTCCCACTTCCAATCACCCTATTTTGCTCCTAATTCCATGGACAGATGGCAAAGATCTACAATTACTCTCTTTCCCTTCATTTTTAATCATTTTCATTCAAAGAATCCATGGTTGTAATATTAAGCTTTTAATTAAAGCTTAATCTTTAAACACACAAGGGACCATTCATATTGCTATAAATAATTGATAAGTGGGAGTCTTGGGGGAGGGGAAAGTGGAGAGCTTGTTGTTCCATATGATTGAGTAGACCAAATATCCTTGCTAGAGTGTTGGACATCAAAGACATGAACTCCAAAGTCATGATTATGACCCACGTATTACCAAGTGTCTCATTTTGTTTAACAAAAATAAATAGTTCAACATAAAACTTTCTCAATTTAAAATTTTTACACAATGATTCAAGGCTTGATTTCTCACTTTGAATGGGTTTTGATATTTACTAATCTCTTATTTAATTGATAAAAATAGAAAAATGCTAAAAATGCTTAAAAACTACTCTAAACCTACATACTATAAAAATTATTATAAAACTTGTGAGTAAATTTTATTAAATATAATATTTTTAAAATAAATTTTATACCATGAAAAGTCTATTAAATTTTTTTGAGTATTTATAGAGAAGGTTTAATATATTTTAAAAAGTCAAATAACGATTATTTTAAGTAAAAATAAGAGTTTTTTATTGATGGAAAATTCAATGATATATAAAAAATAAATAACATGAGATAAAGTACATTTGAAAAATTAAATATAAAAATTCACAAACAAAAGTGAAATTCACAGTTAGTTAATATGATGACATGAGGGCGAGCCCCTCAGCATCAAGTTGAAGTTCGATATTCTATTTCATAAACATCATTTGGATGCTTGAGGTTAATTAAGAGAGGAGGGACAATAGTAAGTTTACTAAAACTAGGAAAAATTTTGGGTTTCTAAAGAAAATGAAATTTGTGGGCGGATACACTAGAGTGGGCAAGGAGATTATATTCATCTTATTTGCTACCTAGTTTTAGAAGAAAGGAAAGAAGGACGTGTTTATTAGATTTGAAATGAATAAAATTTACACATTTTTAAAGCATGAGGATGAATTTTAGTAGAGAAGGGCTACGTATTGAAAATAGAATTAAGATTTGTGGGTTTTAAGGAATGTTAGACTGATGTCTTTTGAATGTTTTTATTTTAACTACAACCAAAAAAAGTACTTTATAAAAAGGTGGATAAAAACATAATAAAGAATTTAAATGGAGTATAACTATAGATCAGGAAGCTCTATGTTCAGAAACAAACTTCTTCAAAGTTCAACAAACTGTAACTCGTGGTGGATAAACCGCCACAAGTATGGTAGGAGTAAATTATGAGGAGTTGCCCTTGAAAGATGGGGAGAAACCATAGCTATCCTAGGATTAGAATTCTAGTATCCAATTTGGAGACCTACCCATGAGCAATTATAAAAAAAATAGAAGAGTTGTGTGGACTTAGTTCTTAGACATTGAGTAATATTAGTTGGACTACTACAGCAAAAGAGTGTCATAAATACATGGAAGGCTAAACATAGTTATTGAAATTAGTGACAAATATCACCTATCTAGCATAACAACTCTTAGGAGTTGGCTTGGAAACCTGGCTAAAAGTGGCTTGGCCTTTGGCTGATCATTTTTTAGTGTATTTTTAGGGAGCCAAGTGCACTCGAATGGGTGGTGCAGCTCCCTAGGACATCTAAAACTTGGGTATATATGAGTGAATATGAGGTCTCTTTTTCTGAGGGACTATTTTTCAAGTTTTCCCCAGGATTTCCAAAGGAAACAAGTATTAGATTGAGAAAGAGATATAGAGTTAGTTGAGGGGGGAAAATATTTTGGCCCATAACTAACTGTAGATGTTGAACAACTATCCTCTTGGAGTTGGGGATATAATGACTACGTGCAAATCATCTCTTTCTTAGTGGCACATTTTGGATTAGTAGATGAAATATAAATAAATATGATTCTGTCTCATACCACTTTGATTGGTATTATTCGACATGCTATTGGACTTTTAGAAGAGTCATGTGGGATACTGTGTTGCTTTAAATTTGTGTATCTAGAGGTTTGAAAATTACTTTTGATACAAAAGACATGAGGGAGTTTGTAGCAATTTTAGGTTTTATTCTTGAACAAGAAGAGAAATTGTATTATGGAGAAGTGGACCTAGAATTACTGAATATTCTCAAACTATTAACTACGTATGTGCAGTTACAAAAAATTGACTTTAGAGCTTTAGAAAAGTCCCATAAATTGAAAGAAATTTCAGAGTACAATAGTAGTAGGTATTACATCAGATGTGGATGAATCCTAATAAGGAGGCAAAAATAGCAAAATGAAGCCTAAGATAAACAAGCTAGGGAACGAGCAGCTTGGTAAGAAGCTTAGCTACTAAAGAGGCTGGAAAGGGTGAGTGCACTATTGAACCTAGGGATAGATGCTACATTGAGCTCAAGAAAGGAGCCTTTTGGACCTAACACATCAATTGACAAAACACTATAGAAAACAAGCAAAGTAGATTCGTATCAATGGGATCGAGTGGTTTCAAGCACTAATAGTCCCATAGAGGAAAGGAGTAAGAAAAATGAGAGCGTAGAAAGTGAAGTTAATGCCACGATAGGGAGTAACTAAACCACTTATTTAAAGAGTCAAAAGGACCTTTGTGTATAGACCAAGTGATAGATTTGGGATTATGGTCATTGTTTCATATTCCCCGTCAAAGAGAGCAATCAAGGGACATATACGATTTGGGATTATAACCCCTATTCAAAGTTCCCAAGGAATTTGTGTGGTTTGACATTACTCTAGATTTTGGGCTAGGGATATTATTTAAAGGAACAATGGCTTGCAAGTAATTTCACACAATTTGGGGGACTGTGGGATGAAGATCTCGATGCGCATTTGCAAAGGTTTGAGGTGACTTGCGTAGCCAATGAGATAGTAGACGATGATCAAAAGCTTCATATCTTTCCCTACAATGCTAAAAGATGAAACAATAAGATTGTATGGTAATCTAGCCACTCAAAATAAAGGGACTTATACTACCTTATCAAGAGCATTGTTAGAAAACATTTGATGGCAAGGTTTCCAAGATCAACTAGCTCTTCACTTGAACTATTTATCCCAATAAGCAATTGAAAGTGTCAAACATTATATTGAGCATATGAAGAAAATTATTTGAGGATGAATCTAACTATTGACGAGCCTACACAAAAGCATAAATTTATCGATGTGGGCTTATTAATCCTAGATTCCATCAACATGTTAGCCTACAAAGGCCAACTACACTGGCATATGCTAAAACACATGCTAGATGGTGGGAAGAGGTGCAACTTAGCAAACAACACTGAAGGGATTTATTCAAAGAACCTTGGGTGGAATATCCGAGCACTTCAAGTGGGATACCTAAGAACATGTCTTATGTGATTGTTCCCTTAAATTCATTTGTAACTGCAATATCCAATGTGTCAAGTGTACCTTTAAATGTGTACACTTCAATTCTAGCCTATATGATGCAAACATGCATGCCATCTGTGCCCCAACGTCAGTCCCCCATTGATGAAGCTAAATTAGCAGATACTATTGTAAAGTCCCTAGGAAAGCTAAAAGAGGAAATCATGGGTGCCATTTAACCACCCTTGAAGAAATTTATTCAATAACAATAGAAGCTTCTAGTGCACATGAACCTTCGAGCAACCCAACTTCAAACCCACCTAGATCCAATATCTATTGTGGTAAGTGACATGGTTATGGACATGTGGCTACTAAGTGTTTGACACCTTCAAGATTAATGCCTGACCATCACACTATTCTGCACTTTTTGCCTTAAGATAGGGCATTTGGATGCAAACTATTGGCATACAATAGGCCAAGAGCAACAACAAGCTCTTTCAATGAAAAAAATTAATAATTATATGGGTTACAATAACAAGACTTATGAGATTAGATTTCCCAATCATTCTTTTAAGCTGCACAACCCAAGGTAGACCTCTAGTACCCCAAAATAATTATAATAGTGATGGAAATCGAGGGAGAAATTCTCTTTTTAGGAGAAATAATGGTAAATTTTGCAATATCCTGGTGGATAGAGTGGACACTAAAGGCTTAGAGGACTGATAATTTGTTATCAATGCCAATGGGAAGGTCATATAGCTCCGTACTGTCCAAATGCATGCAAAAATCAAGACTATACTCCTTGTAGGAGGTGTAGTGGCGAGGGACATCACAAAGAGAGCTATCCCAAGATAAATGAGGACAAGAGTACTGACAAAGGTAAATAAGTCTCTAATGACCCCTCTACTTTGGCTCTTTTTTGGCCTCAAAATCTAGCTCTCATTGGCAACCACAGTAGTGTGGCATTTTCTTGCCTTGAGAGATTATTGTTGCTTGATGCCTCTAGAACGCTTTCTTGTTGTTATGCTCCATGCATTGGATGAAACTATTTTATGCACTCTAATGGAAGAGTAAGAAAGGGAAATGCCAACTTTTATAAGTTTTTATACACCTTAATTGAAAGATTATCTTGTTTAATTTATCCTATGACACAATCAATATTGTTTATACCTTTTTAGTGTCTGCTAGTCTTCTCTTTGTTGTTTTGCAAATCTTGTAGTTGTACTCACTTCGTATCTAAGTGGGGGGAGAGTACATTTTCTTTTTGACATTGTGAAGTAGTGCTCATGGTAGCAGTGTTCATGATGTTGGATGTTTGTGATGTTCATTGTAGCTATGCTTGTGAGGACACTTCGCAATTAAGTAGATGAGGAATGACAACACTTAGAAACATTGAAAAATTGCAAACTTAAAAAAAAATTGTATCTATGTGACATATTATTACCATACTTTGAATTAATTTTATATAGGTGTGGTGGTAATCATTGTCTTTGAAGGACAATCTCCCCAGTCTAGGCAAAAGGAAAATGTTGGTTCAAAGGAAGTTATAGCATGAGAGGTAGGAGGATTTTAGATTTCTGGGCCTACTTATGTGCAATAATGACCAAGGAGTATGAGTTCCCACATAAAAGCATTGGGGACTTACTTAGAGCAGAAGTAAATAAGAATTCTAGCATAGGGAAGCAAGTGTCAGATCTTATGAAGGAAGGAAAGTTGGTCCCAAAGGGCATCCCCTTGAATCTCTTGAAAGTTGAGATGCAAACTAAGCCCCATGTTGTTGTGGATGGATATCCTAAGACACTCCAACAAGTAACTACTTTTGAGAAAGATGTTTGTCATGTGGATATTATGGTTTACCTTGAGTGCCCTACTAATAAAATGGAGGAAAGGCTTCTACATCATGCATAAAGTAGTGAGAGACTAGATGATAAGTCAGAGACTATCCAAAAGCATTTGGATACTTTCAATTCTGAGTACTTCCATGTAGTTTCACACTTTGAGGCTTTACATCCTCGAAGCTTTAGGAAAATCAAAGCTAGTTCACTAGAGGTGTTTTTAGAAGTTGCAAGCCATCTTAAAGAGATGTTTGGTTTAGAGGCCAAGAGCATCTTGGTGCATAAGAAACATGATTGCACCCAAATAGTGTACATCTTTATTTTAGGTGGACTGGGTAGTGGAAAAGGGACTCAACGCAAATAAATGGTGAGAGACTTTGGATACACACATATCTCAACTAGAGACTTACTCCAAAACAAGATGAAGTTTGGGACAAGTCTTGGAAAATAAGTGGAGAAAATCATGAAGGTCATTGCAATCAAATGGGGGAGGGCGTGATTTCATGGGGCACCAAATTTGGGTTGAGATGAAGGGAGAGAGAAGGCACAATTTCTAGCATGCTTGCCACCTTTGAGAGAGAGAGAGAGAGAGAGAGAGAGAGAGAGAGAGAGAGAGAGAGAGAGAGAGAGAGAGAGAGAGAGAGAGAGAGAGAGAGAGAGAGAGAGAGAGAGAGAGAGAGAGAGAGAGAGAGAGAGGCTAGCATCTAGAGAGAGGCTATGCATCCAATCTTCTAACCTTTTTTATCAAGGGAAATCATGATCGATCATGCCTATCTTTTGTCATCATCATCATCAAGGGCATCAATTTCCAGCATTGTCTCCATCCATTGAATTGTCATTCTTTACACCCCTTAATCCATGCATCATCATCTTCTGCCAAAACATCCACATTTTGGGAAAATATCCATTCCATCTATGGCATAGTCGATTAAAAAAACAAGTCATTTCCCCTTCTGCTTAACCTTTCAAGTAAGGTTTAAAAACAAACGATTCAAAAAATAATAATCTAGTTTCTATGTAGTAAATTCTGGATGATGTTGTGCCATTTAAGAGAGGTACCAAGAAGGAAAATTTGGAGATCTTGAAAGACTGAGGATATTAGGATTAGAATTCTAGTGCCTAATCTAGAGACCTACCCATGTGCTCGGGGGGTTCACTATATATATATATTCTCTATATAACGTGCGTTCAAGGCCTATTTATAAGTATCCTAGTCTGTGAATTTTTCTTGAATAAAACACAACCCTTTTCTATTCAATCTATATGTAGCCCCTTTATATGATACCCTTCTGTATGTAAAAAATGTATTAAAATGGTGTTTCAAAACCCCTTATTTTGAACTCACGTTATATATACATATATTCATGAGTGACCCCCCCGAGCCCGTGTGAGTGATTATTAAAAAGAGAAATAGAAAAGCTAAGCATACTTAGTTTATTATTAGACATTGAGTGATATTAGTTGGACTACTACAACAAAAGAGTGTCATAAATACATGGAAGGCTAAACATATTTATTGAAATTAGTAACAAATATCACCTAATATCTAGTGCAACAACTCTTAGGAGTTGGATTAGAAATCTGGCTAAAACCGGCTTGCTCTTTGGCCTTTAGCCGGCCATACTCTCCTCCATTATCTATCCAGAGAGCCATGATTCATAACTCTTGCTTATTCTCCACTACTTCTTTGTACTCTTGGAACTTTGAAAATACTTTAGACTTCCTCATGAGAAAATATACAATAATACATATAGAGTAACATCAATGTTTACAATTTCGGTAAATTTGAAAAACTTTCAAGTCCCATTTTTATTATTATTTAGAACATTGGGACTAAAAAAAAACATGCCTTCAAGTCACCCAAAGTTACCACCTAATATATAATTAAACCTGATGAAAAATGGAATCTATTGAGCTAATGAACACCCAATTTGGAGCCATGATGTGAGAGTTATAACAAAGAGAAAGTTTTGACCATGACTCCTAAAGTTGTGGAAAATTCCCAAATTCACTACTAGCATGTTAATGAGTACCATGAAGCATTTTTCTCTAGTGAGAGAGACAATATTGATGGGACCACAAATGTTCGGGTGTGCTAATCAAAGGGGTTTAGTTGTAATGGAACATGATTTGGAGTAAGGGAGATGTGTGGATTTTCTAAGAGCACATGCTTGAAAAAATAGAAGTCTAGATAGAGAAGGTGGGATTCCCATGACAAGTTTCTTATCGATAAGTTGTTGGAGGACATGTCGTGAGGCATGACCAAGTCAAAAGTGCCATAGGAGAGAATCTTGTGGTGAACTAAAGAGTGAGGTGGAATTAGCACAAGCATTGGCAGGAGGTTTGAGAATCAGATAGCCAAGTGTGTAAAGTTGACCTAATTTTGAACAAGTGAGTGTAAGAGAATGTAAAAGAAATTGGATTATATCATTGGTCCAGGGTAGTGAGAAGTGAGTTCACTGGTGTGTAAAAGCTTTTTCTTGAGATTTGAAACATAGTAGACTTTGTGTACCTTGATTATGTTGTTAGATGGGAGCTCCACTTGAATGGTGGTGTAGCCCTGAGATTGTTGGATGTTTTTTCCCTCCATGGCTACACTAACTAGAGTAGACATCTCTTTGAAATTGACCAACCATTCTTTGTGAAAAGTCATATGATGAGTAGCTTGAGAGTCTAAGAACTAGGTGCATTCTTCTTTGGAGTTTGAATGAGGTACTCACATACTTATTGTCAAGATTGTGGGAGAGAAGGAAGGAGTTTCACTTGTAGCTTTCTCACTTACACAATGGGGGAATACACACAAAGGTGGAGGCTAAAAACAGTTTTCCTCTTCTTAGTTGTGTAAGCCAAAAAAGAACACTAGTACAGAAAATACAAGAACCCTATATATGGGTCTCAAACCAAGCTCAACTAACTAAGGTGGCATAATAACTCAGCCACGAATTAGAGTAGATAAGGATAGCTGTCATCTAGCTATTATTTATGGGCGGTGTACCAACCGCATCTGCAGCTAACAAGTCGATGACATAAATGCACAATGATCACCCTGGCATATCACAAGTGGAGCTTGATATCTTAACACTCTCCCTAGAGCTCAATCCCAATTCCTGCACACAAAGCACGTCTCTAAACTTACGCAGCTTCTCTGCGCCGAATGCCTTCGTAAATATGTCAGCTACCTAATCCTTTGTGGTGACATAAACTAGATCAATAAGACCTAGTAAAACCCTCTCCTGCACAGAGTGATAATGCACCTCAATGTGCTTTGTTCAAGTATGATAGACTGGGTTATTTGCCAAGTGTATACTACTCATGTTGTCACAATAAATGACAACTGGCCCATCTGTAGGCTGATGCATATCATAAAGTAGCTTATGCAACCAAGCTACCTCACATGCAGCCATTGCTGCACCCTTGTACTCAGCCTCCGTGCTCAATAAGGCAACTGTAGGCTGTTTCTTGCTGCTCCAAGTGACTGCAGCAATCCCAAAAGAGAACACATATCCATTGGTAGATCGTCTATCGGAAATATTACCAGCCCAATCAGCATCAGTGTATCCATGCAATTGTATCTGAACCCCAGTCTCATAAAATAGTCCATACTGCAATGTGGACTTCACATACCTGAGTATGCGTCTAGCCGCATCCAAATGCGGTTTCCTTGGAGCCTGCATAAACTGACTTACCAATCCAACAACATAGCTCAAATCTGGCTTGGTAATAGTCATATAAATCAAACTACCTCCTATGCGTTTGTACATACTAGGGTCTTCCAAAAGCTCGCCTGCATCTGCGCTCAACTTCACATTCTGCTCCAAAGGAACTGAAATAGGCTTACGGTCTGTCATCCCATATTTGGATAGCATGTCTAATCCATACTACCTCTGCAAGAGCCGTATCCCACTTGGTGATCTAATCACCTCAATGCCCAAGAAATAACGCAGCTCTCCCAAATCCTTAATCTCAAACTTCTACTTCAATAGCATTTTCACATGAAGGATATCTTCATCACTATCACCTGTCATAATCAAATCATCAACATAAATGACAATCAGCATAATACCTTTCTCTGTTTTTCTCACATAAAGTGAGAAATCTGCCTTGGAAATCTAAAAACCAATAGTGACAAGATACTATTCTATCTTGTCACACCATGCTCTAGGTGCTTGCTTCAAGCCATACAAGGCTTTCTTCAACCTGCAAACAAACTCGGGATGAACAACATGCACATAACCTGGTGGCTACTCCATATAGACCTCTTCTTGCAAATCACCATGCAAGAAGGCATTCTTTACATCCATCTGATGTAAATACCATCCCTTTGATGCAACCATAGCAATGACTGCTCTTACGGTTGCCATCCTTGCAACTGGACTGAATGTTTCTTCATAATCAATGCCATATGTTTGTGCATACCCCTTGACTACTAATCTTGCATTGTATCTGTTCAGAGAACCATTTGCATTGTGCTTCACCTTATAAACCCACTTACAACCAATTGCATTCTTATCTTTTGGCAAAGGTACCAATTCCCATGTAGCATTTGCTTCCAAGGCATCCATTTCTTCATCCATGGCTTTCTCCCATTTTTCTTTTCCCATGGCTTGCTCAAAAGAAGTGGGTTCTGGTTTCTGTATCACTTTGACTATATAGGCATAGTGAATGGCTGTAAATCCATCATATTTCAGCCTCTATCCACAGGATACTGAGCTCTGGTAGACCTGCGCAAAGTAGGCTCACTTCAAGTGCTCTCAAAACATCCCTGGCCTTCTTTACTCCAGGTGTAGCAACAGAAGGAATACCCAACTCATCATCAATGCTCTGTTCTGAGCCACTGGATTCACCATCCATATAAGAGTTATCTGCATTCACATCAAACATGGGCTGATCTACCTTCTCTTTTCCTTTTCGTGATACTTGCATACCACTATCTGCATTGCTTTGAGAAGATTCTCCTGATCTCAATATGCCTGTCCATGGCGAAGAATGTGAACCACTGCTAGAGGACACTCCATGTCCACTAATATCTTGTGACTGCTGCTGTGAATTCTATACAGCATTACCATTTTGTGCATCTACATTATCAATCATATTTACTGGTTTGTACTAGCTACTCATCTCATCAAAAACAACATCTCTGCTCACTGTAAACTTACGAGTAGAACGGTTATAGCATCTATACCCTTTCTACTGTAGAGAGTAACCAATAAAGATGCACTTCTCAGCTTTTGGATCCAACTTGGATCTCAACTCATCTGGCACATGAACATAGGAAATGCAATCAAACATTTTCAAATGAGAAATATGTGGTTTCCTACTAGTATACCTCTCCTTTGGAGTCATGGCATGTATTGCTGTGCAGTGGGAGTCCTGTTCATTATGTAGACTACTATAGCAACTGCCTCAACCCAATAAAAATCTGGCAGGTCTTTTTCATTGAGCATGGCACGAGATACCTCTCCAATATGCCTATTTTTTCTTTCTACAATTCCATTTTGTTGAGGGGTATGACTACATGAATATTGCTGCTTTATGCCATGCTCCTGCAAGAACCTTGCAAACTCATTTGAGAGGTACTCTCCCCCATCCATCTGACCTTAGGCATTTTATTTGCAGGCCTGTTTCTTTTTCAACCATAGCTTTAAGAGTTTTGAAATGCCCAAAAACTTCACTTTTCTTTTTCATAAAATACACCCAAATTTTTTTGCTATAGTCATCAATAAAAGTGACAAAATAATGACAGCCTCCAATAGATGCAGCTTTAGTAGTCCACACATCAGAGTGGATTAATTCCAATGGCTTCTTACTCTCTTAAACATGTCTAGGAAATGGTTTCCTTGCCTGTTTTCCAAATTGACAGGCTTCACATACCTTATTCTTTTCTGCAACCTTGAATTTAGGCAATCCTACGACAATATTTTGGGCTTGCATTGATTTAAGTTGTTGTACATTAATATATCCAATGCGTTTATGCCAGATATCAATATCTGCAACTACACCGGTCCCATGTGCAAACATTGCTGCACTCAATTCAGGCATGTCTGCATCCAATGTAAACATTCTGCCCTTCTTCTTTCCTTTTTCTATCAAGCAACCTTTATTTTTCATATCCTCAACAAAGCATCCATGAGGATTAAATCTGACCTGCAAGCCCTGCTCAACCATTTGACCAACAGAAACCAGGTTCTTGGTGATATTCGGGACATGAAATACATCCGACAGGTACTTCTTTTTCCCATCCTGCATAGACAAAGGAAATTTTCCAATTTGCACAATAGGATATGCAGTATCATCACCAGTCTCCACAAATCCTGGTTTTGCCATTTTCCTTGCATCCTGCATCCATTCTGCATGACCTATCATGTGGTTTGATGCACCTGAGTCAACATACCACACATCATTGCTTGCTTCTACACTTGTCACAAAATTGGTCATGTGCTGCACCATAAACAAATTCTCATTTCTGTCATCACCCTGTCTACTAGAAGATTCCCTTGTTGCAATTTTCCATTCATGATGTCATTCTGCTTTTTATAGCAGTCTTTAGCCATATGATCTATTTTACCACAATAGTAGCATTCAACATTGCTGTTTGCATTTTGCCCTCTTTGCCATCCACCATGACCTCTTTGGCTCCCCCTGCCTCTAGAGTTACCATGTCCTCCTCATAGGACTGGTTTTCTTGAGTTTGCTACATACTCTAATTTCTACCATGGCCTCCAGATCGGCCTCCTCTACCTCTGTCTCTACCGCTTCCAGCATTTGAGTAGAAGATAGCTTCTTTTGAAGTTCCTCCTAAAGAAGATGCACCACCATTTCTTTGCTCCTCAGAAATTAGAAGAGCAATCAACTCCTCAAAATCAGAAAATCTTTCACGGACAGAAATGGATGTTCGGAACTGTGCATAATCCTTTCCTAGACCATTCAAGGTCACAGAAACTAAATCATCATCTTCCACTGGCAACCCAATGGAAGCAAGTGCATTTGCAATCTTCTTCACCTTCATGTGGTAGTCATTGATGCTCATACTTTCTCTTTGCACATTGTGCAACTCTTGCTTGAGCTGCATTTTCCTGGCTTGCATATTTGTGCTATACATTTTTAACAAAGTATTCCATGCCTCCTTTGGTGTACTTGCATCCTGAATATGCACAATCATAGAGTCTGAAATACTGATAGATAGCCAGTACATAACTTTTCTAGCTCTCTCATGCCATCCTTTAAATGCCTGCATTTGCTCTTGATTGGGAACATAAGGAAGAACTGCTCTTCTTCATTTCCTACAACAAATTTCCAATATCCTTTTTCCATAAGGAAATTTGTCATTCTAAACTTCCATGCTTGGAAGTTGTTCTTGTCAAGCTTTTTAGTGACAATCTGTGAAAGAGAATCAGACACCATTACAGAACACTGCAAAAAATTCTGTCACTGCAAAAAACACAGCTTCAACCTCACAAGGGCAAATCTGCAAAACTGACGAAAGTGGTATTTGACCACACAGTCACTTCCTAGTGACGATTTTGCATCAACAGGTAACAAGGATGATTCTATAACTCCCAATGTCTCTGCGCACAAGCATACGATGCAATTTCTATGGAAACTTTTCACTGATCTGTAGAACAGTGGTCGCACAGCAAAAAACAAGGCCTTTTCCCGAGTGCGTGCGGAAAACTTCCTCCTCCAAAACAGGCCCCGAAATGGCCTCGAATAAAAAAAAAGGGCAACACCACCCTCTTGCTACACCGCAAAGGGCGTCTCAATCTGAGACAATGCACTCTTGCACTTTCCGGCTGTGTACCTACAGAGAATTGCTCCCAAACTCGAAAAATGAAAGCAACACTCGTCCTCTTACCAGAACACCGCGAACTTGGTTTGCTTTCTTGAGTTCCTTACCACGAACCAGGCTTTGATACCATGTCAAGATTGTGGGAGAGAAGGAAGGAGTATCACTAGTAACTTTCTCACTTACACAATGGGGGAATACACACAAAGGTGGAGGCTGAAAACAGTTTTCTTCTTAGTTGTGTAAGCCAAAAAAGAACACTAGTACAGAGAAATAGAAGAACCCTATATATGGGTCTCAAACCAAACTCAACTAACTAAGGTGGCATAATAACTGAGCCACGAACTAGAGTAGATAAGGATAGTTGTCATCTAGCTATTATTCATGGGTGGTGTACCAACCGCATCTGCAGCTAACAAGTCGGTGACATAAATGCACAACGGTCACCCTGGAATATCACGAGTGGAGCTCGATATCTTAACACTTATAACTAAACTAAAGATAATATCTAGTTGATCTTCTATGTCATAATTTCCAATGCTAACAAAGTGAGCTTTTCCCCTTGAGTGATGTTTGTTGAATCTATCCTTTTTTCAGTAATCATTTTTTATATGACCTTTTCTTTTGCAAAGATTACATATGAGATGATAGTAAGGATGCCTAGAAATAGATAAGTATTAAAATGATTGATGAGATTTGGGTTGGTGATGAGGATTTCCAAGGATTTCTTTGAAGTTGTACCAAGGAAAAAACTTGGGCTTTGGGTGAATGGAGTGAGCTCAACAAAGGAAAAAACTTGGGCCTTGGGTGACTCTTGGGTAGAAGAAGTGGAAAGAGCATCTCTCATGACGTTCTCTTGTTTGATTCTATTGATGAGAGGTTGAAGCTTGAGTTTACCAATGGAGGTTGGAGTGGTAATAAAGGCTCTTGAGGATAGAGGCAAAGAAGAGAGAAGAAACATAGCTTATAGTTCTTTAGAGATGACTAAACCATATATTTTGGTTTCATCTAGCAAGGATTGACATTGTTCTAAGAACTTAGTGGTCGATTGATCTTCATGCATAGTGGCAGTGGGGCTAACTTTATGAACATTGTCATTTAATATACAATATTTGTGTGTTCATAGTTATTGTTGAAGAAATCTTGAGTACATTTTGCATGGGTTTTGTTCTTACTAGTTGTACTTGTCGATCTCCACAATGGATAAGGATCTCCATCCTTGTAGCTGCATCTCTTTGCATCCAATCTTCCTTGTTTGCTCCTTCTTGTTTGGGGCATTATTCCTTGCCATTGAAGATGTTCCATAGGTTAGCTAGGGATAGGTATAGTTCCATCCTCAACTTCCAGGCTTGATAGTTACTGCCATTGAGTTTTAATCTTAATGTGTCATTTGTAAGGGATAGTGGCATTGATGAGAGCCATTGGAGTGATGAGAGTAAATAGAGATAAGTGGTTTGTGATTTTGGAGAAGATACAATAAGCTAGAGAACTAGAACCTAGGGCTCTAATACCATGTGGTGAAAAACAAGAGCTAGATGATAAGTAGATGAGAGGACAGAGTGCACAATGAGAGAGAGTTATAGATACAATATGGACAGTAGAGTGAACTATAGTTGTTAATTTCTTTGGTAGTAGCTATATATATACATGGTACATTAAATGAGAAAGGTGAGATCCTATTCTAAATATCTCAAATATTTACAATGAGGATAACTATGGGATCCTTTTATCCACACGTTCCCATATCCTTATATTATCCAAACTTTATCCTAATAGAGAAGGATGATTTTGCAACTAAAAATTCATGTTTTATTGCAAGAAATAGAGTGGAAACTATTGTAATTGTAGTTATAGCTACCATAAATGCAAGTACTGATATCATAAATGTAGGGACACCATTCAATATAGCAAGTGCAACAAGTAGACTGACTCGGAGTACTGTTCTAATAGTGAATTCAGTAGTAAATAAAGTATATTTAGCACATGATAGAGTTTGGATAGTAGGAAGAAAATATTATAGGCCTTTTATTTAAACCATGGAGGTATTTCTAAAGGGCTTATATGTAGGTGAATGGCTTAAAACAGGGTATTATCTCGGTGTCATGGAGGTATTTCTAGAGGACTTATATACAAGTGAATGGTTGAAAATAGGGGATTATCTCAGTCACACTGAGGTATCTTTGGAGGGCTTATATATAGGTGAATGATTGAAAACAAAGCATTATCTTAGCCATGGAGGTATTTCTAGATGACCTATATGTAGGTAAATGGTTGAAAATAGGATAATATCTCCGTCCACTATCCAAGAAAGATGACTGGTCACAAGTATAAAAGAATTAAAAGAAAGGAATATGGATTCTCTTTGAAATATTGATATCTTTGAAAGCATGCAAAGAAGAAGAAGGGACTCCAATGTGATTCATCCAGTGATAGAACTACTCAGTTGTGAGTAATCTAGGAGTTTCACATTTCATGAGAATCTGTGGGCTAGCCATAGAGGCGTTTGGGGCACATTTGAGAAGATTAAGGGTGGTAGGGGATGTATAAGGGTATTGCAAACTTCATGGAGTCATGCAGTATACTTTCCAAATATACTCACTTGTGAAGCATCAAGGTGACTTGCAACCAATCTATCCTTTGTATCTTCATTAAAAATGGGTGGTAGATTTGGTCACTATGCCCATAGGACTCTAGAAAATGAGATCCTTGTGATTACACATGAGGATTTGAAGAATCAAGTGGAGGGAAAAGCTCTAAGAACTAAGACTATAGAGGTTGTATGCATGTTTTTTTTATTGAAATGGATGTGAGCTAGATGCAAATGAGACTAGTGAATTATTCTCACGGTTGGGGATAAAACTACCATTAACTTCAGGCTACAATCCATAAAATGAAAAGATTGAGAGGGTACATCCACATATCATTAAGGCATTAGCAAAGTCATGTAGAGATAGGATAAATGAGTGCCCATAGATATTATCATGTGCATTATAGGCTAACAAGATGACACATAGTACAGTGATGGGTTGATGTATGGTCAAAATCCTATTATGTTGATCAAGTAGGCAGCTATTACATGCAATATGTTGCCTTTCCAGGAAGGATTGAGTAGATAGGAATTGCTTGCTCTATGCATTAGATAGTTGTAGAGGAGACTAGAGGATATTCACGTAGTAGTTTCAAGGTTGCTTACAACAAGGCTTCAAAGCAAGAAAATGCTTGACAAGAAGCACAAACTCAAGTCAAGGGTGATACATGAATGGATACTTATCTATGATAGCAATTTAGAAAACAAATATAGTGCTATTCAAAAGGTCTTGATTGGTTGTTTGGTCCATATGTGGTAAAACATGTGCATGGACAATGCTGCCTATTCTCTTAGTGAGTTGGATGGGACAATATTGAGAATTCCTATAGTAGGGAAATGGAGCAAAAGGGTGTGATGCATTGGAGATATAGGACTTGGAGATAGGAACTACTCATGATAGTGTAGAAGAGAAAGAAGATGATGATATGGAGATGGACGATGAGGACTCTAACCTTGCAGATTATTGGTACTTTGGCACATGTTGAAAGATGTATAGGCTTGGAGGGGGTAGATGTTGTGGCACTCTATGTCCACTCATGAAAAACCTAAGAGGATTCCAATTTTATGGGATTTAAATATTCTTTCTAAGTACCATGTTAACTTGTTGATTTGCTAAACAAGCAAGAATAGGGTTGATTACTCTTTGACATTGAAGGAAGGGTATATGGTTAGAAAAAAGGGAAATTTATGGCTTCTTTGGGATGAAATACTTAGGTTTTTGATAGGGTATATAGTAGGGTATTGTTATACATAGAGATTTATGAAGCCTCTCATTGATTCCAAGGTCTTTGCTTGAAGCATCTATCTCTCTACAATAGATAGAGGCTTCCTGATATTCAAGTTGACACTTTTAATGGGATTTATAGTTGATTTGATGGATTATTTGAATATTTTTTATAATATTAAATAATATGATTGAAGTGAGGAGCAAAATCCCATACAAGGTTCTCATTAGAATTAGTTCATACAAACACTTCAATGTGAGTAGCCTCTTGATTCTAATGAGAACCTTGTATGGGATTTTGTTCCTCACTTCAAATAATATGATTGAAGTGAATGAGAATATTTTATTGCCCTAACAGTGAAGGATTAATTTTCATAATATTAAATAATATGATTTTAGTGAAGGAGAATTACTTAGGTGGATGAGTCCTTGTTCTATTAGTTTCCTCAATTGCTCTCTAAGCTTGATAGCATAGACATATTGTATGATCACTTGGATATTGGTTTGGATCTACAAATCCACTCTATCTCATGGTTAACCTCATGGTTTGGAGGCAATTGGGTTAGTTCTTCTAGAGGAAAGACATCTTCAAAAAATATCATTGAAGAAGATAGAGTATCTTTTTCTAGATTTCTTAACCTTATTGAATTGGATAATGTAAAATGGCTAACCTTTTCTTAACCATTTTCTAAATCAGCTTGCCTTGCCTAGTTGGTGGATCCTAGTTCTACTAGCTTTTTCATATGCTTTTATGGCAATTCCCCTTTTAGAACTTAGAAGATTACTTCTTCTTTGACACATAGAATCTGAGCTTTGTTCTCCTTGAGCCAATCCATTTCCAAAATGCAATCATAGCATCCCAATAGTAGGATCGTCAATTTTTCTTAAACTAAATGGTTGCCTAATTCAAATTGTAGTCTCTGTATAATTTTAGTTGAGGAAATTTCCTTCTTACTAGCCAGTTCTACTATTCTTTTTCTTATTTCTGTGGATTCTACATGCAATCTCTTAATTGTTTTGGGTGAAAGAAAAAAATGAGTACCACCATAGTCAATCAACATTTTGAATTGTGTACCCCTATAAGTAGTTGGAGATTGCATTATAAAACCTTGGTAATCCACTCTTTTCTTCTCAATGGTAGAAAATTTCAATCTTTTCATTGAAGGTGCACTGTTCAGGTTACCTTATCATGGCATTTACTGACAACACCTAAAAACATGAAAAAAAACTGCAACCATTTTAGATAAATTATATCTACCTCTCACCCTATTACCATATTTTTGAATAAATTCTACACATATGTGGTTGTAGTTGTTGTCTTTCAAGGATGCGTCTTTACGGTCTGACAAGGAAAGAAGGATGGTGAGATGACCCTAATGCTATAGGAAGATGGAATGTTATAACCTTAAGGGTGCTAGAGAAGGACAAATGGGAATTAGATTTTTGATTTCCCCACTTGGAAAGCATAAGATGTTGCAAGGTAATTGTGATAGATAATAATAACAAGAGCTTGAATCTTGTGCATTGTGCTTGGAAGGTGGATTTTATGAGGTGATTTATATTGGAAGAACTTAAGTAAGCAAGAATTAATGGAGTATTCAAAGGTATTTTTGAATGAGGACTTTACTTTAAATTATTAATCCTTCTCTATGGCTTTGTAGTTGGACAATTGACAAATTATTCTAGGGCAATGGAATAATCGAATGAGGTAGTGTTGTGAATTGGGTGTTGTAAAATTTTTTGTAGTATCTTAGAATTAGACATTTGAGAGGGGATTATAAGGCTTAAAGAATATAGTTTTAAGGGGGGAGTTAAAATGAAATGGAAAGAATGGGAGAGGCATGAAGGCGCCATCTAATTTGGCCACCAAGGAGGATAGAGAGGCAATGAATGACGATTCGGGATGATTAGGAGTGAGAGAGAGAACCTTGGGGAATTAGCAACATCACTGGAGGGAATCACCAAGAAGGAGAAGGTGGCAGGATAGGTCTCGATCAACATTAACTACCCTCTTCTCATCATTGCAAACATATATGGGGGAGCCATCAGGAAGTAGGGAAGGGAGGGAGAACCATTGTGCCTAATAAAGATGAATGAGAAATAACATGTTCATCATCAAAATTGTTCTTTTGATCAACAGCTTTAAGATAATAATTTCCCTCATCATCCTATCTTGATGATCATCTTTGATTAGTGTAATGCTACCAAGACTATTTTGTGATTAGTATCTCATGCAAGAATCCCATTTTTTCCTCCTCCTCATCAATGTGCCAACATCTTGGAGTAAGGGGACATCAACCCAAGCATTATGATGGCCTTCCCCTTAATTAATCATCACATGAAGATAGTATAAATCCGAAGAAGATTTTACTAAAAGAAAAGCCTTTCAAGTTAGTTCATACACGGGGAAGTTAAAAGTATTCTCGTGGGTGTGAGACTCAAGGGTATGAGTGAGAGTAGAAGGAATTACTGAGAAAGAAGCTATGTGAAGATTTGGTAGATCAATTTCCTTGATAGGCTGTAAAGGATGCGCTTCTAAGGATGTGATTACGACCCGCGTATTACAAGTAAGTGGTTCATTTTATTTAACAAAAATAAATAGTATGATGTTACAATTTTATTTGGTTATAATTTTTAAGCAATGTCTCAAATACTAATTTCCCACTTTGCATGGTTGCTAATATTTATTAATGTTTGATTTAATTTTTAAAAATTAAAAATACTTAAAAATCACTCTAAAACTACACAACAAAATTATTATAAAACTTGTAAATGAATATTTATTAAATGTACTATTTTTTTGATGAATTTTATACCATTGAAAGTTTGTTGAATTTTTCTTAAAATTTTTAGATATGGTTTATTATGTTTAAAATTTTAAAAAGTGAATATTTTGAAAAAAATAAGAATTTTTATTGTGATAGAGAATTATGTTTCCACACTAGTAAATGATGATATTTCATGGAGAAGTTAAAAATAACATTTTTTAAAGCGAATTCTATAAAATTTTAGAGTAAGAAAAATATTAATTTAATGATATTTTCTAAAGAAATAGTCACATGAAACATTGTGTTTATGAATTTATACAAAATAAGAATATATGTACTATGTTGATTCATGTCACATGGGGGTAAGGGAAGTGTATGTGTATTCTCGATCAACACTTCTATCGGTAGCTTTGCTATTATTTATAGAAAATAATTAATAGGTAATAATTGCTATTGAAAGATTAAATATAAAAATGCTTAAACAACACTAAAATTTATAATTGGTTAAATTGATGGCATGAGGAAAAGCCTCAACATCTATGCTAGAATTTTAAATGCTATTCATATGAACATTGCTTAGGATGATCAAGAAAGTAAAGAGTGGAGGGTAATTAGTGTAATTTATTAATTAGGAAAAGACATTGGGTTTAAAATGAATTGTGTATGTGGAAGCGTAAGTGTATATAAATAACTTGTTTTTATCATGATTAATGTTTAGTTTAAAGAGAGGAGAGAATAATGTTTTTATCGAAAAATGAGAATGAAGTAATTATTCAAACCTTAAAGAGCAATGATAGATTGCACAATACAGAGAGGGTTTGCACTTTAATAAGGGGAATTAAAGTTGATGGTTTGTGGAACGTAGGTTGATTTTCTTTGAATTTTTGTTGATTAAATAAATAGAAGGAATTAATTATATAAAAGATGGAGAAGAAAACAATTAAAAGGAACTTAAACAGAGATGTACTGAAAGATCCATTGGATCTATATTTTGAAACCAATCTTCCTAAAGTTAAATAAATTTCCTAGATAAAAATCCACAAGTATGGCAAGAGAAAATTATAAGAAGCTACCCTTGAAAGATGGGGGGAAACCATATCTATCCTAGGCTTAGCATTCTAGTGCCAATTTAGAGACTTACCCGTTTGTGATTATTGAAAAGGAAAATAAAAGAATTGAGTAGATTTTCTTAGTTTTTAAGCATTGAGTGATATACGTTGGACTACTATGACAAAAAAATGACATAAATACTTGGAAGGTTGGACCAAGTTATTCGAATTAGTGACTAATATCACCTATCCAATGCAAAAACTCTTACGAGTTGGCTTGGAAACCTTGTTAAAAGTGGCTTGGTCTCTTTGGCCTATCATTTTTTGGTGCATCTGCCAGGAATCAAGTGTACTCAACCAACATATGTTAAATCTTCCTAGCATATTTAAATCCTAGATACATTTTTGTGAAATTAATGAGTGATTACAAAGTCTCTTTCTTAAGAGACTATTTTTTGAAATTTCTTGAGGATTGTCGAAGGCAAGTATTAGATTGGGCAAGAGACACCAAATTAGTAGAGGAGGCCACAGTATTTTGGTCCACAGTTAACCATAGATGTTGAAAAGTTATCCTCTTGGAGTTGGGGGTATAATGAAAGTGTGCAAACCATTGTTTTCCTAGTAGCACATTTTGGGTTGATAGATGCAATTGATTTGATTGGTATTATCACACTTCTTATTAGAAGTTTAGAAGGGCTGAATGGAATGGTGTGTTTCCTTGGATTCATATATCCAAAGGCTTGAAAATTGCTTTTGACACAAAAGACGTGAGAGAGGTAGCTGAAATTTTAGGTCTAATTCCTGAGTAGAAGGAGAAACTACCATATGGAGAAGTAGATTTGGAATTGCCTAGTATTCTCAAATTATTGAGCACATACATAACCACAAAAACCTTAACTTTGGAGCTTTAGGGGAACATGTATAAGTAAATTTTTGGAGAATGAGATTAGTGAGTACTAAATTAGCAGTTGTGGATGAGTTTTGAGGAGAGGACGAAGACAACAAACTAAAGCTTGAGACCAACATGTAAGGGAACAAGCAACTCAAAAGGAGGCTTGGCTAGCAGAGATGCTATAAAGGGTGAATGCTTTGCTGAATTCGGGAATAGACATTGCATCAAGCTCAAATGTGGAGCCACTTGGTCCTAATATGCCATTTGATAGAAGACCATCACAAGAAAGTGAAGAAGATTCATATAAATGGAAATGAGCAGTCTCAAGTACTAGTAGTCCTGCTAGAGAGAGGAATAAACAAAGTAACAAAAGTATAAAAAAGTGAAGCTAATGCTATAGTAGGAAGTAATGAACCATCCATTGATTGGGACTCAGAGTTGGATTTTGGATTCCGCCAATTATATAGAGAGCTAGTGGAGGTTTCATGGATAGAGCGAGTTGCAAATTTTGGATATGGTCCTTATTTAGGTTTCCTTGCCAAGGAGATTCATTTCAAGATGTACTACTTGATCTAGGGTTGAGATCCCTATTCATTGATTCTAAGGTAATCGCATGGATTGACTCTACTCAAGATTTTGGGCTAGGGATGCTATTTAAAGAAACAATGGCTCATAGTCCCATAAGGCTTGCTGAGTTTATCCAATTTGGGGGACTGTGGGACAAAGATCCTGATGCTCACATGCAAATGTTCGAAGTGACTTGTCTAGCAAATGAGATAGTAGATGATGATCAAAAGTTACATATTTTTCCAATAACCTTAAAAGATGAAGCATTCAAATGGTACGATAACCTCAATGTTCAAAATAAAGGGACATATGCTGCCCTATCAAGAGCGTCCTTAGAAAAGTTTTAGCGATAAGGTTTCCAATATCAGTTAGCTCTTCAATTGGACTATTTATTCCAAGGGGTACCTGAAAGTGTTGAGCATTACATTGAGCGTATGGAAACGATTATCGAAAAGATGAATCTATCCCCTGATAAGCTTACACAAAAGCATAAATTTATCGATGGGCTTAAACCTGAAGTCCATCAGCATGTTAGCCTGCAAAGGCCAACTACACTAGTGTTTTAGCAAATGCTAAAACACATGTTAGATAGTGGAAAGAAGTGCAACTCAGCCAACAACGGTAGAAGGATCTATTTAAAGAACCTTGAATGGAATACCCCACACCAGTACTTCAAGCAGGGTATCTAAGAACATGTCTTATGTGACCATTCCCTTAAATCCATCTGCAAATGCAAGTTCCAATGTGTCAAGTGTACCTTTAAATCCATACACTTCAATCCCAACCTATATGATGTAGATAGACATGCCTTCTATTCCTCCTACTCAATCCACTTTAGATGAGGGTAAAGTAGTGGAAATTATTGTAAAGTCTCTAGGAAAATTAAAAGAGGAAATAATGGATGCGGTTCAAGCACCATTGAGAGATATTTATTCAATAACAACACAAGCTGCTAATGTGCAACAGCCTTTGAGCAACTCGACCTCAATCCCACCTAGATCAAATATTTGGTGTAGTAAGTGTCATAGTCATGGCCATGTGGCCACTAAATGCCCAATGCCTTTATAAATAATGCTCGATCATCCTCCATTGTGTACTTTTTACCTTAAAATAGGGCATTTAGACACAAATTGTTGGCACAAGATCGACCAACAATAACAACAAGATCGTGCAATGCAAGGAAATCACAATTACATGGATTGCAACAACACTACTTACGATATTGGGCCACCCAATCAACCTTTTAGGCCCCATGGATTGCTTACCCAAGGCAAACCTATGGTGCCACAAAACAACTACAATAGTGATGGAAACTGAGGAAGAAATTCACATTTTATGAGAAACAATGCTAATTTTTGTAATCCAATGGGGGAAGGTGGACAATAGATGACAAGTAATTTTCTATCCATGTCTATAAGAAGGTCATATAGCTACATATTGTCCAAAAATGCCCATAAAAATCAAGACTAAACCCCTCTTTGTGGGAGGTGTAGTAGCAAAGGGCATTACGAAGAGAATTGTCCTAAGTGAGAGGAAAATAAAACAATGAACCTTCAACATCCGCTACAAATTTAGTTGAAGTAGAAATGAAAGAGCAAGAGAGTAATATTAAGTCAAAAATTTAACATCGTATGGTGAATTTTAAGGCTAACCCCATGATTGATATTGTTACTAGAGCGCAAAAGAAATAACAAAAGAAGAAATGTTTAGAGGAAGAAAGTCCACAATCCAAAGGAGCTCTAAAGGATAAATCTAAGGACGTAGATTCTAGCATAGAGTTACTTGAATCAGATTCTCCTCAGTAGTCTTTTGATCATCTATTATTGTTGCCCCTAGCAAATCCTAAGATCCAAGTAGGGGTAGCTCCTTTTCCTAAAAGACTTGTATCTCCAAAAGAAGGGAGTAGGGAGCAAGCAGAACTCAGGGAAGTTACTATCTGTATATTCTCTACATGACGTGCGTTCAAGGCCTATTTATAAATATCTTTATCTGTAAAATTTTCTTGAATAGAACATAAATCTTTTCTATTTAAATTGTAAATAACCCCTTTATATTATACCTTTCTATATGTAAAAAATGTGTAAAAATGGTATTTTAAAAATACCTTATTTTGAACCCACATGATGCACACATATATTCATGAGTAACTTACACGGGAAGCAAAAGCACTAAATAAGGTCAATGTTTTTTGGGTGGCATTGGAGGAAATAAATTTAACAATTAACCTAAGGCAGTTGCTTGAAATAGCCCTCAAATAGCCCCTCTATGTTGGAGGTAGTTTTATCATAAGCTAGTTTGGCATAGGAGGAAAAGGATCGAGACTAACACTTCTAAAGTAATTGCAAATGCATCCAAAAGGAGAGAAACTAAGGAAGTAAAAATTGTAGATGTATTCGTGGATCCAAGAGCACCAATTATAGACACTACCATCAATGGACATTTGTTGAATGAAGTACAATTGGATAGTGGCTTAGTAGTCAATTTAATGACAAACCAAATGATGCCAGAATTAGGGTTGAAGAATCTAGAACCTTCCCATATAGTTTTATGTATGACTAATCAAAGAAAACTAACTCCTTTGGGGTTACTCTACAATGTGAAATCTATAATTGTTGGACTAGAATTTCATGTGAATTACCTAGTAGTTTACTCATTGTCAAATATCTCTTCCTATTTTGTGTTTTTGGGGGCCGACCTTGTTTATACCAAGAAAGGTGCATTCAGGATTGGTATAAATGTGGTCCTTGTAATGATAGGGTAAAGATACAAGTTATCACAAAAGGGTTTTTGAGGGAGTTAAGAGATGAAGTAGTTAGTGAGATGGATGAAAAATCCAATAGTGAATTCTATGATTCAAAAGTAGTGAGAGGACTAATAACAAAGGGCCTTATGTCTCGGGGAGTTCAATCATAAATATATGTATGTATCACATGGGTTCAACATAAGGGATTTTTAAAGTACCATTTTTACACATTTTTTACCATATAGAAGGGTCCTATATTGAGGGGCTACTTATAGATTGAAAAAAAAGGGTTATGTTTTATTAAGGAAAATTTCATAGATAAGAACATTTACAAATAGGCCTTGAATGCATGTGATATAGAGGGTATACATATAGTGAATTCCTCGAGCCTTATGCTTGGTTATTTAAAACACAATGACTAACAAAGAGCAGCAAAAGTAGAGGTGAATATTGTGCATCAACCTAACAAAGCAGAACAAGTGGGTATTGGTGAATATGCTGTTAATTTTTCATCAAATAATGACTTTGATAGTGATATTACTCACTGGTTATCCACCTCAGAAGATACAACCCTAGACTATTTAATGGTTTTAGTAAAGGAGGATAATTATCTTGAGGATGTAATCCATGAATTCAATGATTTGAATGATTCATTCTCCGAAGCATGTCTTGGATTTCGTAAATTGTAAAGATGAGGGAAGAAGGTGACCTTGGGGATGCATTTTTTGCATATATCAGATTAGAAATATTTTCCAATGATGATACCAAGAGGCATATTCCACGATGGATTCTGTGAGACCACGGTGGATTCTGTGAGATTTTGCGATGGATTCTGTAACACTATATTTATTTGTCGGGGCTTGTACATAGGGCGGATTCCTTGTGCGAGAAGTTGATGGGGACCACTGTCCTTTCAGGCGTTAGATTAGTTTAATGTGCATGTGGGTGATTCCATAGCTGGTGATTCCACAAAATACATATTTAAATTAATGGACATTTATGAGTTTAGAGTGCACTCGATTAAATTAAGGTTAGGACAGAGTTTCAACCTATTTATTTATTTTGTAGCTAAAGACTACTAGGTATTCACTTTTGTCAGTTTGATTTTGTAAATGCTTTAGTTGATGTATAGAGCAGCCATTAGTGGTATTGGGAAGCACCGGGCAATGGCGTGTATTCAGATTATCTAGAAGAAATTATCATTTTTGATGGTGTACGCCTTATCATTAAAGGCGTGGCGATAGTATTTATTTAGGCACACTTATTTATTAAAGCGTTGACAAACATTTATTATTTTGTATGTGCATAAGCACTCGGTTCAAATATTTCATTATTGGAGATTGTATTTGGACACAACCCGACTTTTGGGATGCCCAACTGCTTTATTCTTTATTTGGGCAAAAGCAAACACAAAAGCCAAAGCATGCTAATTATAAATTGGGCTATTTTTGAGCTTAGAGATTAATAAATTTATAAATACATGCCCTGTGAAGCATTCACACAAGGCATGGGGGAAGATTGTACCCAATTTTTCTTTTTGTCTCATGTTATGCAAAACCTTCTTCTTGCTTTATGAGTTTTTATAGAGTTCTTTGTTTTTGGGGACCTTCCGGCATTCACTACGTGCGCATACAAAATCCGATTTGTGCAGCAATGGTACTAGAGCAAAGCTGAGATCAAGGGCTTCTAATTGCTTACCATCTCGAGCAAAGGTGAAGCTCCTGGAATGAACAAGCTCTACAGGTAGTCTCATGATGAATCATCAATATCAGCATGTTCTTAGCGGTGAAAAACCCCTTATTGTGCTGTCAGATTGCGAAGGACCTCACCTAGGAAGTGGAGGACCATCTTTGAAGATCCTTTGTAATTCTTTGGTATAATAGAGAACAGAGAAGGAAGATTATTTAGTTTTGAGTTTAATAATCTTAAGAAAAGCTTAAGCTCCAAAATTGAATGATTTGCGGTGATAGCATGTACTAAACCACAACGATTACGGCTAGTACATGCCGCCGTCCTATTCGATTAGATAAAAATCATTAAGATTTTATAAATCTTAAGGGTATTAAGCTTATTAAAGTTTAAAAATTTCAATCTTAAATCTCCTTCCTAGCAGGTGTTCACACTGAGCTTATTCAAAACCCGTTTTGAACATTTAGCAAGCCTTTGTTCACACCTACACCTTAACAAAGTCGATTTTCAACAAGCAGACTATCACACACAGTCTATTTCCCACTTGGAAGAAGACCGTCATCAATTGCTAAACTCATGAAAGAAGCAAGATCGCAAAAAGGCATGAAAAAAAAAAGCAAGCCTTGTAAACCCAAATTTGAGCTATGCTCATCCCTCTAACGGGATTTTGAGTGTGTGAGGTTGTTTGAGATTTTGCAAGATGTCCGATCAAAACATGGAAGATTTTATGGACGAAGGCGATTTGCCAAAATCGACCATGGAGCAAAAATTGGACCTAATTATGATGCAACTTCAAGAAGAGCGAAGAGCATGTCAAAATTTGCAAACACAACTGGCTACTCTTCAATGATCCACTTTTAAATCAAGATGGAGTGCAACCTGAAGATATTATTCGACATACGATTGACGCAACACTCGATGCACAGTCTCTTAGGAAAGAAGCCAAGATAAGTAAAAAAAAAATCAATTTCTGTACTTTTAATGGGCAATGTGACTGAAAAATTGTTCTTTCTTTCATAAGTCAGTTTGATGATTATTTCAATGAAGAGCAATATGCTGAAAAATATAAACTTAAATGCATCATTAACCATTTAGTAGGCAGATTATCGTTATAGTGGACTATTGTCCACAAGAGTGTTGATTGTTCCTGTACTTGGGAGGCCTTTCAAAAGGAATTTTTGTAAAATTTTCTTCCATCTCAATTCCATGAAAAAACAATCAAACTGTGGGATCTTCTACAACAAAAAGATCGTGAATCTATTCCACAATACATGAGCATTTATGGAGTGCCTTACTGCAACTTCAAATGCTTAAAGATGTTCTTGAGGTGATCCACAAGCGCAAGTATATGTTTTATTTTCTTGGTCACTTCTATGTGGAAGTGAACATGTTCAAGCCAAAGACTTTGGAGGATGCAATTTCTTTGGCCCATGATGCTGAAGACAAAATTCGTGGATGAGAAAAGCAACCACAATAATTTCCAACTAACAGTAACTTTGGTAAAAAGCAATTCAATTCTAACTTTTGAAGATTCAATCAAAATCACTTTGTTCCTTCTTCTTTGCATAAATGCTGGACATGACCCCTTGCTTTACCAACAAATACAAATTCAAACCCTAATCCATCTCTCTAGGCAAATCCTAACATACCCAAATTTCCAGCCATTACCAATAATGTTTCTAATGCAAAGTCTATAGTTTGCTACAAGTAACAACAACTTGGACACTTAGCAGTGAACTCTCAATCCAAGAAGCCAGCTGTTCAAATCAAATACTTGGGAGCAACTAAAGACGAAGACCATGAAGATATGTCAGACTTCACTGAAGATGATGATGATATCGATGATGCTTCAGATATTTTACCAAGTATGCCAAATCCTCATTCATTATTAACAATGAAATGTCTTGTGCATGGTCACAAAATGATTGTTTTGCATGATGATTGAAGCACACATGATTTTATTTTTGCAAAGTTGGTAAAATAATTGAATTTATATACTGTTCCAACTCATTATCGCATAAAGGCTACATCCTTAGGCACTAGATACAATGGTAAACAAGAAGTTCATGATTTAGAAATTAAAATTGACGATTATGTTGAGTGCAGAAAATTCTTGGTTGTGCCTTTGCAAGCTAGTGATATTATTTTAGGAATGCCTTAGCATCACAAATATAATCCCGACATAGATTATTCCAGACATTCCATGAAAATTAATCTTAACGGAAAACAAATTACATTACATGGAACTCACACCTTTGATAATTTTTCCTTAGTCACACACAGGCGAAACATGCAATGAGAAAAGGTAGTAAATCATACTTAGTATGGGTGAATGAAATTAAAGCTAAGGAAAATTGGATGCACCCTAGGCACACACAATTTCTTTCACAATTTAAAGATTGTTTTGCTACTGATTTATCCCCTAGTTTACCACCTCCACGTCATGAAGACCATAAAATAGATTTAACCACCATGTAAAGCACCTCATAGACACAGTCAAATTAAACAGAAAGAAATCCAAGCACAAGTTGAAGAATTGTTAACCCGATGACTCATTAGGCCCAGTAGTTCTCCTTTTAGTGCACCTATCCTATTAGTTAAGAAGAAAAATATTACCTATAGGATGTGCATTGACTATCATGACCTAAATAAGATCACTATTAAGAATATATATCTGATCCATAGGATAGACAACCTCATGGATAAACTGCAAGGAGCCACTATTTTTAGCAAGATAGATCTCAAATCAGGATATCATCAAGTACGATTGGATACACCTGACATTTTCAAGACTGGATTTAGAACTCAATTTGGTCATGATGAATTTCTTATTATGCCTTTTGGTTTGACTAATGCACCAGCTACATTCAGTCGTATGATGAATCATATATTTTTGAAGTATCAGAATTGAGTACTTGTTTTCTTTGATGATATATTGGTTTTTAGTAAGAATGAGAATGAGCATTATTAACATTTATCTTTGGTTTTTAAAATTTTAAAAGAAAATCAATTATATGCTAACCCTAACAAGAGTGAAATTTTCCAAACCCAAATTGAATACTTAGGTCACATTGTTTCTTCTGATGGTATTCAAGTTGATCCTAAAAAGATAGAAGCAATTTTGAGTTGGCCAATCCCTAAAAATGTGAATGAGTTATGTTCTTTCTTAGGTCTTACTAGCTTTTATAGAAAATTTGTAAGAAAATTTTTATTGATTGCATTGCCTTCTTTGATGAAATTATTAAAGAAAGGTGTTGTATATCATTGGTCAGATAATCATCAAAAGTCTTTTGATTTATTGAAATATGCTTTAACACACGCACCTATTTTGCAATTACCTGATTTTAATTGACCATTCTTTCTAATAGTCACTGATGCTAGGGGATCAGGAATATGAGCTGTCCTTATGCAAGATTCACATCCCATAGCCTATTCTTGTTGTAAATTTAAATCCTCTAAACTGAAGTTACTACCTATGATAAGAAATTGTTAGCTGTAGTTCAAGCCTTACATCAATGGAAACACTATCTAATGGGATTAAAATTTATGATAAAAAATGACCAACAAAGTATCAAACATCTCCTTAGTCAGTCACAAATTTTTGACTATCATATTAAATGGACTGATTTCATTCAAAGTTTTCATCCACTTATCCAATATCAACCCAGAAAAGAGAATGTTGTTGCCGATGCATTAAGTAGAAGACCAAGTATCCATAATACATCCATTATATCTTTTGATTTCCTTATCCCTATGAATGATACTTATGACCATGACCCCAATTTTCAAGCTGATTGGAATAAATTAGTTGCTAATAATTGGATTCCAATTGATTCTGTCTTATTCTGATGGATTTATGTTTTGTGAGAAAAGATTGTGTGTCATTGTTCCATTTAGATCATTTGTGTTGCACGTACATTGCCCTCCATATCTTCCACTTTAAGAACATTGGTTGAAGATTTTTATTGGCCACAAATGGAATATGAAGTTTCTAACTTTGTTTCTGAGTGTTTAATTTGTCAAAGAGTCAAGCGACACCATGGTAAGAAATATGGTTTGTTAATGCCTTTACCAATTCCTGAACAACCATGGGAACATATTTCAATGGGTTTCATAACCAGTTTACATAACACCCATTGAAGCTAATCATGATGTGTTTTGGACTATAGTAGATCGATTTAGTAAACAAGCATATTTCCTACCATTCAAGATAACATTAACTGCATCTCAAGCTGCACAATTGTTTTTGAAGATTGTTTTCACTAACCATGGTTTACCAAAAGTTATTATTTCTTATCGTGATTCTAGATTTTACAATAAATTTTTGACTACTTTGTTTGCTAATTTAGGTATCCTAAAACCAATGGGAAAATAGAAGCTACTAATAGTACAAGTCTAGATCTTTTGCATGTATACATAATTTCAAAACCACAAACATGGGATACACACTTTCATCTACTTCAATTTGCATACCACAATACACCACACATAGCTACACAAAAAGCACATTTTGAAATCATTTATGGACATAGATTGCCTACATCTGTTACATCATTGTTGAATAAAGTTAAAGTTGTTGATGATACTGCCAATACACATGCTACAATTTTTGCTGAAGTCAAAGACATGATTGCGAAAGCCCAACAATCATACACTAAACAAGCTAATAAGAAAAGAAAAGCCATGAGTTTCAATGTTGATGATTATGTTTGGTTATGCATTGAAAAGAGAAGATTGCAAAGTGTTGAGAAACACCATGTTGTTAAATTAGGACCTAGATTTTATGGACCTTTCAAAATAATTCACAAGGTCAATGACAATGCATTCAAATTAGATCTACCCTCACATTGGAAAATCCATAATAATTTTCATATCACTTTACTATGAACTTTTAGAGGCCAATTACTTGTCCACCCTATCTATGAAAACCCTCCTTTGCTAGAAGAAGAAACTAAAATACTTGAACCTAAAACTATTCTAGACACTGACTTTATGATCACTAAAACAGGCCGTAGATATTTTAGATATCTGGTTAAGTTTAAAAATCATCCTGTTGAAGAAGCCCAATGGATGCATGCTTGCAACCTAAGTGCTTGCCCCTCACTACTCGCTCCACATTGAACTAATAGCAAATGAAGACAATTTCTATCCCACTTTGGGGGTATGATGCCAAGAGGCATATTCCACAGTGGATTCTGTGAGACCATGGTGGATGCCATGAGGTTTTTATTCCACAGTAGATTTCGTGAGGTTTTGCGATGGATTCCGTTAAACTATATTTATTTGCAGGGGCTCATTCCTTATACGAGAAGGTGACATGGACGTCTGTCCTTTTTCGATGTCAAATTAATTTAATATGCATGTGGGTGATTCCATAGCTAGTGATTCCACAAAATACATATTTAAATTAATGGACGTTTATGAGTTTAGAGTGCACTTGATTAAATTAAGTTTAGGGCAGAGTTCCAACCTATTTATTTATTTTGTAGCTAAAGACTACTAGGTATTCACTTTTGTCGGTTTAATTTTATTATTTTCTAACAAATTTGAATGCTTCAGTTGATGTATAGAGTAGGCATTGGTGGCATTGAGAAGCACCGAGTGATGGCGTGCATTCAAATTAACTAGAAAAAATTATCATTTTTGATTGGTGTGTGCCTTATCATTAAAGACGTGATGCTAATATTTATTTAGGCACACTTATTTATTAAAGCACTTGATAAACATTTATTATTTTGTATGTGCATAGGTGCTCGGTTTAAATATTTCATTATTGGACATTGTATTTGGACACATCCCGACTTTTGGGATGCCCAACCACTTTATTCTTTATTTAGGAAAAAGAAAACACAAAAGTCAAAGCATGCTAATTGTAAATTGGGCTATTTTTGAGCTTGGAGATTAATAACTTTATAAATACATGCCTTGTGAAGTGCTTACACAAGGCATGGGGGGACCGAATTTGTCTTTTTGTCTCATGTCTTGCAAAACCTTCTTCTTGCTTTATGAGTTTTTGTAGAGTTATTTGTTCTTGGGGACCTTCTAGCGTTCACTACGTGCACATACATCATCATGCACCAATTGATGACTTAGAAGAGGAGGAGGAGGAGGAGGAGACAAGGATATTAAACTTAGATGAAATTTCAATAAGCTCCTCGATTTACTATGGAGGAAGTCGATACTATTGAGAATGATCATGATGAACCTAAGGAGAGTTTAGTTACAACATTTCCGTTTATGAGGTAGATATTCTTTCTTTTGGGTTTGAAAGACTTCTAGTTGTTGCTAAAAGATCTTACTATCATCAGCCTAGAAAAAAAGGAAAGGGAGAGAAGAAACATGAATAGTTGCAAATCTTTACAATAGCCGATATAACATGATGATAGAGATGACCCATCTCCAGCTTTAAATGGATTTGCACAGACTTTTAATGAATTTCATGGTAATTATGATAGGATAATTAGAGAATTAAATGAAGCTTTGGAAATAGAACGGGAGGCAACAGTGATAGCTGTAAATGAAGCAATGAAGAAAATTTACAAAAAGGAAAGTTAGAATTCCAATTAAAGGAGAGGCGATATCTAGAAGAAATTTCACTTCTAGAGATGTATTTAAAAGAGTAAGAATCTAAATTAAATAATGATGTACAACAAATGGGACAAATATTGCCTATTCCTAGGAAATGCTTAGTTGAATGTGAGCAAACAAATGAATTTTATAAGTGAAATAAATCTCTATCTACATGTGGAATTGGATTGCAAGAGAAAATTTCTACTACTGCTCCTTGGTTATATCATTCCCTTAAGTGCTCTATAAGCAATAAGCAAAAGCGGCATCATTATTCTAAAGGGTAGCTACGGGCATATCATAGAAGGCAATTGAAATCAATCAAAGCTTGCATGCAAAGTATATGTGAGGTAGTGTTACCCCATCCTAAAGAAAGATGTAATAAACCAATTCTCACAGCAAATCAAATAATTGGAAATTCTTGAAATACACCATTCTTGCAAAGAAATATAAGAAATACACCATGTTTTCAAGGTAGCCATAGCCAAGGTAGCTAAGCTTGAAATAATATTGTCAGGAAGGCTAAGAATCATAGATGTAAGTTGCAACATGAATACTCACCTCATGTCAAGGTGGGACATGGTATGCATCCCATATCTTGGTGGCTAAGAGCATACACCCTCTTAGTTGGTGGGAGGAAGGAACCTCAAAACATGTATTGTTTGAAAATGGCTAAAAATATCCCTCACAAGTTATATCTCCACCTTTTATACTTAACCCTAGCCTACTCTAGACTAAGGTGACTGTAAGAGAGTTTACTTTCTCACAAAAATTTAATGCAGCAAGTTGTTTACTGCTCTGTTTATGAACTGTCCTTTGCTGAAGCCATGGAAATTGTTTCAAATATGATGCTTGTTGCCACGAAGACTCTTCAATAGGCAAACCCTTCCATTTGATAAGGTATTCAACAAAAATACGGTTTCTTAGAACCTTCTTCCACTTGCCAATAATCTTCTCGGGCTCATAGATGATTAAACCATCATCATCCAAGGGAGGTAGTTCTTCAAGAACTTGAATTTGAGGTCCCATATACTTTTTAAGCTGAGACACATGAAAGACATTATGGATTCTTGTATTTGAAAGTAAGTCTAGTTGATTAGCAACGTTTTCAAGTCGCTTGAAAATACAATAAGGACCATAAAACATATGAGCAAGTTTGTTGTGTCCTCCCTTAAGAGAAGCATAACGTGATTTGGGAATCTTCAAAAATACCCATTCATCTTCCTCAAACTCCACATGTCTTCTTTTCTCATCTATATAGAAGCTACCCATAAACTTAGTGTTGCGATCGAACACAATCTTCATTGGTAAACCATGAAGCTTGAAAATACATTCCATGAATTGTTGATCCACTTTCTTTGATGTAAATTGGGCCTTAGTAGGGATGAAATGGGCTGATTTAGTCAACCGATCAACCACTACATAAATGCTATTCCATCCATGCTTAGTTGTAGGAGATCCCACAATAAAATCCATAGAGATATCAATCCACTTGCCTTAAGGAACAGGAAGTGGCTGAAGTAAGCCGCTGGGTAGAAGAGACAAGTCTTTATTTTGTTGACATGCAAGACATTGAATTACACAATCCTTAACATCTTGCCAAATGCCCTTCAAATAGAAGCTCTTATGGATGTTGTCAAATGTTTTGAATAGCCCATTATGACCCACTAAAGGTGAAGAATGCATCTCATGAAAAATACAGTCTTTGAAAGAGGATTGTGGTGTCAAGTAGACTCTACCATCATAGTACTATAAAAGACCATTGTGCCAATTAAAATTGGGATACTCTTCTCCTTTTCCTTGCTGAAATTCCTTCATCATCTTTGATGTTTTCTCATCAAGCAAATATTCTTCTTGGATATCATGAATCCAATCTTTATGTATGATTGAAATTGAAGATAAAGAACATGCCCATATACATGATAAAGCATCTGTCACAACATTATCTTTTCCAGTCATTTAAGATATTTCAAAATTATAGCTTTGAAGAGTAGCTAACCACCTCCTTTGTTTAGGGGATAAATTTGGTTAGGAAAGGAAGTATTTTAGCACACAATGATCACTCTTCACCTTGAAGTGGCTGCCATATATTGTAACGTGTCCCCCTGTCCACTTGTAGGACACGTCGTAGCAGCCCATTGGGAAGAGAGTCTAGAAAGTGCTGCCTAGCACTCACAAGGAATGTCATAGGGTTTGCGATTAAGGTCTTCCCAAGTCTACCATGGAGCAGAAGCAACTGGCCGTTCCCACTTAGGAATCAGGGTTTTCCTAATAGTCAAGTTTCTAGGAAGTAGCTAGCGTCGAGCCCCAGATGCAAACCACTTTGCGCAGGAACATCAGGGTCGAAGCGGATTTATACTGCACTTGGTTCAAAGAGAATGGGAAATGAGAGGGATGCAAAGCTCCACCTCTCTGCCTGTAAGGCCTAGTCCCATTTTGTTTCCCTAAAACAACATAAATCGGGACTGTAACTCTATTGACTAGAATTCATTGCTATCTCACTGTCAATTCCTTCGAGAAAAGTTCCCGACCAACTGGGACCACCCTTCCGTAGGAAGGACCTAGAGTCACGTCCACTGCACTTTCCTCAAGTTGCTTAGTTATCTAATTACCTACCACATTTAGTTCAACAAGCAAAAACAACTTCCTTAATTAACCAATTAATCACTGGTTCCTTCACATAACTTAGGCACTGACACATAAAAACAATATCAAGCAAGTTCCTTTTTCAACATTTAATCTTTATTTATCATAGTCTTTGGAATACATCAAATATCCTACCCGAAGGCTATCCCAGCAATCCTTAGGGGATCGCTATTCCAAGTTTTGCCCGTTGACTAGTATGCGGGCCTCAAGATCCCATCTTGAGTCACGTCCGCCTCTTGTGCACGATCCCAAGGCAAGGATATTATGGCCGGAGCCTCGTTGGCACCCAAGTGTCCTCCTGATCCAAGTAGCACCCACGGAGAGACCTCTTGCGGCGGGTTCGGTCCACGTGCATGGTTAACAATTCCCTTGGATAGGGTTCGACAAGACAGTCGGAGGTAACTGATATTGCCTCTCCCTCCCGGATTTTTACCTAAAGCATTAGTTATTTTTCCTGAATTAGTTCCTTGAGCGAGAAGTACAAATAGTGCACCTAAGTGTACAATCACGAGCATTTCAGTGGTCATTTGTACGGTCAACTGCTAAGGTGTGATTCCTTCTCCCCAAATACTTCCACCATTCGATCCTGGATCATTCGCGACTTGGCAAGATCCCATAGGTTTAGAAAGATGGGTTGCTTGTTTTGCCTTATTCCTTGGGTTAAGGTTTATACCTTGTAGACCCCAATTTGTCACTACCTTAGGTTTCCTTATATTATAGTTGAATAGCTCCTGGACAACCCTGTCATCCTAACTTGGTTGGTCACATTGCTCCTTGTCAATTCACCACTACCCTAAACTTGACAAGACAATTCCTAAGAGGGAGTGTTGTAGTAGGGCACCTACTCAATTCTCAGAGAAGCTATTTTGTAATTAGAGCTTGCCAACCTTGGTCTGAGGTATAGCAATACTAGCTTGTGATTTAGTCGCAAGAGCATAGGACCTTGCAGGCATGTTGCACGAGACAGGTGTTAGCACCTAACTTGTGGGATTATTTTTCTCATCATACAGTATTCCTTGATCAAGAATACCTTTGATCAAGATATAGGGCTTGGGAGTCCTATTGACCTAGCCCAAAACCCTAACCCTACTAGGTTGATAAATGTTTTGGCCCTAGGGTCCCTAAATTCCTCGCGGAGGTCTAGCATTTGGTTAACTGATCCTTAGGGTGAGAATGCTAGATCATTCTTACACGGACGATTGGATAATCCTAACATTTCAAGAATGTGGATAGGACCTCTAAGATCAGAAATATTAAATCAACATCCTAAGTGTGATACTAGGCAGAATTTTAACATAACTTAACCTAACCCAGCACATCGAGGTGCTCGTCATATGCTAACTATTCATGCCTTTATGAATCTCATATGAGTACACAATTACATGCAATTTACCTAATTGATCTAATTGTCTTACGATTAAAGATGATCCTTCCCTAGAGATGCAAATATTTCCCTCTAAAGTTTGGAAGAACTTTCCTTAAAAGATGGAAGTAACTACAAGATGCATGAGACATATCATTCCATGCGAATATGCAATTTCAAAACCTTAGATCTTTTGCCTTTATGCAACTATAGGATCTACAATGATCCTTCTTTTCCTTGCCCTATACTATAATGATTGACATTTAGAGCTAATTGTTATAAACCCTACGTTGATGCATCGAATTCAAAGCTTTAGAATATTAATGAAGATGCATAATTTTCCAATTGCGAATTTGATAATAGAACTCTATGCATGGATGCAACATTCTTTCATGACCAGATGCCAATGACTACATCATAGTTTCAATCCATCCTTTATCACTTTTCTCAACCTAAAATTTAGCTATCATTGCATGTGAATTGCATACTATATGTTTTTTTTTTTGTCAAAGTTCATAAATCTTTTCCTTTCATTGCAACTATTTAGACATCATTTATTGACTGTCTATGATTATCTTATACACGAGTCACAACCAGGAATTTATTATATAAGTGCATTATGTGTCATAAGCCCTATCATTTGTGAGATGCAACAAGGACACATTCTCACAATTTCATCTTTTAACTTATGCAACATACGTTCAAAAATGTGAATACCCTTGACCATGGAAATGAAAGCAAATGCAAGTACTCGTCATGCAACTAAACTTTGTAAATCGAACGAGTATATAAATTTTCCAATGCACTTAAGTTTCCCTACGTGAATTAAAATATGCTTTATGCATCCTTTCCATGCGAGAATATTTCTCAGAACCTGGGCATTCAATGTCGGGGCATTGTCCACTCTCGTACTTTCGGTGGTGTAACGTGTCCACCTGTTCACTTGCAGGACACATTTTAGCAGCCCATTAGGAAGGGAGACTAGAAAGCTCCACCCGGCACTACCATGGAATGTTACGGGGTTTGCAATCTAGGTCTTCCCGAGTCTGCCACGTAGTGGAAGTATTCCAGCCGCTCCCACTTAGGACTGACCTGAATCAGGGTTTCCTAGTGGTCAAATTCCTAGAATGACAGCTAGCCTCAAATCCCAAGGAAACTACTTTACGTAGAAACAGCAGGGTCGAAGTGGATTCATGCTGCACTTGGTTCAAGGAGAATGGGAAACGAGAGGGATGCAAAGCTCGACCTCTCTGCCCATAAGACATAGTCCTATTTCGTTTCGCTAAAAGAGCATAAATCGGGGTTCTAGTATCCTTGATTCTAAGTCAATGTTCCTTTCTATTCATCTTCCTTTGAGAAAAGTTCCTTGCTGTCCATTTTGTTTGAGAAAAGTTCGCGGCCAATCGGGACCACCCATCCGTAGGACGGACCCATGGCCACATCCACCGCACTTTCCTCAGGGTTGCTTTAGTTGTGTAATTACCTACCGCATTTAGTTGGACACACATAAAAAAACTTTCTTAATTAGCCAGTTAGACACTGGTTCCTTCACGTAATCTTAGCACTTGACATAGAAAAACAATGTCAAACAAGTTCCTTTTCAACACATTATCTTATTATCTTTGGAATACATCCATATAATCCAGCCCGTAGGCTAATCCATAATCCACCCGAAGGCTATCCATCAATCCACAAGGATTACTAATCCAAGATTCTGACCGTAGACTAGTATGCAGGCCTTGAGATCCAATCCTGAGTCGCATTGGCCTCTTGTGTAGGGCCCGAAAGGCAAGGGATTTATGGCCAGAGCCCCCCTAGCACCCAAGTGTCCTCCTGCTCCAAGTAGTGCCCAACGGAGAGATCTCTCATGGCGGGTTCGGTCCACTATCTCCGCGCAGCTATAACAACCCCCTTGATTAGGGTGAGGCAGACACTCGGGGGTAACTGATGTTGCCTCTTCCTTCAGGCCTTCAACCTGAAGCATTAATTATCTTTCCATATTTAGTTCCTTGAGCAAACAATTCAAACAATGCTCCTAAACTATTACAAACACAATCAATCCAGTGGTTGTTTAATTGGTCAATTGCTAAGGAGTGAATCCTTCTCTCCGAATGCATCCAGCATTCAATCCAGGATCAATTGCAACTTGGCAATATCCCCAAGGGTTTGTTTGTTTACCCTTTTGTCCTTGGGCTAGGGTCATAACCTGTTAACCCAAATTAACCAACACCTTAGTGTTTCTTAAATTAAGATAGTAAATTGTGGCCACCATGTTGCTCTAACTTGATTGATCCTTTGCTTACTAGGCAAAGCATAACCTCCCTTAACTTGGTAAATCAGCCCAAGAAAGGTGATGTAATAGGATGTCAACTCACCCTCTTGCAAGTTAGACTTGCGCTAGAACCTGCCAACCTTATTCCAAGGAGTGGCAATTTTATATTGTGGTTAAACCACAAAGCCATGCGACATTGCAACTTATCGCACAAGTGTCGCATCTAACTCATGGGATCATTTCACCCATCAACGGTGTTTCTTGTCGAGGATTATGTTTAGTCAAGATGCAGGGTTTAGGGTGTCTTCTTACCCAACCCAACCCTAATTGTACTAGGCTGACAATGTTCGATCCTAGGGTTTCCAAACTCCATCCGAGTTTTAGCATTAGGTCGATCGACCCTTAGGGTAGAAACCCTAGATTATTAGTGTATGGGCATTCACTTAACCCAACCATTCCGTGAATGTGGATAGGATTCTTTAGGTTTGAGGGTCTCGACTTGGCGACCAAGTACGATACTAGGCTGCATTTCTAACATGCCAAGCCCTAGCTAGTACTTAAGTTGTTTATCGTATTGACTAGTTATGCCTATATGAATCCTTAATGGTTATAATATTACAAGTGATTTAGCTAAATTGATCTACTTGTCTTGCGACAAGGACGATCCTTTCCTAGAGATGCTAAACTTGTTCTAAAGATGTAAATAGTTGCTAGATATCACATTTCGTGCAAGTATGAAATTTGTTACATCTATGTTCTATAAGGTTTGCAATAACCCTTTTCTTCTCTTACTAAAGTCATGACGAATGATAATTTGGAGAATAACTTAAATAGGACCTACTAGGATTTACATTAAGGAACTTATGCCTACAACCTTTTGTCTAATCATTTGAATTTCATGCTTTGATAAGCCAGGCAACCTTTCCTAAATGCAACTCTTGATGAAATGAATTTTTTGCATGACGAATATGTAACATGCAACCCTTTTCTAGATGTAACATTGTTAATGAAGTTCATGTGACATGCAATCTTTAATCCGTTCGACAAACATCTTTGCATGCAACGTGCAAGTCTATGGTCCCATTTCCATGCTATGTAGCGGATGTTAACAATTCTTTCCATGCGAGTCATAGCAAGATACTCTTGTTCTTTCACGGCCAAACAAAGATGCACTTAACAATTTTCATCTTTTTAACGCTAGGCAATATGCGTTTTAGGCTTGTCACTTTGAAATGCACGGCAAGGCAACAAGCTACTAAGCTCGTAAAATGGATAGGAAATTTACATTCATAACATTGGAAATGCAAATAACCCAATTGCATGTCATGCATTAATAAAATGTTCGAGTAGGCAATTTTTCCCCAAATGCATTTTAACTAGACTATGTGAATTAGAAACATGCATAAGTGCTTCTTTTCCATGAAAGTTCTCGTGCTTAACAGATTTCTTTTACGTGGAATTAAAATTGTAAAACTTGGGCTTGAGGGCTCGTGGGGATGTCCACATGTATGTTCGGGGAAGAACCTCCCGCGGGTGCGCCTTGCATCTTCTTGGGAGCCATCGTAGACGTAGTGTGTTTGGACTCCGGGTTTGCCTTCGCCCTTACACGATCTGCAAATTCCCTCTACGCTTGGTAAATAGCCTCAAGAATTATCCGCTTCTCCCTTACGCAAGAGTACCCTTTACAAGGTGTGGGTTTTTTTGACCCGGGTAAGGACCGCATGCACAAGGCTTAAGGCCCTTGCCTTTAGAAGCTTCTAGGAAGCTTCTAAAGAGCTTCTATCTCCCAGAACCACGTGGGAGAAAGGAGGGGTGATGATTGGGAGAGTTATGACAATGAAAGAAGGGGAAATTATGATGTTGATGGCGAGGATGGTCGTGGCGGTGACTACAATGGCAGCCTGGCGGTGGATTCGACGGCACTCTCACGGCAGGCGGTGTCCTTCAACATGGTAGCATTCGATCTCCCTCTCTGATTGTCCCTCCCCCAAATGCCCAAGGGGGAGGTTATATAGTGCAAGAGGGGGGGAGAGACTCCACACAAGTGGAGCCCTGGTGCTTCTCTCTTCTCCCCATGCACTCCACCTCTACAAGCTCCCCACACACCTCACTTACCTCTTTTCACACTCCCTCTCCTCCAGCCATGCATCGACTGGGGGAAGGGATAATTAGTAAAAAAAAATTGCCTAAATTTCCATTATTATTCATTTTCCCTTCTTCCAATAAGGGTGATCTCACACCGCTTTGCAGCTTTGAACCTTGGCCTCCATTGCACAATGCGGATGGGAATTTTTATCACGTGCGCAGGGTAACCACTCAGCCGTCGTCATTTGTCGACGCGGGAGTGATTTTGCACAGTTTTTGCACGGTCATGCGGTGATCAAATGTCTTTAATATTTTGAGCGAAAATATTATAGGTGGAAGCTGTCATGTGCACTCCTCTCAACTTTTGCTTAGGAGCCATTGATGAAGTAAACTTTGACTCAATAAACTCTCCCTTAGTCCCCTTTTTCAATTTTCGAAATTGCCTACTGCGCGAGATCTCCCTTGCGGCAGGGGAAATAGGCCTTGGGGAACACGGTTTAAAAACCTTGGGAGTCGTGGGTGAACTTGGCCTAGAGAAGCTTCAATAGAAGCTTCTTAAGATTCTGGATAAACAGGGAGATGACGTGGAGACATAATGGGTAGATGATTGGAGTGATGATGGAGAGGATGACGATGAGGATGATGATGATGACGATGGCGTTGATGGTGGCAGTAGCCCGTGGCGCAGACTAGCAGTGGCAGCAGATCGAGGCGTGGCGCAGGTTTTTGATGGCAGGCAGCTCCCTCACGATGCCCCCCTCCAAGATTGGGAGGGGGGTTTTTATAGGGTGAAGGTGGGGGGGGGGGGTTGCTACACAAGTGACAGATTGCATGCCCTCCTCCCCATTCCCCTCCACAAGCTCCAACACATACTCCCTCTCCCCGCCATGCAACATGTGAAGGGGAGGGAGTTTAAAAAAATTTGCAAATAATTCATTATCCTTTTTCCCTTGAAAGGCGTTCCCGCTGTGTGTTACTGTTTTGAGCCACGGTTTCCTATTCACAAAGCGGGGTTGGTATCGTTAATGCACGAGGATGGAGCACTTAGGCCAGTGTTTCTTTGTTGCGGGAGATTACTTCAGATTGCTTTTGCACGGGGTCTAGGGTGTCAAGATTGTGGGAGAGAAGAAAGGAGTCTCACTTGTAGCTTTTTTGCTTGCACAATGGGGGAATACACATATAGGTGGAGGCCGAAAACAATTTTCCTCTTCTTAGTTGTGTAAGCCAAAAAGAAGTCTAGTACAAAGGAATAGAATAACCTTATATATGGGTCTCAAACCAAACTCAACTAACTAAGGTGGCATACTAACTGAGCCACGAACTAGAGTAGATAAGGATAGCTGTCATCTAGCTATTATTCATAGGCGGTGTACCAACCGCATCTGCAGCTAACAAGTCGGTGGCATAAATGCACAATGGTCACCTTGGCATATCACGAGTGGAGCTCGATATCTCAACACTCCCCCTCCAGCTCAATCCCAATTCCTGCACACTAAGCAGGTCTCTGAACTTGCGCAGCTTCTCTACGCCCAATGCCTTCGTGAATATGTCAGCTACCTGATCCTCTGTGTTGACATAAACTAGATCAATAAGACCTAGTAAAACCCTCTCCCGCACATAGTGATAATGCACCTCAATGTGCTTTGTACTAGCACGATAGAGTGGGTTATTTGCCAATTGTATACTACTCATGTTGTCACAATAAATTACAACTGGCCCATTTGTAGGCTGATGCATATCATAAAGTAGCTTATGCAACCAAGCTACCTCACATGTAGCCATTGCTGCTCCCCTGTACTCAGCCTCAGTGCTCGACAAGGCAACTGTAGGCTGTTTCTTACTGCTCCAAGTGACTGTAGCACTCCCAAAAGAGAACACATATCCACTGGTAGATTGTCTATCAGAAATACTACCAGCCCAATCAGCATCAGTGTATCCATGCAACTGTATCTGAACCCCAGTCTTATAAAGTAGTCCATACTGCAATGTGGACTTCATATACCTGAGTATGTGTCTAGCCGCATCCAAATGTGGTTTCCTTGGAGCCTGCATAAACTGACTTACCAATCCAACAACATAGCTCAAATCTAGCCTGGTAATAGTCATATAAATCAAACTTCCTACTATGCATCTGTACATAGTAGGGTCTTCCAGAAGCTCACCTGCATCTGCGCTCAGCTTCACATTCTGCTCCAAAGGAACTGAAATAGGCTTACAACCTGTCATCCCATATTTGGACACCATGTCCAATCCATACTGCCTCTGCAGGAGCCGTATCCCACTTGGTGATCTAATCACCTCAATGCCCAAGAAATAACGTGGCTCTCCCAAATCCTTCATCTCAAACTTTTGCTTCAATAGCATTTTCACATGAAGGATATCTTCATCACTATCACCTGTCATAATCAAATCATCAACATAAATGACAAGTAGCATAATATCTTTCTCTGTTTTTCTCACATAAAGTGAGAAATTTGACTTGGAAATCTGAAAGCCAATAGTGACAAGATACTGTCCTATCTTGTTAGACCATGCTCTAGGTGCTTGCTTCAAGCCATACAAGGCTTTCTTCAACCTGCAAACAAACTCAGGATGAACAACATGCACATAACTTGGTGGCTGCTCCATATAGACCTCTTCTTGCAAATCACCATGCAAGAAGGCATTCTTTATATCCATCTGATGTAAAGACCATCCCTTTGATGCAGCCATAGCAATGACTGCTCAACTAGTTCTTCTTCATTTCCTGCAACGAATTCCCAATATCCTTTTCCCATAAGGAAATTCGTCATTCTAAACTTCCATGCTTGGAAGTTGTTCTTGTCAAGATTTTCAGTGACAATCTGTGAAAGAGAATCAGATGCCATTATAAAACACTGCAAACAATTCTGTCATTGCAAAAAACATAGCTTCAGCCTCACAAGGGCAAATCTGCAAAACTGACGAAAGTGGTATTTGACCACACAGTCACTTCGTAGTGACAATTTTGCATCAACAGGCAACGAGGATGATTCTGTAACTCCCAATGTCTCTGCGCACAGGCCTACAATGCAATTTCTACAGTAACTTTTCACCGACCTATAGAACAGTCCTCAAATAAAAAAAACAGAGCAACCGAGGGCTAAAGCCCCTTCCCGCAGCATATACTGCCCTCTTGCTACACCGCAAAGAGCGTCTCAATGTGAGTCAATGCACTCTTGCACTTTTCGGCTGTGCTACCTACAGAGACTTGCTCCCAAAATAGAAAAATGAAAGCAACACTGGTCCTCTTACCAGAACACCGCGAACTTGGTTTGCTTTCTTGAGCTTCTTACCACGAACAAGGCTCTAATACCATGTCAAGATTGTGGGAGAGAAGGAAGGAGTCTCACTTGTAGCTTTCTTGCTTGCACAATGGGGGAATACACATACAAGTGGAGGCTGAAAACAGTTTTCCTCTTCTTAGTTGTGTAAGCCAAAAAGAAGTCTAGTACAAAGGAATAGAAGAACCCTATATATGGGTCTCAAACCAAACTCAACTAACTAAGGTGGCATACTAACTGAGCCACGAACTAGAGTAGATAAGGATAGCTGTCATCTAGCTATTTATTCATGGGCGGTGTACCAACCGCATCTGCAGAAGCTAACAAGTCGGTGACATAAATGCACAACGGTCACCCTGGCATATCACGAGTGGAGCTCGATATCTCAACATAGGGTCTTTAATACTTTGTTGTAGAAATATTACATTCTCTCCCCCTTAGAGGAATCGAGATGTCCTCATCTCTGGGGGTACTGTTGGTTGAGAGTACGTTCATCCATCCAAGTGGCATCCTCTTCGGGATAATCTTTCCATTGGGTAAGGTATTCTCTCAAGGTCCTGGATCTCAAATTCCTCTCCCTAACATCTAAGATTTTGTTAGGTTGTAGCTCAAGGACTCCTTGACTCGGCATTACAACTTGTTGATCATCAAGCACGTGACTAGGATTAGGCACATACTTTTTCAATAGGCTAATATGGAATACATTATGAACTTTTAGGTTTTCAACGAGTTGAAGTGTGTAAGAATTAGGCCTAAGCACTTGAGAATTTTGTAGGGTCCACAATACCTTGGACTTAGCTTTTTGTATTCACCCAAGGATATGGAACTCTTCCTTGGACGTATGTGAATTTTATGTCAGTTTTAATTCAATCATGCAAGATGAATTGTTAGGGACAAGATATATTTTGTCCTAGTTATTTAAGATGAAGGAATTTAGTTTAATTGAACATGCAAAATGGATAATGTATAAAACATAGTTTTCCTTCAAATAGCATTATGCATTGAAACGAATTATGAGCAAGATTATTTATCCACTAAAGTAGTATATTTCGACTAAATCTTGAATGTATAAAAACTGCATATTGCACCATTAACCCCTATTTTTTTTACAATGAATCATCATAGAAGATGAAATTCATGAAAAGTTTCTTACGTTGCTTAAACTCTAGGAAGTTATCATTGCTAATTGCATATCTTAGCAAGGAAAAGATTGTTTATTTGGCATGAGTTTTGTTTGCAAGGAAAAAGAAAGATTAGTTGAATTTGCCTTACCTCAAAGCAATAAAGTTTAGGACTGAAAATTCAATTGACACATAGATAACAAATCGTGCCAAGGTGATCTCGATATTACCTTCTAAAAGTTAACCGAGTTAATATAAACTTAGAAATTCCTATGCTGCGAAATATGCATTGGGAATGATTTAAAATCCCAGAAACGTTTATACCTTAAAAACTTGCCCACCTTCCCTGATTGTAGGGTCAATAAATCGTAACGTAAAAGAACTAGGTTGTCCCTGAGGTTCTTAAAGAAAATAATAAAAGGAGACCCTAAGTCTAACAAACGTCAGCTTAAAGAAACCGAAACGGATTGCTTTATCCCATATTACGATACAGGACTTGCGATTGATTTACAAGAAGAAAATTTAAATACCCTCAACAAGGATGGCGAATCCTTACGCAAGTTATCTTGCAAAAGGATGTATTCTTTGATATCCTTCTAAGTAAGGAAGGTTTAAAAACCAGGAACTAAAGTAAACAATGAACTTTAGGGTTGACCAAGTTGGGTTAATAGGGTATGCCCTAACCCAGAATATAAAGGATCTTGCCAAGTTGCAAGGTACTCCGGATCGAGTGCTAGATGCATTCAAAAGGAAAGATTCCTTTCTTAGTAGTTTGCCAACAACAAGATCGATTAATGGAAATGTTTGTGCTTGCTAGAGATTTTTAGAGCACTATTTGATTTATGAATTACAAATTAAATGAATATCTATACTTTAGGGTGAAGGCCTGAAGGGAGAGGCAACTTTAGTTACCCCCGACTGCCTGGTTGACCCTAACCAAGGGGGTTGTTGACCGTGCCGGAAACGTGGACCAAACCCGCTGCGAGAGGTCTCTCCGTTGAGCTCTACTTGGAGCAGGAGGGCGTTTGGGTGCTACGGGGGGCTCTGGCCGTAAATCCCTTGCCTTCCGAGTCCTGCACAAGAGGCTAACGTGACTCGGGATTGGATCTCGAGGCCCGCATACTAGTCTATGAGCAAAAGCTTGGAATAGTGATCCCTGTGGATCACTGGATAGCCTTTGGGCGGATTATGGACAAGCCTACAGGCGGAACTCCTTGTATTTCAAAAATAAATATGATGATGTATTAACAAAGAACTTGTTTGATATTGTTTTTCTATGTCACGTGATAAGATTACGTGAAGAAACCAGTGCTTAACGGATTAATTAAAGAAGCTGATTGTTACATGTCCAATTAAATGTGTTAGTTAATTACCTAACTAAAACAAACCGAGGAAAGTGCGGAGGATGGGCCATGGATCCGTCCTACGGTTGGGTGGTCCCAGTTGGTCGGGAACTTTTCTCAAATTTCGAAGAACAGTGGGATGATCGTCAAAGGACACGAACAATGAAAGCAATGACCTAGAGTTATGTCTTACCCGATTTACGCTGTTTTAGGGGAACGGAATGGGACGATGCCTTATGGCAGAGAGGTTGAGCTTTGTATCCCTCTCGTTTCCCATTCTCCTTAAACCAAGTGCAGTGTGAATCCGTTTCGGACCTGGCGTTTCTGCGTAAAATAGTTCGCTTAGGTCTGACGCTAGTTGTTGTTAGGTAATCACCAATCAGGAAAATCCAAATTTCAGTCGATCCTAAGTGGGAACAGCCAGAATACTTCTACTACATGGCAGACGCGGAAAGCCCTAGATCGCAAACCCCGTAACATTCCATGGGAGTGCCGGACGGAGCTTTCTAGACATCCTTTCCGATGGACTGCTAAGACGTGTTCTGGATGATACTAGTGGATACGTTACATTTTTTATGTCAAGTGCTAAGATTACGTAAAGGAATCGGTATCTAATGGGCTAATTAAGGAAGCTGCTTGATGCATGTCCAAGTAAATGTGGTAGGTAATTAGAAAACTAAAGCAACCTTGAGGAAAGTGCGGTGGATGTGGCCATGGGTCTGTCCTATGGATGGGTGGTCCCAGTTGGCCGAGAACTTTTCTCAATCATAATGGACAGCAAGGAGATCTTCTCAAAGGGAACGAATAGCAAGGGCGCTGACCTGAGTCTAGGTTATAATAATCCCAGTTTAAGCTGTTTTAGGGAACGGAATGGGACTATGCCTTATGGCAAAGAGATCGAGCCTTGCATCCCTCTCGTTTCCCATTCTCCTTGAACCAAGTGCAGCGTGAATTTGCTTCGGCCCTGGTGTTTCTGCCTAAAGTAGTTTGCTTGGGGTTTGATGCTAGTTGTCGTTCAGGAAATGACCATTAGGAGAAACCCCGATTCAGGTCAGTCCTAAGTGGGAATAGCCAGAATACTTCCGCTACGTGGCAGACGTGGAAAGTCCTAGAGCGCAAACCCTGTAACATTCCATGGGAGTGCCGGATGGAGCTTTCTAGACCTCCTTTCCGATGGACTGCTAAGACGTGTCCTGCCCAGGAATAGGTGGACACGTTATAGTTGGTATCATAGCGAACTAACAAAGGATTTGTTTTTTATAAGAAATCTTAATAAGAAGAAGTCAAGAAAATGTTGTTGTTAAGAATATTTCCTTACTTTTGATGCTGTCTTGCAGAATTATGAAGCATGGAACAGGTTCTTAGTGTTTCGAGTCATGTTTATGAACGCAATGCATTCCTTAGATTATCGACAAAGGATCGATATGATGAACATCCTAGACCATATTTATAATCCATTCGCTTTGTACATGGAACGGAGATGGACGGGTGAGTCAGGAATCTACTATATAGCTGCCCACCAGTTTGCGTACCTTCAAACCAATCTAAAGAGGATCAAGTGGTTGGAGGACTTGAAGATCGTGAAGTTGTTCATTTTTGTGGAGGCTCACGTAAGCTCAAATTTACATATCGAAGGTCGGAGGGTTGAGCTGAACTCATATGTATACGAGGAAGTGACCCGCATAATCCCGCTGATAGGATCAATGTGTTGGGACGCTACAAGAAGAATGGGTACCAAAGGAAAGGATACCCTAATCTTCCGATGACTTACCGATTCCTAAAGATCCATGACCCGAAACCATCTATTATCCAATTTCCATAGCTAAATCTAATACAACATTATTCTCCCCGAACTAATGTAGCAGTTGCTCTATCATCCCAAGAAATATTGTACTCCGAAAGGGTTATGCCCATATAAATAAAATAATACTTATTTTTATCAATGTTGTCTTGTTTATGAGAATTGATAAAAAGTTAAGTGGCTTGGTTTCTTGGTTGAAAGCTGAATTGAGTATAAGATATAATCATAACAATTAGTGAGTTGTAATGTTAAGAATCCTCTATCTAGGCACAAGCCTAGGTACAGATTCCCAGTCCGCACCCTACTTCAAGTACAGCTGTGATCCAAGAGAAGAAGTTTCTTCTCAAGTAGATCAAGCCACTAGAATTTGACGGGAAAGGAAGGACTGTCCAAGTGGATGTTGGGATTTGGATAGAGTCCATGGAAGATTACTTTGAAGCGGTCGGTATTGCACCCGCCAACCAGGCTATGCTCACCAAGCTGAAGCTCACCGGCAAAGCCAGGCTTTGGTGGAAACAATGGTGCAGAGATCAAGGGATCTCGAAAGGATCCGTTACCTAGGAAAAGCTGAAGAAAGATGTGCAAGGAAGATAGTTACCACGTGCGTATCGCACATAGAAAATGAATGAGTTCTACGAGCTGAAACAACTGGGTCTCACTCTTGACACATACTACTCAAAATTCGTCTCACATCTGAAGTATGCGCCACAGATGGACATGACACAGTAGGTGTCGAAATTTTTTGCTAGTTTAAACCCATCAATGAATATCCGTCTCGAATCTATGCGCCCAATAGACCTACAAGATGCACTCATTCGAGCTGCGCCCATAATTCAGGAGGTGCAGGCTAGGCCAAGAAGTAACAAAGCTTGGTCTTACAATGACCAGAACAGAGGAGCATATAGGCCCCAAGTGAAGAGAGTTCAAGGTCAAAATCAGGGACAAAGAAAGAAAGCAAGGACCAATAATGTCAACAACTTTGTCCCTACCCAAAGCAATGGCCGAAATCTCCTTTGTTTCCACTACAATGAGCCCGGTCATTTCAAAAGGCCACCCGAGGCAAAGGGAGAACCGCCTGTGTTGCCAACAGGAAATAGGCGAAGAAGAATACACGACCATGGAAGTAGAGTTTGAGAGGGCAATAGTCCATGCCGTCCTTCACAAGAAAGGCCCAAATCGCCAGTTTTCGGTGATTTAGACACCATCGGACTATCAAGGTAAAGGTTTCAAAACCTTGATTGATTGTGGCAGTACACATTCCTTTATCTCACTAGCTTATGCAAGAAGATTAGGAATAGCCACAGTAGAAGCACCTACCATGCTTATGGAATTAACAAATGGTTGTGAGGTCACTTGTACCAAGCAAACTGCTAAGGTGGAGTTCTTTCTAGGAGGAAAGATGACTTCGGTCAAGTTCAGGGTCATGAACCTAGGTATCCATGAGTGTTTACTTGGAATGGATTGGCTTAAACCTAAGGATGCCCACATTCATTGTGGAAAGGGCCAAGTTTCCTTTAGAAACTCTGAAGGGGAATTGGTCACAACTCAAGGTGAGGCTGGAAAGCCGAAATTTCAATTGGCCAAAGCATCTCGGATTATAAAGGGAGTTAGAAAGGGACTACCTGTCTACTTGATTAAGCTCAATAAGTTAGATCAGAAGCAGGAGTCTAGTGAAGAACCTTCATGGCTAAAGGAGTACGCGGACGTATTTATTGAAGAGCTGGCAGAACTCCCGCCTCAAAGAGAAGCGGATCATGAGATCAAGCTAGGAGCTGTGCCAATTGCAAAGAGACCTTATAGGATGTCCATCTCGCAAGCAATTGAGCTGAAGGAGAAACTCAAGCAACTGCTAGATCAGGGCTACATCCATCCTAGCAGTTCACTATGGGGAGCTCTAGTTCCGTTCCAGACAAAGAAAGATGGAACACTTCGACTATGTATTGATTATAGAGGGTTGAATCAATCAATTGTTAAGAACAAGTACCCTATTCCAAGAATAAATGAGCTTCTTGACTGTCTTCAGGGTGCGAAGATCTTCTCCAAGATTGATGGTTACTATCAGATAAGGATCAAGGAAGAAGATATCCCAAAGACGGCCTTCAACACAAGATATGGACACTTTGAGTTCCTAGTTATGTCATTCGGGCTCACAAATGTGCCTGCCACCTTCAACAAGTTAATGCAGGATATCTTTAGGCCATATCTTAATGAATTCGTACTCGTCTTCTTCGACGATACCCTAGTCCATTCCAAACAGGAAAAAGATCATGAACCCCAGCTTTCAGATTGTCCTTAAGACAATGAGGCCACACAAGCTCTACGCTAAGATAAAGAAGTGTGGATTCTTCAAACGTCAGATTGAACATCTGGGACTCATCATATCAGCGGAAGGAATCTCAATGGATCTAGCCAAAGTTAGAGATGTTTTAGAATGGCCAATACCAACAACTGTTAAAGAAATATGCAGTTTTCTTGGATTGATAGGATGATATAGGGTCTTTATAAAAAACTATGCTTTGATTGCAGCACCTCTGACAGATCTACTAAAGAAGCAAACATCCATTGCATGGTCAACTGCCGAACAAACCAGCTTTGATAGATAAAAGCAAAGTTTGGTATCAGCACCTATCCTGAAACTTCCGGACCTTAGTATGGAGTTCGAAGTAGTAACTGTTGCTAGCACGCTTGCTCTAGGATGTGTTCTCATGCAAGAAGGTCATCCTGTTGCATACTCTTCAAGAAAACTAAAGAGCCATGAGAAGAATTATGCTACCCATGATCTAGAACTATTAGCTATCATCCATGCTCTAAAGCTTTGGACACACTACCTGTTGGGTAACAAGTTTACTCAGTCACAAGGCATTCCTTAATTCTCTAATCTTGCAAAATCCATCAACAGCTAGATCTCTAGCCATAAAGGTATACATGCCAAATAATCCAATACTTGAGCTATCTAGAGAAGAAGCATGCCATGATCCAGCCTATCAAAAGATGCTAAGGGAGATCCCTATCAAGGAACAGGACCAAGAGCTACAAGCCAAGTATCATGAATTCTCTATCAATAGTGGACTTGTCTACTATAGAATGAGATTATGTATACGGGTAAGCCAGTCACTCAAGCAGAAGATACTGTGGGAAGCACATGATTCCCTTTTCTTAGGACATCCTAGCTATGCCAAGACTCTCAATGCGGGTAGGAAGAGCTACTATTGGGAGAGGATTAAAGGTGACGTTCTCAAATATGTCACTGAGTGTTTGTCTTGTCAACGTATCAAAGTCGAACATGTCAAAATGCCAGGAAAGTTGCAATCACTTGACATTCCCTAAATGAAATGGGAATTCATCAGTATGGACTTTGTTGTTGGCCTACCCCAATTTTAGGGAGGATACAACTCCATCATGGTTATGGTTGACATGCTTACTAAGGTTGCACACCTTATTCCTATTAAGACAAGGAGATATTCAAGCTACATGGGTTGCCCAGAGGAATCATTAGTGATCGCGATTCTCTCTTCACATCCCACTTTTGGAGGGCTATCTTTGAAGCCATTGGGACTCAACTCTATTTTAGTACAGCCTACCATCCCCAAACTGATGGCCAAATGGAGTGAGTCAATCAAGTCATCAAGGATATGCTAAGGGCACACTGTTGTCATGAACCAAAAAGGTAGATTCAATACTTGCCCTTGGTTGAGTTTGCCTACAATACTTCTTACCAGCAAAGCATTCACATGACCCCTTTTCAAGAATTGTATGGGCATGACTGTCGAAGTCCCCTAAACTTCTCAGATCCAACCTTGAGGGTTGAAGCTTTAAGGCAGATGCCGAAAGAGATGGATGACCAAATGAAGTTAATTAGACAAGACATTCAAGCAGCCAAGGATGTGCAGTATCATCACCAGTCTCCACAAATCTTGGTTTTTCCATTTTCCTTGCATCCTGCATCCATTCTGCATGACCTGTCATGTGGTTTGATGCACCTAAGTCAACATACCACACTTCGTTGCTTTCTTCTGCACTTGTCACAGAATTGTTCATGTGCTGTACCATAAACAAATGCTCATTTCTATCATCACCCTGTCTACTAGAAGATGCATAATTCCCTTGTTGCAATTTTCCATTCATGATGTCATTCAGCTTTTTATAGTAGTCTTTAGCCATATGACCCATTTTACCATAGTAGTAGCATTCAACATTATTGTTTGCATTTTGGCCTCTTTGCCATCCACCACGACCTCTTTGGCTCCCCCTGCCTCTAGAGTTACCACGTCCTCCTCCATAGGACTGGTTTTCTTGAGTTTACTGTATATTCTGATTTCTACCACGGCCTCCAGATCGGCCTCCTCTACCTCTGCCTCTACCTCTTCCAGCATTTGAGTAGAAGACAGTTTCCTTTGAAGTTCCTCCTGAAGAAGATGCACCACCATTTCTCTGCTCCTCAGAAATTAAAAGAGCAATCAACTCCTCAAAATCAAGAAATCTTTCACGGACGGAAATGGATGTTCGGAATTGTGCATAATCCTTTCCTAGACCATTCAAAGTCATAGAAACTAAATCATCATCTTCCACTGGCGACCTAATGGAAGCAAGTGCATCTGCAATCTTCTTCACCTTCATGTGGTAGTCATTGATGCTTATACTTTCTCTTTGCACATTGTGCAACTCTTGCTTGAGTTGCATTTTCCTGGCTTGTGTATTTGTGCTATACATTTTTGACAAAATATCCCATGCCTCCTTTGGCGTACTTGCATCCTAGATATGCACAATCATAGAGTCTGAAATACTGATAGACAGCCAGTACATAACCTTTCTAGCTCTCTCATGCCATCCTTTAAATGCCTGCATTTGCTGTTGATTGGAAACATCAAGAAAAACTAGTTTTTCTTCATTTCCTGCAATGAATTCCCAATATCCTTTTCCCATAAGGAAATTCGTCATTCTAAACTTCCATGCTTGGAAGTTGTTCTTGTCAAGCTTTTCAGTGACAATCTGTAAAAGAGAATCAGATGCCATTACAGAACACTATAAAAAATTCTGTCACTGCAAAAAACACAACTTCAGCCTCACAAGGGAAAATCTGCAAAACTGATGAAAGTGGTATTTGACCACACAGTCACTTCCTAGTGACGATTTTGCATCAACAGGCAACAAGGATGATTATGTAACTCCCAATGTCTCTGCACATAGACATACGATGCAATTTCTACAGTAGCTTTTCACCGACCTGTAGAACAGTGGTTGCACAGCAAAAAACAGGGCCTTTTCCTGAGTGCGTGAAGAAAACTTCTGCCTCCAAAACAGGCCCCGAAATGGCCTCAAATGAAAAAAACAGAGCAACCAAAGGGCTAAAGCCCTTTATACGTAGCATATACTACCCTCTTGCTACACCGCAAAGGGTGTCTCAATCTGAGACAATGCACTCTTACACTTTCCGGCTGTGCTACCTGCAGAGACTTGCTCCCAAAACAGAAAAATGAAAGTAACACTAGTCCTCTTACTAGAACACTGCGAACTTGGTTTTCTTTCTTGAGCTCCTTACCACGAACAAGGCTCTGATACCATGTCAAGATTGTGGGAGAGAAGGAAGGAGTCTCACTTGTAGCTTTCTCACTTACGCAATGGGGGAATACACACAAAAGTGGAGGCTGAAAACAGTTTTCCTCTTCTTAGTTGTGTAAACCAAAAGAACTCTCATACAAAGAAATAGAAGAGCCCTATATATGGGTCTCAAACCAAATTCAACTAACTAAGGTGGCATACTAACTGAACCACGAACTAGAGTAGATAAGGATAGCTGTCATCTAGCTATTATTCATGGGCGATGTACCAACCGCATCTGCAACTAACAAGTCGGTGACATAAATGCACAACGGTCACCCTGGCATATCACGAGTGGAGCTCGATATCTCAACACTACATTGATTCATTGATAGGACTTAGATTAATTGACCTATAATTTCAGGGGATTGGCAGACTCTTATCCAGGCTCATCACAATTATTTACAGTTTTCTCATATCCATCATCAATCTACTAATCATTTAGTTAGATTAACTACTCATTTTTCTTGGTACCTCATGTACATGCATCGACACTCTCATAATGATCAAAAGCAGGTTCCAAAGTTATGATTGAGTACCAGCGTAGATATTGATCCCCGTCAATTAGATATCTTGTATTTTCATGCCCTTTGTTTTTTGAGCATATATCTTGCCCTTTGGAGAGGATGTGTTGTTTGCAATTCTTTCAAAATCCTCCTAAGATATTTGTAGATGAATCCCTTTCTATAGATAGGTTTTGCAATCATTAGTTCTTTAAAATAAAACATCTTCATTGATGACTTCTTTCTGGATGTAATTAGTGGATTGATCTTTAATGAAATATCTCTTTTTCATTCTCCCTTATTGGAATGTCACTTAGATTTCTTTGTGTTATGTGTTTGTTTGTGGTTCTGTTTGATTTGTGTTTATCTAGAGATATGGTTTGAGAAAGTAGAAAAGAATTGAAGATGTTGACTATGGAATTTGGATAAAGTTTTGAAGACTTGTGAAGGTCTAGAAGAACCTCTTATCCTTTACTAAATTTTTTGGTTCTATTTTGAAAACTAAGAATTTTTTAATGCTTTAAGGTATTTTCTTTTTGTTAATATTTTTTATAGATCCAAGTTATTTTGAAGATTGATGGAGTTGAGGTTTATTTGTGAATGCTAATTGGTTGTTGTTTGAGAAAGCAGTATTAAGCTAGTTTTTGTATCCTTCCTTGTTTCAAGGTCGCGAGGATGCTCCCTGATTAAGTATGGGGATATGTTGAGGGCTAAATTGACTTGTTTTTTAGGATGATTTCTATTGTCTTTGTGAGATGAATGGTTAATTTTGAGGGTTTATTGATTTATTTTGGATGAGTTGAAAGTATTTTAGAGTGTGCTGGACTGGGTTGAGTACATTTGAGAAGCTCATGATGGTTTTTGGTTGAGATATGATGTTTTGATAGGTTTTGTATTGTGTCTATTTGGTTCTAATAGGGTCTGATTTACCTTTGTTTTGATATGATTTCTTTTTGTTCGAAAGGTTGGGATTGTGAATGAGTCCTTTTTAGCCTGTAGTTTTCTATAGAGCTTCTGTCTCTATTCTATAAGGCTATGTTTGCTTATGTATCTATTCTTATGGATGGATTTTTAGCATGGTGAATGTTTTGCAATCTTGAAAGAGGAAGAATACAAGCTCAAAATAGCTTGAAGAAGAAAAAAATGTAGCTGAAGAAGACTTGAAGTGAATATTATAGTAAGAATGACAGTAGTGAGCTCTCAAAGGACACTATAGTGGCTCTAGGGACTATTTGTATAAGACATACCACTTCGGAGGGACATCTATGACAAAGAGAGGGTTATTGAAGATTATTCATTGTAATTCCAATGTACTATTGAGAGACAGAATATATGAGAGAGATAGAGTATGCGAGATAGCCAATTTTCTATAAAGAAACATTGTATCTACATGAGAGAGACTATGAAGACTATGAATATGATGAAAGATGAATACTATGTGCTAAATTCCATTCAAAGTTGATTTTTACTTTGTGTCATCATAGTTATTTTATGGTTTTTATGAAGAATATGAAGATTTTACTGAAGATTTATTGTGATAAATCCGTGGGAAAATTACCATATGATGTTGTGTGAGAATTTGTGAAACTTGGTGTTCATTTTGTTCTTGTGGTTGATTAGAATACAAAGACATGCTTGTTGGTGTGACAAGAAATATTTTCTTGCAATATTTCCATGTTTTTCCAAGTTTTCCTCTTGGGGCTCCATTGTGTGAAAATTGGATGTAATCATCAAATCCCATAAGTGGCCAAGAGTGAGGCTCATAAGGGGTATATTCAGGAGAGTAAGTAATAATTTTCTTCTTTCTGATACAATTTGACTTATTATTCTTTTTCTTTTTTTCTATGGGTCATCTTGATAAACCTTGTAGGTTGTGATTCTAATATGGTGTATACAGACAGCCATGAGATAGTCAAGGATTTGAAGGGTCTTGGACATGACTTTGGTGATGTCAAGGAAGAGGTGCTTGGGGGCCCTAAAGCAAGTATCGGATTGACGCAAAAATGCATGCAAAAATACCCACTCAGCTTGTTGTCAATGAAGAGTAGAAGGGGGAGTTGAAAGGAGACGAGTACCCCATTGTGGTTCCTATCTTTGGAGAGCATGCAAATATACCCATTGAGCCTTCTGCCCATGAAAAGCAGAAGAGAAGAGGAGAAGCCCGATATGGTTTCTATATTTGGAGAGAGAGAAGAAGGGGGAGCTTGAGGGAGAAGTGAATCCCACTATGGTTCTTGAAAATGAGTGAAGACCAAGTGAAGATGATATGTAACTTAGCCACTTTTGAGTTCATTTATTCATTTAGTCTCCTACAAATACCTAATTTGTTAACTTATTTTGTAGCCCTAAGAGCTTAGTAGCTCAAAGAGGAGTCTGCCATGGAAAGTAAGCTTCTAGGTGATGTTTCTACAACCAAGGGTAGATTGATAATCATTGATTTCAATGTAGTGCTCTTGAAGGAATCAAAAAAACCTTTTAAATAAGACTAGCTATTGGAGGGGTCCAAACCAGTCTGGGTTAGTGAGAACTATTATTGTATAGTGAGACCTAGAGCCAAACAATTCCTACTATCATTATCGATCAAAGCAAGTATCATGGTTTGAAGCTATTTTAGCAAGCCAAATCTGATGTGGATTTTATCTACATGCTTCCCCTACACATTGGCAAACGATAAAATTCTTGCAGGTAAAGCTACTTAGAGGCCATTGATATTTTTGTGTCATTCTCTAGTATTCATATTGATTAAGTTTTACGTTCCTATTTCCATATGAGAAGATTTATTATCTCAAGAAGATTTGAAAGTATGGCGAAAGAGCTTTTGTTGGATCCCTCATAATGATGAGCAACATTGGAAGAAGCTTGTGTTATTAAAGCGCTTGCAAAAAGTGTGGAAAAAACACCCTCAGTTTGATGCTAGCAACACCATACCATTGGAGGACTATCGCTACAAGTCTCTAAAGAATGAATATGAAAATTGTTTAGCTATCCATTTCTATGTGCTAGAGGTTGAGCCCCATAATAGTCCATCGTATCTAATGGGTATTGTTGATCCTGGCTTCAAAGGTGGATCAACAATCCATGCCCACTAGCCTACAGTAGGAAATATCCCATGTATAACATCAAAGATGACTTGTCTCTGGCGGTGACAAATTATTTCATTCAAAAGGAGAGCTATTTGTATCGACCTGAAAGGCCAAATGTATGAATTATTCTAGTTGGTTTTGAGTTCATTAATGTTAGATCTCTTCCTTGGTTAGAATTAGCCAATGTGCTAGTTGCCAATCCCAACCAGGTCTTTAGTACATGTACATCCTCTATATTTTTGCAAGATATACTATAGATAGCATGTTGATAGAACTCTTATTGTAGCAAAAGTGTTTGGTTGTATGTTGCTGTATGGAGTGTGCCAAACATATAGTTAATCGTTATAATACTTCCTCAGAAGTTTTATTGTCTTCCTCCTCCATTCAATGGACTATAGTATTCAGACTCATCTCAATTATATTGTAATCCTATGAAGTCTACCTTCATCTTTGCTTCATCTTTGCTTTAGTCTAATGAGCTGATATCCTTAGCTTTTTCTTATCTCAATTATATTGTAATCCTATGAAGTCTACCTTCATCTTTGCTTTAGTCTAATGAGCTGATATCCTTAGCATTTTCTTATCTAGCTAAACCATAAGATCTATGATCTGGATATAGTTAATTTTGTCCCTTTTTCTCATGTCCTCAACTTCTTGCAGCTTATGTGGTGATCATTATGCAGTGATTATGTGGTGATGCAATGTTATGGGTGGTGATATTTGGGATTTTATAAATGTCAATGTTGATTATGGTATTGTAATATGCACTACAATAACTATCAAATAGCATGAGATAATCAAAGAACCAAAAATCCTCATTCTCCATTTAGGCACTAGATTGTATGATTATGTCGTGATTATGTGGTGATATGACGTTGTAGGTGCGATAGGTGGTGATATTTAGGCTTCTAAAAATGTAAATGTTTACCATAGTATCTTGAGAAATTATGTTGAGGAGGTGACCATCATGTTGATATGGCCCATTATCGCTTGGTGGTGACCTATGTGTGTTGTGAACTCCACATGGTTCACCACCAAGAGGGCTCCATCAAAATAGTGGAGTTCTCTCCTACTGCTTAGTGGTGATCCTCATGGGTGGTGAGGGTGAGAACCACAAGTGCCAAGTGTGATATTTTGTTGCAAGTGGCTATAGGTGGTGATTTCTAGGCTTTTTAAAATGTCAGTCTTGACTATGGTATATTGGGAAATTATATTGTGGAGGTGACCATCATGTTGATATGGCCTGTTATTGCATGATGGTGACCTTTGTGTATTATGAATCCCACATGGGTTATCACCAAGAAAGAGAGCGCCATCAAAGAAATGGAGTTCTCTCCTACCACTTGGTGGTGATCCTTGTGGGTGGTGAGAGTGAGAACCACATGTGCCAAGTGTGATATGATATTGTAGGTGGCAATAGGTGGTTATATTTGGGCTTTAAAAAATGTCAAGGTTGACTATGATATCTTGAGAAATTATATTAAGGAGGTCACCATTTTGTGTAGAGGGCTTGGAATGGCTCCCTACCATGTAAAGAAGGCACTTTCAAAGGGACTTGTGGCCCATTATCACTTGGTAGGGTCCTACATATGGTGTGAACCCCATATAATTCACAACCAGTCAAGAAAGCCCTATCCCAGTGGTGGAGTTCCCTCCTATCACTTGGTTGTGACCCTCATGGTGGATATCTAGTGTGATAATCACATAATGCCAAGTGTGGTTATAATAATGCTCCATCCTGGTATTAGACAATAGCCCTCTATTATAGAGCCCAACATAACTTTGGTACTATATTTTGAAACTAAATGTCTATTATAGGATTAAGAAGAGTGCACAAGGCAAATAGGGTACAATGTCTAGGTGTAAAAACAAAAAGTAATGAAAGGAGACAAAAAAAATCCATGTTCATGATACCAATGACAATGTTGTTGCACTAGTTACTATTTTCAAGTAGGAGGCTTGTTGCAATGACCATGAGGACCTCATTAAAGAGCTTCAATAAGGTGCAATCACTTGGAGATTTTGCCATCATACTAGCCATCTCCAAAATCAACATATGCCTTGGAAACTCCTCTAGTATTACCATCTAGGCTATCAATTGCACCCTCGTCTATCCCTATGTATGTTTACTCCCTCACTAATCCCTTCACAAACCTTTGACCCCATAACCTCATCTACCAGGTTTCTGCGCTGTGTCAAGCACCATGCCCTGCATGGCATCTTTTTCCTTCTTGCCATATTGTACCCCTTCAGCCATAATCAGTAGCCCTCTCCCCACTTTTGGTATCAATAATATCTGGATCTCCCCAATCCCAATAGTGGCATATGGCATTGCCTCATCATGAAGAGAGTCTTTTCCAGCCCTAGTGTGCTCTGCATCTGGCATATAATCCTCAATGTCCTTAGGTTTAGTTGCACCAACTCCTAGGTTCATGTCCCATGGGACATCTCTCACCTTCTCCATACTGTGTATGATTCCTCAAACATGGGAATGGCAAGAGATTTTACTAGCCCTAGCCTCCTACTTGATATTTCACATTATCTATAGTCTTTCCATCTTGGACAACCTTAGCCACACGCTCCTCATCTGCGCAATAAACCACATGCAATCCCAAAAACATGAGCACACTGAATCAACATTTTAATCCACATGTAAAATAACCGTAATGAATAAATATTCCAACTTACTCTTCATATTACAATGCCACTTCTAGTGATTCCCCACATGATGCAGCACAAATACCAAACACATGGATAGTCTTATGTTGTCTACAATATGTGGCCTAGGGAAAAGGGTGAACCTCTTCTCCTTCTTCATGTCAGTGATCATTTGGGTGAAAAAATCATGTGGACTTGCTCTTCCTTGCAAGAGACCTCTAGCTTGTCATACTGTGACTATGAAGTGAAATAAATAAAGAGGATTAAACTTACAAAAACTAAACATCATAGGAACCAAGCAACAACAAGTACAAAAAATTTCAACCATTATACCATTACTAACCCTTGTTGCTATGATAGCCAATTTATCAAATGTACCAAAGAGCAAAAAATGTCCTCCAAATAGCTACAAACAACACCAAAGGGAACCTTTGTACAAAAATAGCACGAGGAAGTACAAATAAACACCAAAGTTACCAAAGAGTACAAGAAAACATTTAGTACCAAAGGAACCAAAAGGTACCAAATGTACCAAATTCAATAGCCAGCTTCATGTACCATAGAGCTTTAAGTATAGGAAGTACAAAAACCACCATAATATACTTGAAAGAGATTGAGCAATACCAAATAATGAAAACAACTAGAGAGTATCTAGAAGCTTCAGATGGTACTGAAATAGTTTCAAAAGTAACAAATGTATCCAGAAATACAAAATGCTACCAAAAGATTAAGAGGAAGTATGAAAAAGCACCAACTGCACCAAAGATTCAAATACCACCACAGGTTCCAAAAATTACCAAAGGCTCAAAAACCACCACAGGTTCCAAAAAGTACCAAAGGTTAAAAAAGAATGTACCAAGTTCTACCAAAGGCTTCAAGTACCAAAGAGATTAAAATATACCAAAGAGTATAAGAACCACCAAAATATTCCAAAAAGAGTATGAGGCAATACAAATAAGTGTTTTAGTATGACAAGAATAACCAAAGAGAGTAGCAAGAAGCACTAGATGGTACTAAAAGGGTCTCAAGAGTACTAATGTATCCAAAGTAACCAAGTTGTCCAAAACAATTAAGAAGCAATAAAGCGCCAATTCCACCAAAGATTTAATAATCCTAGAGTGCCAAAAACCACAAAATTCATCCTACATTTTCATATGTACCAAATGCAATAAAGAGAATCAAATGTATCAAATAGGACCAAATGCACCAAAGAGTACAAGAAACACCAAAATATACAAAAAAGAGTCAAAGTTTGTACCGATAAGTTTTTTACTAAGGAGATCAACCAAGGAGAGTTTGAAGGAGCACTTGATGGTATTGAAAGGGTTCAAGAGTATCAAATGTATCCAAAACTATCAAGTGCTCCCAAAATATTAAGAGGTAGTACCAAAGACAAACTAAGACAAAGTGCATTGAGTATACTTGCTCAAGCTCAAGCTCTTGTCCTAGCCATTTTATGTTCTCACTAATGCCAAGATATTGCAGCATTTGTTGGCTCACTCTACATTAGCTTCCACGTCCTTACCTTAGCATCATTAATAGAATTTGCTATGAGAGCACTCGGAGGCATGCTTCATACACTTTAATATCATCCTTTATGGGCTCAACCACTGCATTCAACCCCTCGTACGTAAGCAATGCCTCTCCTTTTTCCGAATCAAAGCCTTCATCTTCAATAAACCTATTTAGTGTACTATTGGTCTTGCTAGGCATCCTCTCCAACAATGATTCCAAGAAGTCAACAATGTAATCATAGAGTGGCCTTGCATATCTAGGCCCCTACTTTGTACAAATCTCACTCACAAACTTTGCAAAGAAAGACCTATTTCTAGGAGGGACTCCAGTGTGAGAGACACCATTCACCCTTCTCTGTGTCTCAATTTCTTTTCCAACCTCTTGGTGTACTCTTGCACATCTCAATCACACTATCCCCAAACTTGGCCCGTGCGTCTTTGTGGTCTACAAGGTTTTACATCCCATCATGGCAATGTTCAAATGCATAGCATCATGCAAACTTGGCTATGATACCACAAGATGGAGGTGCTTGATACACCTTGTGGAAAAGTAACTTGTAATCTATTGCTGCCAAAAGTGAGGGTGAATGCGGCTCAGGTAGATCTAACTTAGGAATCAAAACAGTGAGAGTAATAAGATCCTTACACTTCCTCGTTGGGGACTTCACTAGGGTGGTTTTATAGCCCCCTTCCTTGATGTACTCCTCATGGAAATTTGCAAATTGGCAAATTGGGTGCAAAGCACCAAGAAGAGAGTTTGAACGGCACAATAAATAGCCTTGGGGGTTGCATTGAGAGGTTAATGGTTGGAGGGGGCTCGTGCTATATTTGGAGTAGTGAGCTTTAGCACACCTCCTTTGTCCCCTAAATTGGATGATGGCGAGATTTGTTTGCAAGTTAGGGAATTTTTCAGTAGTTCAAACTCAAGTCTACTCAAGTGAATTTCATCCATATGCGATCATAATGACACCATACACGTATATTGTGGCTTGACATCATTTTGGTTGGCAATGTGCTCGAAGATCTATACAATTTTAACTTTTCTTATTTAGGGATTTTCCTCCAAAATTTAAATTAAGAATTAATGGAAGAACCAAGCAAGCACAAACAAAATTGGTCCTTTTATTGTACCTTCAAACCATGCTTTCATCCATCAAGAAATAATTTTCCCTTGGATTGTGATTTTTTTCTTAATGGTATATTTTATAAATTGCATAGCACATTGTCTCTCCTCAATTTCTTACAGGCCCAAAAATTGATCTCAAATCTTCCCTAATGCCAAGGAATCCTTGGTAGATTGGTCCATTGTTCTATGACTTTCTTGATCTATATATTAGATTGGACCAAATATTCAACCACTTGATCCAATTTAGAAACTAATTTCATATGTTTGATGGAATTTCTAGTCTCATGGTTAGAAAGAGTGGTATTAAGAGTACTATATGCACCATATTCTTGAGAATCTTCATCATCATGATGTGCCTTAGGTATTGCATCATGTGCTTCCTTAATTTTTTGCTAAACATCATCATAAGGCTTGTTCTTTTGCTTGTTCCCAACCATTTCTTCTCACTAGTGTAGTACACTTCTACTAGATCCCTAATACAAAAATGACTATAAATATTCACTCCAATATTAGAATCAAGAAAATTTTTATGAAAAAAGAAGCCAAAAAGTAGCTCTTCAAGATGAGCTATAACACTCAATTGTAGAATCAAAACAAAATATTTTGAAAATATTCTTTTACTATTGTATAGAATAGTCTTGCACCTTGTAAAAGCATTGTTTTAGTATATCCACCTCTCCTAAGTCCAAAATAAAGTCTCCTAATCCTATAATTCCCTATATATGATGTCTAAGATTTGAATACAACCCGAAATACCCTCTATAGGTCTTGGAATTTTTTTTGAATTACTTTGTAATACCTGTAACCAAGTAAATTGTTTCCCAAAGTGGTCCCAATTTATTATTTGAATGAAATACTCTCCGTAGTAAGACCTATAACCACTTGTAATACCACCTATATATGACTAAAAATCAACCCAAAACATGGTTCAAATGCCCTATTATACTTGAACACACTTGTCCCTTGCTATGAGGAGTGTAATGGCTAAACTTTCTCTATAGTAAACCTAACATACCCTATATAATCCATGTAACTCATCAATGGAGTCTAGATCAATCCTATCCACCTGAAATCTTTAAATCTTCAATGAATCCACTCATAGTATCTATGGTCAAGGATATAATGGTATGACAAGCCCCTTACACGAGCTCTGAATCACGGGAGACGGGCAAAGTTTCCTAGAGGATCGGTTAGTTGCACCCCTTTGGGATCTTTAATAGTGGGGAAGGGTCACCTCACTATTGCCCCACTATCTTCCTTGTCATCCACCTTTTTTCTTAGTGGGAATATCAACATGGCACGAGCATTCTAGTTAAGTATATAAGGCTAAGATGCATAACTAAAGTTCACCCTTTAGTGATATGCAAGATTTTATTGATGAAAATTGGAATTAATAAATAGAGGTTGGACGAGGGCGTTACCAATGCCATTCAATCTTATTGATTGCAAGTACTCACCCCTTACAATATTTCTTTCTTGGGCAAAGAGAATCATATAATCAAATCAAGATTATGCATCCAGAGAATGTAAATGTCATTCATGATTAAATATGATGAAAATGAATAATGAATTTCAATTGAAAGGCTCTGATCAATGAGAAAGAACACTAATCTTTGATCTATTAATCAATTTCAAAGAATTAATTAATCAAGAATCTCCCATCAATAAGGGGACAAGATTTAAACAAGTAGACGTTGAGAGATTTCATAGATTAAGCAAGTAAAATACTTTGATCAAGCTTGAAGAAGATGATTGATTCACTTGGAATCAAGCTTCAGTCCAATGGTTGAAAAACTTTCCATAATCCATCATAAAGCTCTAATAATTCATAGAATTCAATCTATACATGCTTGAAGAAGATTAAGTCCTTATGAAGAATCAATTCTCCAAGCCTACTTGAACACTTGAATATCAAAGATTCAAGATCTTTGAACAAAATCCCTAAAATATAACTCCATTATGAGATTCAAGAGGCTCAATGTGCTAAAATCTTTGAAATGTCTTCAATATTGAAGTCAATATTACTCCCAAATGGTAGTAGAGAAGACTTGGAGATCAAGAAGATCCAAATATTGAAGAAATGGAAGCTTTTGGATCTATGGCTATGGCTGCCCTGCTATGTTTTAGGGTTTTCAAAGATCCCTGAGCAAAAGAATAAAGATGGAGGTTAAAGATCACTTGCAAGAGACTCCTAATAATTGCTTGAGGCATGAAGAAGCTAGAGCCAAAGGATCAATAGCTAAAGATCACTGCAAAGACCAGTCTAGGTGGCACATTTTGCATTGCAAATTGCGAGCTTGATCCTCTAGCCAACCCTTAGTCAATAGCTGACACTATGGTGCTTCATTTGTTGCTCAAAGTCTTGAAAGTCATTGTCCCAAGGTCAAAGAGTTAGAAGAGATCACTAAAGAGCAAGAGATTGAGTTCCTTGGTAGCAACCATGAAAGCTTTAGCCAAAATCTTGAAAGAGGGAAGAAAGAGAAAGCCTGCCTTGAAAAGTAACTAGATGTTTAACCAAAACTACCTCTATTCTCCTTGTCTTTAACCATTTTACCTCAAAAATGTACTGTCATGGATGCATAACCTACCATTCTGTCCAAGATGCCTCCAAACTTTGTCTTCAAGTGCTTCAGTTAGCTCTAACTAGTTGTCCTTGGTCTCCTTAGTTACTGCACTTGTCCATTTTACAAACTGTCACCCTATCCTTGAGTAACTAGAAGGTAACTAGCCTATGGAAGAAATTCAAGAAAAGATTGAACCAAATGAATCAATGACCAAGGCTTTGATAGCACTTGTCATGGAGATGGCTAAGATGTGAGAGAAATAAGAATAAAGAGAGAAAAGAGAAGAGAAACTGAGTGACAAGGAGAGAGAAATGCTTGAAAGATAGAAAAGAAGAGAGAGAAAATGAGTGACAAGAAGAGAGAAATGCTTGAAAGATAGAAAAGAAGAGAGAAAAGAAATGAGTGACAAGGAGAGAGAAATGCTTGAAAGATAGAAAAGAAGAGAGAGAAGCCATGAAAGCTAAGTACAAGCAAGTGAGATGAGATACAGTAATTTTATTATGGTAAAAAGATGTCAAAAATGACATGTCTCACACCTTTTATACCTATGTCAGTGTAACAATGTATGATTAATAACTCTCTCACTAAAACATATACCTCCAGCTTCTTATAGGTGAGAGTTGATTTTAAAGATAGAATTTCAAGAGAAAAAGTGGCCCAAGAACCATAAAAGAGGTATTTTTGGTGGAAACTAGAATGATTATGGATCAAGAAGCTGGAGTTTTTCTAGATGCATTTCGACATCGGGAATCCAATGCAAGTGCCCATTTGTCAATCGAAGTCTATTTGACCCCTATTTAATTACTACAAGGTTTGGTGTTATGAAGGAGCTACTAGATCTGGAAGCCAGAAAGCATGTTAGAGAGGCCATGGTGATAGATTTCGATACAAAAAAGCTATTCGTCTAGTCAGATCATGATTCCGAGGTAGTTTGCCCCTTTGTCCAAGCTGAAACCACTTATGGACAAGTGTGAACATGCAAATGTGAATTAGATAATTTAGAAGTTAAAGTTTAGCTATGATAAAGAAGGCCAAAGCACACAAAAGTCACATAAGAGAGTGTGTTTTTTTCAATTTCCCGTCCTCATTTAAAAATAATTTTTGTCACCTATTGCACTTTTCCTCCATCTCTAGGCCATAAGATAATGATTTTCTTTGCTGTTCAATGCTTCAAATTGCATGAGAAATGATGTAGTGAATGAAAAGGCCCAATTTCAAGCTTTCTCTCTCATGTTTTTCTCTCCTCTTTGTTCCCTGTTCATATGGTTGCATAGGGGGGGGGGAGAGAGAGAGAGAGAGAGGGGCGGAGGGAGGGCTAATGGAGGGAGGGAGGGCTAATTCAATGAATCAGGGATGAATGATGGTTTGGAAGAATAATGGCAAGTAGATGATGATTTGGATGTGCTAGGAGCTAGAAAATAATGTAAGTGGCTCCACTTTCACAAAATACAAGGCGTACATATGTGGATTTTAGAGCAAGCGACTCTTATTTAATTTTTATGATTGATAAATCTTTTGTGCATATGATGGAAAGATGATTGGAAATGGTTGAAATATATTAATTGATATATAAAATTTCAAAAATTTAGTCATTTTCACTCCTTATGTTAAAAACAATAAAACCACAAAATTTTGAAATATAAGATCTAATAGAAAATGGTGTTGTTCTTGGGTTTTGGAGAACAAATGATGTTCACATAGGATTAAAATGAGTATGTTGATGGATCACATTTTATATAATGCATAAAAATAAGAAAACTTAGAAAAATTAACAATTTATGTTAAAATAAATGGAAAAATTCATGAAAAATAATCAATTAAAGAGGAAAGTTTAAGAAAAATGAGTTTTTACACGTGAAAAAGTACAAAAAGTTAGAAGAATATTTGCGATCATGTAATGAAGGTATAACATGAGGATTTGTCTCATTTTACCTCCATTCGTATATTGAAATGCATGTTTAGAGCTTGTTTCTATGGAATTTTTTCACGAAATCTCCTTGCATTTATGAAAGCAAGCAAAACATAAACGGTATGTGGTGTGGGATTGAAAGGGAAAGATATTTGATTAAGTTTCTACTTTCTATGCATATCTTAGTATTTAGGCCATGGTTTATATAAGTTTTAAGTAGCTTAGTAATAGGGATTAGCCAAGTGTTGTTTCTTAGCAATGCAGCATGACACGAGTAAAAAGAAATTATGAAAAGATTGTTTGTGCACTTTACGTGAACTAGTTTTTAGTTAAGTTGTTTAAGCACAAAGTATCATACACTTTTTGCATATACAATTTAAATATAGCATTAGAAGATAAATTCGTGGATGCATTGCAATTGTATGTTTAGGTGACGATTAACATTAAGAGTGTAAGATTTTTATTTGCATAGGATAGTGTGTTATCTTCAAAAATTGATTAAGTGAGGAATATATACAATCTCTTCGATCGTTACATTTATATTATGAGAGGACTTTAATATGCTTGCGTTTCATATATGGAGACGGTGCATCCTAAGGCCAATCCTAAGGGTGTAGGAGAGCTATAGGAGCCACAATACTCTGCTAGGGGGAGCTCTTTGTGTATGTGAATCGAGGTGTTGATCACGTCGTATATGTGTAGAAATATCCCTCTATTGGAGTTGAAAAGGGAAATATCATTAGACTACAAATTGATACAAATGTGTGATTTATTTAGAGGAGTATTTAGCCTCCAAAAACTCTTGGCCATAAGGCCGTGAGGAGGTTTGGTGAGTATAGGAGGCCCACTAAAGCGCTAGAGCCAGTTTGTCAAGCCTATTTTAGGTCACGATAAATGGACAAGTATAGAGACCAAGGAGACCAGGGCAGCCTAGTTTGAGTTAATTGGAGTACTTGAAGATAAATTTGAGACATCTTGGACAAACTTAGCAATTTGTGCATCCATAATAAGCTATTTTGGAGATAAAATGGTTAAAGAAAGGAAAAATAGAGTTAGTTAGGTTTAGAAGTCTAATTACTTTTCAAGACCAGTCTTCTCTTTCATCTTCCTTGAAGCCTTTCATGGTGGACAATAAAGAACTTTTTCTCTGAATCAATAACCACTTCATCTTTCTCTAGAAGCATGGGGCAATGATTCTTTATTTTTTTAAAATCATTTTAACCACGAGACTTGAGGCATAAGGCTTCAAGAGAACACCAAAAGTAAGCCAAAAAAATGCATCGAAATTTTTGTTGATTTTATGCTCTTCATTCCCAGCTAAAGGCAAGCATTAAGCTCTTCTCTATTTCTTACTTACTTATTGGACAAGTATTCTACATCATTCTTAGCAAGGATATACATCTTTGAACCTCTAAGATTCATTTCCTTTACCAAAGATCCTAAAACATAGCAAGCAAGCCATAGCCATAGGTTTGAAACCTTCAATTTCTTCAACATTTGGATCCTTTTTACTTCAAAGGCTTCTCTACTACCATTTGAGAGTAATCTTTTCTTCAATATTGAAGATATTATAAAGATTTTAGCATATTGAGCACAGGGGATCCACTAGTAAATAAGGAGACGTCACCTGCATGCAAGAAATATATGAAAATACCCCTTATCTACCCCCTACTTATGAGACCTTACCTTATAAAATGTACCTTCCTTCGCTTAAATAACCCCAAGCAACATTATTGGAAAGAAGGGGATACCACATAACACTTACGAGATTGGGGAGACTTCCGTTAGGTATGATGAGCCTGTGTTGAACATTCATGGGTCAAATGTTAGAATATCAAGCTCCCATTACTCTTCAATAAGTCTATCTTTATGTGTGTGACTGGGGATATAGTTGTACGCATGTGTGACATTCAATAAGTCAGTGTAGTCAGTGACTTAACCATAGTTAGTCTTGGTTAGTCATACCTACGTGTGTAAGTCTCTTTCAGTTATTAGTATGATGAAAGAATAATGGAAAAGGAACAACAATGAGCTGAGGCTCATCTTGTGCTCCACTTTGTCTCTCTCCCTCTCTTCCAACATGGTATCAGAGCTTGAGTGTTGGAAGCCTAAAGGCTTGGCAGTGGCCATTTGACATCAAGACATTAGATCTGAAGAAAACATCATCAAATGAGACTATGCATGCAGCCTATTTTTTTGTAGAAGCTATATCTTGCTACAGAAATGGTTTTTGGAAAAACGGCCCCAAGATCCTGACCTTTTTGATGTGGTCTAAAACTTTGTAGAATAAAGTTTTCTCAAATTCCTCACAAATTTTGAGATATTCAGCACATACCTCTGCAGACTGGCTATTTACTGGAGTAAATAGTAGGTGATTCCAAGGCATTAGTGGCTTTCATCCTAACGATATCTATGCCATTATTATCATGCATTTGAGCATGATATTGGACCATTAAATGCTCAATTTTGGAGCTTATTTGCAGGCTGGAAATAGTGAACTGGTTGTTGTCCTGAATTTGGAAACAATATAATTATAGGGTTGAAGTATTTGTGATGCTTATTTGCTAGTAACAAATGCTTAGATCATACAATTTGAGTGGTAGATGCTTTTTGGGATATTGTGAGTTCTAAAAGTCCAAAGTTTGGATTGATTTGTTGCTAGTTATACCAGGGTATTGACTGGTTATTTTCTACAGGAAGGATACCTATCATCTTCATTGGACATACATGCAATATATTCTAACCGATTGGACATGTATCAACTCTTGCATATAGTGGCAACTAAATGAGATGTTTTGGGGCTGTTTTGAGGTCTAAATACTCTTTTTTTAATAGAGAAAATAGTGCTGGTTATAGCAATGGACTGGATGTATTTGATACTGCTACTTGCATACATTACAATCATTGATACTTGTATGGACATAGTTTGTTGCTGGGATGTTTTGCCACTACCATAGAATGTTTTGAACTAATTTGAGCTTGGTTTATGCTCACTTGACTGTGTTTTTTCATTGTTGGAATACAGTTTACAACAAGTAAGTTGTCAAGAAAACTATCCTGAATTGCAAAAAACTAACTGTCTTGAAAAGTAGAAAACTGGTCCTAAACTATAGGAAAAGGAGTCAGATACTTACAGATTGTATACATCATTGAATACCTAAGCTGCAACTATGGAAAATTCTCAAGGCATTGTCAATATTACTCAAATTGTGGGAGAAAAGCTGGACAACAAAAATTTTGCTTTATGAAAGTTCTATATGAAGAATTCTTTGGTTGGTAGAGGTTATTGGGACTTATTTACATGTGATGAGGCTGAACCGAAAATGCATGAAAGGAATTCGACAAATGATTAGAAAAGAGACTCATAAGATATGGACTAAGAGAGCATGCAAGGTGTTACATTGGTTTTCCTTATGTATATCAGATGCTATGGTTATATAGATTACTAGATGTAGTTCTCCAAAGGATGCATAGGATATACTCATGAAGAATTATGGAAATGTAACACATGCAAGAAAGATTCAGCTAAAGCAATAGTTCAATAACATGTCTAGGAATGGAAGAAGCATTCATGCCTACACTACAGAGATCAAGAACGTAGCGGATCACCTTGCCACCATTGGATCTTCAGTGTTTGAGGATGATATGATTGCAGTGACATTGAATGGACTTGGCAAAGTGTATAAATCATTTGATACATCTATTTCTATGAGAGTTGAATCCCTTGATTGGGATGAGCTGATTGCTTTGTTTCTACATGAGGAAGTTAAGCTTGGGCTGAATACAAGTTCTAGTGCGTCTCAAAGCAGAGACACTTTTCTTTACTCTAGCGAGTGTGGTAGAGGTGGCAGAGGCCGTGGCTCTTTTTGAGGTTGAGGAGATACTCGAAACACTTATGGATAGCAACAACAAGATGCTTGACATGGCACAAGTACACAAGGCTAGCATGGATCTGGTGGCTTTAGAGGTAGGGGAGATCACCCCATGGTGGAGGTGGTGGATGTGGTTCATGGTAGTCAAATGATCAATCAAATAGAGATAAGGACTGTCATTATTGCAGTAGATATGGACACATTGCAAAGGATTGTTACAAGAATAAGGGAGATATGAAGGCAAAGGGCAAATAGCATGGGCATTATGCATCTTCTAGCGATGCTCATGATGAGCAGGTTGACAGATTGTTTGCCATGCAGCATGTGTCGAAGAATGTATGTAGGTAGAATAAATATGAGAAATGGTACTTTGATTCAGGGGCTTCAAATCATATGACACCCCATGGAGAATGGTTTGATGAGATGGTTGCAGGTTCACATGGACATGTGTGTACTAGGGATGACACCCAACATGACATTCAATACATAGGAATAGTTCCATGTTGATGCCTAATGGCAAGAAAAAGAGCATGTGTGATATACTACATGTACCTACAATAACTAAGAATCTTTTGTTAGTTGGACAAATGGCAAAATAGAATTTGCAAGTGAGATTTAATAGAGATGGATGATTTGTTGAAGAATATGGTAATGGCTGCAAATTAATTGCAAGAGGCCAAAGAGATGGCATAATATTTACTCTTGATGCGTCAATACCAAAATTGAAAGTAGCCATGTTTGCACATGATGATGGTGCTATACGAGATGTTGAGATATGGCATAAGCGGATTAGCCATGTGAATGTACAAAAGCTGAAATCTATGCAGCAGAAGGAGATTGTGCTTGGACTGCCTAAGTTCAAGTATCATGAATTTGGACATGTATGTGATGCATGTTAGTTTGGAAAGCAGGTGCGGTTTCCATTTATGAGACATGTATGGAATAGCTCATGACCCTTATAGTTGGTACATTTAGATGTATGGGGTCCGTCTCATAATGCTTCATTTGGTGATGCTCATTACTATGTATCCTTCATTGATGATTTCAACAGGTACACTTGTCTTTACATACTGAAACATAAGGGTGATGTGTTTGATGCATTCAAGGACTTCAAGAAGCATGCTGAAAATGAGTTGAGCTATAAAGTCTCATGTCTTAGATCAAATGGAGATGGAGAATATGTCTCTAATTACTTTCACATGTACCTTGCTAAACATGGGATCACAAGACAGTTAACTTGCAACTATACACCGTAGCAAAATGATGTAGCACAAAGAAAAAATAGGGTACTAATGGAATTGATGAGAGCTATGCTTAATGAGAAGATTTTGCCAAGTGGTTATTGGGTTGAAGCAACAGTGACTGTTGTCTATGTGCTGAATAGAACCCCTACAATAGGGATTCATGATATAACTCCATATGAGAGGTTGTATGGTCATAAGCCAGACATTTCACACTCGAAGGTATTTGGCAGCATTGCATATGTGTATGCTCCTAATGAAAAGATGAAGAAATTGGATCCTAAAGCTGTCAAGAGTGTGTTCCTCGGTTATGCACAAGATCGAAAAGCTTACAAGTGTTATGTATCGTCTAGACATGAGACATCGATTAGCAGAGATGTTATTTTTTATGAGCTGGCATCGTGGTATGGTAATCCGGTTGCAATGGCTACTCATGGATGAGCTAGCACTAGTAATGCTAAAAATACACCTACAGTGAGTATATCTATGGGTAGTCCTACAAGTGATGGGTCACCTATAGTAAGTCCTTGGTCAGGACACTTGTGGAGTCATACTCCTACATCCACTGACACAGATATGTCGGTGAGGGGGAGATTTGATAAGGGAAAATAAAAGATACTTGAGGATGAGACAGGTCCACTTATAACAGGTTATGAATCATCTAACAACGACATTTTGGATAGTGAGTTGGGCATTCCATCTGTTATGATGCCTGGAGCAAGGCAGAGTCGTTATGTGCCGCCTCATGAGGAAAGCTCAAAGTGAGCCATAGTTACAGAGATCTGAGAGCGTTTGAAAACTAGTTGACATGTTTACATACACTTGTTATTCAGCCTACCATTATGCATATATGGGTAGTGTGACAGGTTACAAAGAATCTACAAAGTTTGACGATGCAGTTATAGATGATAATTGGTGTGCTGCCATGGGTGAGGAGTGTGCAGCCTTGGCTGAAAATGAGAGATGGGAATTGGTTAAGTTGCCTGAAGGCAAAGTCCCCATTGGCTGCAAATGGGTGTACAAGGTTAAGTGCAAGTCATATGGTTTGTTAGAATTCTATAAGGCCAGGCTGGTTGCAAAAGGGTATGCACAACAATATGGCATTGACTATGAGGAGACTTTCAGTTGAGTGGCTAAAATGACAACAGTCAAAACTGTCATTGCTTTGGCAGCATGCAAAGGCTAGAAATTATGGCAAATGCACGTCAAGAATTCTTTCTTAAATGATGATTTGGTTGAGAAAGTATACATGGAGTAGCTTGAAGGCTATGTTCACCCAAACTTTCCTACACATGTATATAAGCTGAAAAAGGCTTTATATGGAGTGAAAGAGGCACTCAAAGCATGGAATGCTTGGATCAACAATTATTTACAGCAACATGATTTAGATTGGGTGATACAGATCACAGTCTGTTCATGAAGAGGACAAATCGTGGATGTGTTTCTAGTGGTTTATGTAGATGATCTTATCATCATTGGAGATGATGAAGAGGGCATTGCTGAAATTAAATCATGTTTACATGCTAAATTCAGAGTCAAATACCTTGGTTAACTAAAGTATTTTCTTGGGATTGAGATAGTCTCTACGCCTCAAGGTATATGGATGCTATAGAAGCAGTATGCTCATGATATGTTACAGAAGTATGGTATGGCTAAATGCAAGTCTATGGAGACACCACTTGATCAAAATGTCAAGCTGCAAATTGATGTTGGGAATGACAAAGAGAATGTGACCATGTATCGACAGATGATGGGAAGCTTGATATACTCGACTATTACCCATCCTAACTTATGTTATGTAGTGGGGCTAATTAGTAAGTTCATGCAAAAGCCTCGCAAACCACATTTAGATGCAGTCAAGAGGATCATGAGATATGTAAAGGGTACTACAGGTTATAGGCTATTTAATGCATATGGAAAATCTCTTGACTTGACATGGTTTACTGATGTTGATTGGGCTGGTTGTGCCTATGACAAGAGGTCAACCACTGGTTATGCTTTTGGATTGGGCAACAATATGATTAGTTGGCAGAGTAAGAAAAAGCCTACTATTGCATTGTCTAGTACAGAAGTTGAGTAACAGAGGAGCTACCTTAGCGGCTTGCAAAGCAGTTTGGTTGATGAAACGGCTGAAAGACTTGGGAATACAGCTGGAAAGCAGAATGAGATTGCATTGTGATAACCTCAATAGTATTATGTTGGCTAGCAATCCTATCTACCATGCTAGGTCCAAACATATTGAGGTTCACTACCATTTCATCATAGAAATGGTTCTTATAGGGCAGATTGACTTGATTCATGTGAAGACTGAAGACTAGGTATTAGACATATTTACCAAGTCTCTTGGTAAAGAAAAGTTGATATACTTCAGACAACTACTTGGAGTTTATTAGATGGTTGAGCTTGAGGGGGAGTGTTAGAATATCAAGCTCCCGTTACTCTTCAGTTAATCTATCTTTATGTGTGTGACCGGCATTAGCTAGATATAGTTGTACACGTGTGTGACATTCAATAAGTTGGTGTAGCCAGTGACTTAACCACAATTAGTCTTGGTTAGTCATACCTATGTGTGTAAGTCTCTTTCAGTTAGTATGATGAAAGAATAATGGAAGAAGAACAAAAATGAGCTGAGGCTTATCTTCCACTCCACTTTGTCTCTCTCCCTCTCTTCCTGGAAGAAGAACAACAATGAGCTAAGGCTCATCTTTCACTCCACTCTATCTCTCTTCCTCTCTTCCAACATCAAATCCTCTTCAAACAACTAGAAGTCAGCCATCTATTTCTCTAGGTAGATTTCAAACCCGACTATCATAGGAGTGTCTCTAATATTTCAAACCCCACTGACAGTTACATGGATATGCATCCCCAAGTAACTAATGGATAGTAGGGCTTTGTTGAGAGAAAACTCTATGATAAGATTGTGTTAGTCAAATATAGTGGCCATTTACAATCACCGGTTGATTTGGAGGAGTGGACTTCAAAGTTAGAGTACTATTTTGATTTTTTCCTAAGTTAGATGACCAAAAGATTCACTTTGCTACACCACATCTTGAGGGCTTGTCTCATACATGGTAGAGATACATAAAGAAGAAAAATAAGCAAGTAGATAGTTGGGAGGACTTAAAAGATAAAATGGCTGAAGTATTTATCTCTCCCATTGAGAAAGAAAACCTTGCTAGAAGATTTTATCAATTGAACCAAAGAAGCCTATTAGCTAGAGAGTATGCAAATCAAAATTTTAAGCTTATCATGTATGTAGAGAGTAGGAGCAATGATGCAAAGTTACATAAGTATATCTATGTTTTTTAGCCTAATTTGTTAGCTAATCTTATGGCTTAAAACCTGCCACGCTATTTCAAGCTATTGAGTTAGCAAAAAGCTATACTCATGAGTATAGAAAGGACATTCCTATGTAGGTTTCTTTTGGACAACAGAGGGATATCGCTAAACAGGGCAACTTTGGTGGCAATTATGGAGGATCCAATACTTCATTTAGCAGTCTCAAAGTCCCTACATATGTAATAAGCGGGATACATAGAAACTAGGGGTTAGATACATAAGTCACATTAACAAGTGTATATAAGGTGTAAGAGTCCTAGTTTAGGGCAACCAATTATTATCAAGAACATACTCTTTATTTTCATCTTCAGCTTCCATGGCTTCCTCCTTCTTTCTCTCCTCTTTTCTGTCTTTCTCTCTCCTCTTCTAGTCTTCATTTCTCTTCTTCTTGTTCACTTTATCTCTCTTCACTTCTTTCTCCTCTCTCCTATCAGCTTCATTCATTACAAGTGGTATCAGAGAATTAGGCTTTGGTCCTTTTCTTCTTTCTCCTTTCTCCCTTTTCAAATCCCAAAATCCTAGTTACTTAGGTTACATGTACAGGTATAGTAGGAAGAACCATAATTAGTCTTAGCTTTTTGGAGCAAGTAGGAGCTATGGCTAGAGACTCATATATATATGGAGTTAAATTGGCTAAACTAGTAGGTCATCACTTCTTTTCATGCAAATTTTAGGGGTTCTAGGCCAAGTTTAGAGACCCAGGAGTTAGAAGAGGGCAAAAACCCCAGTTGCTTTTTGCCTTAGCCCTCCTTCTCTCTCTCCTCTTGCAAGCTGCCATGGCTGCCCAGCCCCAAAAATCACCAAGAACTTGTTTGAAGCTACTCTAAACCTTCACCTAGCCATGGAACCTTCTTCATGACCCCCTCATCTTGAAATCAAGCAGTGGAGTGGGGGGTGTTTCCCTAGAAGGCCTGTAGGGTAGCCCCCGCAATTTGCAGTGCATTTTGTGCTAGCTGCCCCTGCCTGCTCCAGCTCTCCTGCTCCCCACCTGCTTCTCTTTGGCATTATTTTCCACTCCAAGGAGCTCATTCAACACTCATCCCTCTTCCCTTTTTCACACTCTTGACCTTGGAACAACTTGGAAAGATGGACAACAAGTGGAAAGTTTGGGCAGCCATGGATTCTTCACTTGAAGCTATCTCAAACTATTGAAGCTCAGTCCAAGACCATTGGACTTTTGAGATTTTAGCCCCCACAAGCTCTTTCAGCCCCCTCTTTTACCTCTTCTACCCACCCGAATTGAAGACATGGAGCTCCACATATGAGAGAAGTTTTGTGGGCAGTCATGAGAGCCCTATTTGAAGCTTCCCATTTTAAGACTCAAGTTCAGGAACAAACATGGGAACCCCAAAATAATTGGAAGCATTCAAATGCTTAAAGTTTTCATCCATTAGAGTGCTCCAACCAATAGGGCTTTCTTGATGGAGAAATGGGCATCATAATGAGTTATGCTTCAACCATCATCCCCAAACATTGAAGAGGTATGTCAATCTGATCTTAATCTATCATATTCATCCAGCTGAGCTAAATCCTTTTGTTGGAGAGATTAAAGATTGCATAGGCTTTACCAGTTCAATCCCTCATTGTATGCATATTTATCCACTTGCTGAGCTAAATCCTTTTGTTGGAGAAATTAAAGATTGCATAGGCTTTACTAGTTCAATCCCTCATTCTATGCATGGGTCTACTAAAAGTCAATATCCTGTTTGCTTCCTAATGCATCATGACTAATGCTGAATCAATTGTAACTACTGAAATTAACCCCCTCTTTATCTTGTGTGCCTTGGATAAGTCTCAAAGTGAGTAATAAAGCTTTGTAAATGGGTAAGTAGCAGCCAGTGAGTGACTGGGCTGCCAAGCAGCATCTCCATGGCATAGTGCTTCTAAATCAGCCATAAACCATTTTCAGCTCGAACTACCTTGATGCCCAAGAAATACTTCAGTTCTCCTAGGTCTTTCATGTCAAATTTAGATTTTAGCATCTTCATAACATACTGTATACCCAAGTCATCATCACCAGTGATTATCAAATCATCAACGTATATGACCAACACTACCAAGCTGCTGTCAGTCTTCTTTGTAAATAGGCTGTGATCAGCCCTGCCAACAGTAAAACCCAATCTCTGCAAGTAGTTACTGATCCTAGCATGCCAAGCTCTCAGAGCCTGCTTCAAACCATACCATGCCTTTTTCAGCTTGCATACATAATGCTGAAAATCAAGGTGAGCATACCCTTCCGGCTGAACCATATAGACATCCTCTGCTAGGTCACCGTTAAGAAATGCATTCTTAATGTCCATCTGCTACAATTTCCAACCTTTAGCAGCAGCCAAGGCAATCACAGTGCGTATGGTTGCCATCTTGGCAATATGGCTGAATGCTTCCTCATAATCACGTCCATACTCTTGGGCATACCCCTTTGTGATTAGCCTGGCTTTGTATCTCTCCACACTGTCATCTGACTTGCAATTAATTTTGTAGATCCATTTGCAGCCAATGGTCTTTTTCCCTTCAGGCAGTGGCACTAAATCCCATGTTTTATTTTCAGCCAAGGCATTCATTTCTTCGTCCATGGCTACATACCAGTTCTCATCTTTCACTGCTTCAGCATATGTACCTGGTTCTTTAATCTCCATCACTTTTGTCATGTAAGCATAATGCTTTGCAGAGTAGCCACTGTATGTCAACCTGTCAACAGGGTATCTGACCCTCTGCGAGAGCGTCTAAGCTGTGGTGCACTACTCGATTCCCTTCTCTCATGAGGCGGAATATACCTACTCTGCCTTGTGCCAGGTGTATAGACAGTCGGAATACCAAGTTTGTTGTCCAAAGTATTAGCAGACTCATAGCCAGAAGTCATTCTGCCAGGTGTCATCATACCAAATGCATCCTCAATAGCTTTCTCTTTTCCTTTGCTGTCCAAGACATCATGTCTCCCCCTCACTGACATACTGGTGTCAGTGGACGGTGAGCTCCTCAATCTCCCTGTCCATGGGGATACTGTCTGACTACTAGGTCCTGTCATAGTAGTGCTCTGCTGCAAATCAACTGTAGATACATGAATGGAAGGCATATCCGATGGCACTGCAACTGGTGATCCATATGAAGAGCCCATCTCATCAAAGATGACATCCCTGCTCACCAAAGTCTCCCTGGTAGAGGGATCATAGCATTTGTATGTCTTCTTCTCTTGCGAATACCCAATGAAAACACACTTATGCACTTTTGGATCTAGCTTCTTCCTTTTCTCATCTAGGATATGCACATAAGCAAGAAGCCAAAGACTTTCATGTGACTTACATCTGGCTTATAGCCATACAGCCTATCAAACAGCGTCATCTCATGAATACCTGCAGTGGGAGTCCTGTTCAGAATGTATATGGCTATCGTAACAGCCTCTGCCCAATAATAAAGCGGCATATGATTTTCGTTCATCATGGCCCTAGCAGCTTCCATCAGAACCCCATTCTTTCTTTCAGCTACTCCGTTCTGCTACGGAGTGTAGCTGCAGGTGAGCTGTCTACGAATGCCATTTTTAGCCAAGAAATCATCAAATTCATTTGATACATACTCCCCACCACTATAAGATCTCAAGCAAGAGTAGCATGCAAACTCCTTCTCAACCTGTGCTTTAAATTGCTGAAAAACAGCAAAGACCTCATCTTTTGTTTTCAATATGTAAAGCCAGGTATAGCGACTGTAGTGGTCAATGAAAGATACATAATATCCGAATCCTCCCATAGATACATTATGAGCTGGACCCCAAACATCAGAGTGCACTAACTGCAATGGACGTGTACTCTGTCTTACATGCCTGACAAACGGCAATCGTGACTGCTGACCGAACTGGCAAGCCTCGCATACATGACCAATATCTGAATATTGGAACTTGGGTAAACCTGTAACCAGCTGTTTCTTTTGCATAATTTGTAGCCTTTGAAAATTGACATGCCCCACTCTCTTGTGCCATATTTCCAAATCCCTAAATAGTGCCATTCCTGTGACCACGAGCTATCAACTTGCAGCCATTGCCAAACTCTTCAATAAAGCAGCCATGCTTATTGAATCTAACTTGCAAGTTCTGCTCCGCCCCGTCATCTGACCAACAGACAATAAGTTCTTCGTAATTGAAGGGACATGCAAGACATCATGCAAATTTTTCTTCCTGCCATCATGAACCACAACAGGCACTTTGCCTTTATGCTCAATGCTATGCTGTGTGTCATCACCTGTGCATACATAGCCATGCTTTTCAGCCACCATATCAGTGAACCAGTCATCACCGTGAGGGGTCATGTGGTTCGATGCCCCTGAATCAATGTACCACATTGCATCATCAGATGATTTTTCAGTAACCTTATCTTTGACATATTGCATGGCAAATAGTCTATCACTAGAGTCATCTACTTGACTAGACGTAGCATAGTGTCCATGTTGTTTACCTTTCCGGTTTCCCTGCTTCTTCTAACAGTCCTTTGCAATATGCCCATACTTTCTGCAGTAATGGCAATCCTTATCCTTATTTGGATTGTCTGACTGACGCTGTTGCTGCCATGAGCCTTTGCCATGGGAGTTAGATCTCCCCCTGCCTTGAAAATTTCCACCACCTCTTGCATTTCATGACAGCTGATTGCTATTACCATAGGATGCATTCTGCTAGCCTCCACTGCCAGATCCATAACCCCTGCCATGGCTGCCACGTTGAGTAAAAAAGTGCATCCTTATTCTTTGAACTGCTTGACCCTGTAGCTAAGCCAAGCTTCACCTCTTCATGAATCAATAATGCAACTAGCTCGTTAAAGTCAAGCATTTCAGCCTGCACAGACACTGAAGTGTCAAAAGACTTGTACTCAGGACCCAAGCCATTTAAGGTCACTGGAACCATATCTTCATCTTCAACTTGTGAATCAACATATGCCAGCTGATCTGCTATGGTATTAACCTCTGTGACATAATCATGTATGGATCTGCTCTTTCTCTCCATGTTGTTGAATTTATGCTTCAACTGTATCTTCCTGGCACTTGTGGTTGTGCCATAGTATTTGACCAATACGTTCCATGCATCTACTGGGCTCTTACAGTTCATGATCTGCATCACCATAGTATCTGAGATACATAATGACAGCCAATGTAAAACTCTGCGAGCTCTTTCCGTCCAAGCTCAATGTGCTCGTCTTTGATCAGCTGTAGGGTTCCTTTCTGGAACTTCAGGTTCAGCCTCAACACCTGTCACTAAGTCCCATTATCCCTTGCCTATCAGAAAGTTCTCCATGCAAAACTTCCATATTGCATAATTGTTGCTATCAAGCTTTTCTCCCACAATCTGGGTTATGTTATCAATTCTATCTGCATTTGCCATTTTATAGACACTGCCTGACTACCTGCAAAACAATAAGTCAACTTGACTGACTTCAGCCTGCAATTGTTTATGACAGTTTTCTACAATTAATTGCAGTAAAAAAATAAGGTATTTCAGCCCACTGACAATCCAAAATAGCCCACAACCAAGTGGCCTAACCTGTAGGCAAAACAGTCAATACAGATGCAATGTATTTACTTCAGTTGAAACTCTTCCAACCTCACTGCCAGGATACATTAGGGCCAAAAACACTTCAAAAATGCACTTTTGTTAATCATGGGATTAAGGAAAGGGCCAAAGAGAGTTTGCCACGTGTGCAAGAATATGGTATTCTTGTCTCCTCTTTTTTAGAGATAGTGGAGTCCATTTCGCGATTCTCTCTTCTTTTTTAGCCAAAATCCCTAATGTTTGACATGTTTTGGAGTCCCAAAGACGTTATTTACTTACAAATCTGACAAAATACATGACAGAGATGTGATGAAATTAATAATGAGTTTTTTGAAAGTCAGGAGATCTTTCAATATTATTTTTGGCGCCCAATACATACTCATTTGTGTTCTTTGCGCTACTTTTTAGTTCATTTACCCCTCTTTGAGCTTCTTTCTTTGCGCTTTCATTCTTTTCATGACTTCCTCCAGGCGCCTTCTCGTTTAATACACTCTTGCATAGTCTATAGCCAGGGAGCTGATGGAAATTTTGAGCCCAAAACCTTTGCTGTAAACAATTGGGTTACCATGTTGCCATCTTGCAAGGGCTCTCATAAGGTGAAAAGAAGAAAATGAGATGATATAAAACATCACTGGAAGGGGCGTATCATTGCCTTCAAAATTATGCCCGAAGGCTGGTTTGTCAAGGTGCAACATGTTTACATGGCCAAGGATATGCACTTGCCTCCAAACGAACGTGTTCCCCAACAAACACATTGTAAGTTATTAGTTGAATAACATATATAATTCTTTTCCATTTATGCAAGTTCTAACAAACGGTTCGTCATTGTAGATATCTTTCTGTCAACAAGTATTGAATGGCAACCTGTGGAAAGCCTAAGTGGGACATTCCATGCCATTCATAAGGTATTGGTAGACATTATTTATGCCGATCAAATTGTGTCTTTTTTTAGTGAATGCAAGGTCTTTATATATTATGCATAGTATGTGGTTCCCTCTAAAGCGGATAGGTATGGGAATATCAAAGATTTGCCATTGCCAAGTCTTTCATCTCTAAACTGGGAGATTCCTGACAAGGTAACGGTGCAGAGTTTCAAATTCAAAATATCTGAAGATATTGAAAAGTCCATGACAGCTGGAAGGATCTCAAGAAGAATACGTTTATCATGGTTTGTACCCCTCCATATCTTCGTGGCTTGCTTCAAAACAACAAATTTACAAAGAACGAAGGTATCTTGGCTAAGTAGAAACTTTTCGGAAGAGGATTTGGACAACACTATAGGGATGCTTTGGAGATCTAGAGAGTGCAACCATAAGGGTGATATCTTGAGGTGCAGTGCATGCCCTCAATCCTTGGCTTTGGCTTATAGTATCCCTCGCCAAACTCTTGCCTTGGGCTTTAATTACAGGAGATACAAACTAAGATTGGGTATTTGGGTTCCCTTGGATTCCGATACAGATTGCACACCATATAAACTTGCGGTGCATGTTTTGCCACATGAAGAAGTAAAGAAGGCGAATGTTACTTCCAATTGGAGTCTGAAAGATGTGAGGGATACCTTGGAATTGCTAGACAATACATCCCCTAGATATAAGTTCAAAGTGAATGGCGTAACAATTGGTAAAAGAGCCGAGCGCTCTTTCTCTTGTACGAGTTGTTTGTCTCCCACAATTGTGAGTTTTGAGCCTTGAGAGTGAAAACTTTGCAGGAATTTATCTTAATAGACTGTCCTTAAGATATTTTTTAGTGGGAACTCATAAGCTATCATGAAGCAAGTTTCCTTTCGAATGTATACAAATAAAATGTACATTACATTCGATTTATAAGTGAAAATTTTCATTACACCATGATTACACCATGAGGTACAAAAATTTCATATAAATGTACAAAGCCAAAATAATAAGGCTTGTGTATGCTTATGTTTGCTCTTTTGATTCTTTATCTACTGCCTTCTCCTTTGTTGGCTTTGTGGCTTCTTTATCGATTTCTTCAAATATGTTTTTTCTCACAGGGCCTTTCTTTGATTGTTGAAAGAATTTCACCTTTACAGCTAGTCTCTTTTCTTGGGGCTTAAGAGGGGATGGATCAAATTTCAGAGGAGAAAGCATTGGCATTCCTTTTTTTTTAGAATCTGCAGCAGTGGTCCCATTGCCTTTTCCCTTGCCCTTGCCCTTGCCATTGCCATTGCCCTTACCCTTTCTCTTGCCCTTTCCCTTGCTTGTGCCCTTGGCCATTGAAGTTTTGGGAGGAAGAGGGGAGTCAGGATCATATGGTGTGATTGCCTTGTCCAGAATCAGCTCAATGCATCTCTCCCTTATCCACCAAACATATGAATCAGGATAGTCTCTACACTGTAAGAATAAATGTTATAAGTTAGTGAAAAGAAATCATGATAAGGGTTACACAAACATAAAATGAAATTAACTTACATTCACTCCTTCTATTTGTAACAACTTTGAATCCACTGTTCTGCAAATATTTGAGATAACTCTCCATCCACAAGAATGCGCATCGCTTTGCAATGGAACTTCTTATAGAAGAAACGTATAAGGCCTTTGAGGATCAGCAAGATCCTCATATGTAGTATCCAAAAATGTAGAAACAAGTCTACCAGCACTGCAAAAGGAAGCTTTGTAAGTTCAAAATATTTTTTGTAAATAAAATCAAAGTAAGTAATTTTCTTTCAACATACATTCGTGCTTGGCCATGAACACCACTGAGAGAGTTCATAAAGATAATTTCTCTAGTAAGACAATTAATATAGATGAGACTCCAATGCCCTCTGCAAATTCATAATAGACAAGTGGATTCTGCATTAACATTGTAATTTCTTGGCGCATTATACTCAAGGGCCAATCATCCTCCATTTGTAACACTTGGGGCTCGGGCCCTCACAAATGACAATAACATCCACAACTGCACTTTCACGCATATCTTGATCAAGGCACAACTATTTACCCTTAAGCATCCTCCATCTACGATACTTGAACACTAGGCATAAAGTTTGTCGTGCGACAAAGTACCTGTAATTGGAAAGAAAACTTAGCCAATTCATCCCAAAGTAAGATAATAGTCAACTAAGAGAGAAAAATTTTACCTTAAAGCCATGTCCCTTGTTGTGACTCGACACTCCACTGTGTCAGGACTGTGAGTTATTTTTTATGTCAAAGTTTTGCCTAGAATCCTTGTTACATAATCCTCTGATGTATTTTTTATGACGTACGTGCTTTTGGTACGTCTCAGACCCTTACATTCCTTGAACATGTGTGGAAACATTGGAATCAGTATGAACCAACTTAGATATACATTCTTTGAGCTGGTGCTTGGCTTCATAGAATTCAATATGTTTGCTGAAAATTTTGTGCTACACATGTGAAAAATGTCGCCACTACACAATGGCCATTCTATGGTATTGAGATTTGATATGTGCAATCCTTACCTGAATCATTTTGTGCCAATCATGAGATTTCAAACTGGATAGTTGCTCCACATCTCTCTTCTTTTTCTTTATGAAGGCTCCCTTGAGGCATCTCATATATTCTGTGGGAGTTCGAAAGCTACATATTTGCTGCTTCACCATCTTTTCTTTGGTCTTCGACAACATCCAAGGTGCACGTGGTAGCTTAATCTTTCCTCTGGGTCCAATGCATGGCCAAGCTCATCTCATATGTCCAATGCTACGTAGATCCTCCCTTACATTGACAGAATCACAAGTCCCAGTTAAGTGATTGATCTTGAGTTCAGTCTAATATGGGAGACAAAAAAATATAGAGAAACTAAGACACAAACAATATATTATTTCTCGTTCTCATAATGGAGTGTACTTTAAAGACAAACAAAAGAAGTAAACTAGTTACCGACTCATGCCGAGTGGAGGATGATCATTGGCGTGTGTCCGTGTCCTTCCAATCTTGAATGGTCAGAGATTGTGGAGTTCTTCCATTAGTGGGGGCTGCATATTTGGGGTGGTCAATAGGAAGAAAAGGATGATGATTGTCATAGATAACCTTCTTCAAGCATGTCGGTCTAGAAGAAACCAGATAGGGACCGCAAATTGCACGTGCATGATATCTTGATGTAGTTAAACCTGTAAAAATAAGTGGATTAATGATGACATAAATTTGATTAATGGTAAGAATGAATGAAATAGAGTACACAACTACCTGAACACTCTCCATAGTCTGGAAAGTCATGCATTGTCCAAAATAACATGCCCTTTAAAGTGAAATCTCTAGAGAACAATGATGCACTCACATCTTGCTTCTCAATACCTCTCCATAGCATTTTTAGCTCCTCAATCAAAGGCTCTGAGTAAACGTCCATGTGTTTTACTTTTTGTTTTCCAAGAATCAAAAGGGACAACATTACATGTCCTTTTTTTATTGCCATGGACAGAGGGATATTATAGTTCACCAATACCATTGACCATAAACTATATCGACTGAAGCACGTGCATCTGCAGAAGCATGTGCATCGAGTGAGGTAGAGGATAGTGCCCATCAAGGGAGGAGGGAGAGTGGTGCAGGAGGACAAGGAGGTCGAGGGATTTGTGGGGGTTGCCTAAAAGGTGGCTCTCGATCTCCCTCATCAGGATGTTGGGGGTAAAGGCGCCTTCACCTAGCCGCCTGTGTATTACTACACTGACAGTCACTGCCACTACACACTATAGGTGGCGGGCGCCCGTCACCGTCACTTTATTCTTTATTCTTTTAGTGACAATTTGAATTAAGGAAGGCCCCATCACACATTGTGATTGTTGGAGTTCCCATTTCTTCTCTCTCTCTCTCTCTCTTGCTCTTACTCTCCCATCATAGCGCTCGAGTCCAAGCTTCAGTCCTTCTCTCCCTTTGAACTAGTATCAGAGCTCGGCTTCCCGACTCTTGAGCTTGGTTCGTGGCATTCTCAGCTTCCCATCGGTTCCCTACTTGCATTGGGTCTCCTTCCCGACAGCCATGTGTGACTCCTTCGAGCTCTCATCACTCCCCGGCTTCTCGAGCACCTTCTCGGCATTGTTGGGCACCTTCAAGGCATTACATCAGAGGTATTTGATCATTTTCTTTAGGGTTTACCTCAGTTCTCAGGTCTCACAGGCTGTAAACAAGTTGTGGGCAGCCATAGCTCACACCTCTTGGAGCTTCCTTCACCTGGATCTTACTTCCAGCCTATCAAGGCTTGGTGTAGGCCTTCTTAGGCCCTCATTTGTGCCCCCTTTGGGCCCCATTGTTGACATGTGGGACATCAGACCCCCCCCAGCCAGCTCACGTTTTTTTTTGCGCCTGTTTCAAAATCTGGCCCAAAAATCACTCTTTTTGTCATATCTCGAGCATTTAGAACCCAATTTCGACAAGATTTTAGGTCTGAGACAGCATGTATTTGTATGTCTATGCTTGTTTGGGCATGACTACATAACCGGTTTGATGCCTATTGCATCTCGATTGATTGGGGGATTGAAGCTACATGTAATGCTATGATTTTGGCCTGATTTTGGGGTTGAAAATACACAGTTTATAACAGTAAATGCATGTTGAATACTCTTGGGCTGAAGCTATCTTTCATGCTTTGACATATGCCTATTGGTTTCGGATGTATGTCTTGGGTTATGCTATGATGTATTGATCATCGAGGGATGACTTTGATCTTTTCATTGAATCCGGATGCTTTTGGAAGCTTGAGCTTATTTCAGCCCACACTTATTGACATTGGTATATGCTTTGACAGTGATGCTTCTTGGGTTTATGCATACTCGTTGCCTACAACTTGATGCTCATGTCACGGTTGATTACCCTATGCATAAGTTGAGCTTGAGTTCTCACTAAGGCTCCACCTTGGATGCATTTTGGATTATCTGGATAGTCTTGGATGTTACTCGGCTTGTCAGAGTTTGGATTGGGATGTATTTGATGTCTTACATGCTTACAGATGCTACATACGGATGCTCTACCACCTATCGGGATGTACTATTGATGTATTGTCTTGGACTTATATCATTGGCACTATGTCTTGCTTTGGCTTGAGCTCTTGAGCTCGTACATACAACTTTTGTGCCAGTGGGAGCATTCTTGAATGCTTATCAGACATTGAGTAGGTGGTACTTTTATGCATTTAGCCGTTACATGCCATTGAGCAGTTACAGACACTTGAGACTTTGAGACTTCTTACCTTTTGGGATGATACATCATATGTCTTGGTTCACTGTATGCTTATGAGGTAAGTCTCAGTTTTGGATCTATATCTTTGTGAACCGACACCTACTTGTGTCAAGTTTTGGTAGTGGCAGGAACACTTTGCCCCGTTGTGATTGGGGTGTGTGTCTACTCACTGGTAGATGTTTGTATGACATACTTGGGTGTTGGATTCATGCCTATCGCGACCTTCATATGCTTATGCTATGCCCGCATGATGTCGGCTTTGGTCTTGGCAATATATCTGATTGCCTTGGGATCCGATTTTGGCACTGTTAGGTCTCTTTTACTGAAATCTCAAATTTATTACAGAAAGCATATATGTATGGATTGACATGGATTTTTCATGCTGAAACACTCTGAAATGATGTACTTTCACTAGTACTTGGTGGGCAGCAGCTTTGGTTCCACTTTCCTCACCATTTTCCCTCGATTTTGGTGATTTTTTGGTCATTTTCTGCAGTAAACAGCAAGTAGTTTTGAACTGTCTACAGTCTTCCAGCCTGCATTATGGTGAGTTTGTCCACTGATCATACTAATTTCAACATCACTAAGCTTGATGGTACGAATTACTCTTATTGGAAGATCCCTATTTGGCAGGTGTTGGTGCAAAAATCGCAGATCAAACCTTTGAGGTTAAGCGGGCATTCGCCTGCAACTATGCCAAATGAGGAATGGCTTGAGCTTGATGAGTTATGCAAGTCCACCATTGTATTGTCTCTCACAGAACAGGTTCACTACAATGTATTTGAGGAAGAACAGAGTGCATGGCAGTTGTGGGATAAAATCAAGAATCTCTGTGACAAGAAAAGTCCAGCGAGTCAAATGTATTAACTGAAGTAGCTTATAGATTTGCGCATGAAGGAGAATGTGACTATGTCTGCTCACTTGAGCTAGCTCCATGCTATACTCAAGAACTTGACTTCACAGGATATTACTTTTGTAGAGGATGTCACTCCTCTTTTCTTGCTTGGTACTCTTAATGAGTCATGGGATGTATTCCGCACTGCATTATGTGCCTCTACTGCTACCTTGAAATTATCTGATGTTGAGAGTGCTCTTCTGCAAGAAGAGGTTAACCGTAAGAATTTGGATGCCTCTCGTGTGTCGCATGCTATGACAGTTAGAGGCACAAATGATGGATATGGAAAGCATGGCAATGGCAGTGGTCGTGGACGGGATTCTCAAAAATCTTGGTCCAAGTCTCGTGGGAAGCCATGTAGCAAATCACGTGGCAGGAATGCTGATGTTACTTGTCACCATTGTAGGAAAAAGGGCTATATTAGGCCACAATGCCATGAATTGTGCAATGAAAGGCGCAAAGATAAGGGGAAAGACAAAGTGTAGGATAAGTCTTCTGATCATAGCATAGTACTTGCAAAGTCCAGTGTTAAAATTGAAGAGATCAATGTTATGCAGCCTGAGAATATTGATGATGATGATTATATCCTAGTAGCTTCTTCTAGTGCTTCGCAAATGACAGAGATACACTCTATGTATGCACAGTGTTGGCTTCATGTGACTCCTTGCCGAGACTGGTTTCATTCATACCGTACTGTTTTGAGTTCTGTGCGCTTGGGTGATGACAGCTCTCTTGATATTGTGGGCATTGGTGATGTTAGGCTGCAATTTCCTTCTGGCAGTAGTTTTGTTATACAGGATGTACGTCATGTACCTACTTTGACACGCAGTCTCATGTCAGCTGGACAGCTTGATGATGTAGGTTATCATGTATCTTTTGGAGACTCTGCATGGAAGATCACTCATGGCAGACTTGTGATTGGGAGAGGTGCAAAGGCTGGTAGTCTCTACCCCTTGATTGTATCAGCTTCTTCCCTTGATCATGTTTTGTTTGTGGGTTCTATCCCACATGTATCTCTTTGGAATGCCCGTTTGGGCCACATCTCTTTGAAGGGAATGAAAATGCTTTCTAGTTTGTAGTACTTACCGCCCCTTGATTATGCATATTTTGATTCATGTGAGCATTGTCTTTATGGCAGACAAACTAGGTCTATGCATAAGAAGTCTGGTAGGCCATGCATGAGTGAGCCCTTGGCATTGGTACATTTAGATGTCTGTGGGCCTATGCCTTGTCAGTCTATGGGTGGTGCAAAGTATTTTGTTACGTTCATAGATGATTTTTCACATAAATTTTGGGCTTATCTCATTACGCTGAAATCCGATGTCTTGGCTATGTTTCAAAGATGGCTTGCATTGGTTGAGAACTAGTTTAGGTATAGGCTAAAATGCCTAAGGAGAGATAATGGGGGTGAGTATGTCTCACGTTCTTTTGAGAAGTTATGTGATGAGAGGGGTATTAAGCATCAGTTGACTGCCCCCTACACCCCCCTCGAGAATGGTTTGGCTGAGCGGATGAATAGAACCATCCAGGAGCGTGTACACAATATGCTTAGTCATGCAGGCCTACCACAGAGCTTTTGGGCTGAGGCAGTTAGTACAATTGTGCATGTCATAAATAGATCACCTTCTAGTGGTTTGGATTTCCTGGGCTGAGGCAGTTAGTACAACTGTGCATGTCATAAACAAATCACCTTCTAGTGGTTTGGATTTCTAGGTTGCAGAGGAGGTATGGACTTGAAAACCTCCCTCTTATGCACATCTCCATGTCTTTGGATGTGAGGCATTTTGCCATGTGCCCAAGGACAAGAGAAGTAAGCTGTATCCCAAGAGTGTCAAATGCATTTTTCTTGGTTATGAGGATGCAGGCGAGATGGGTAACCGTCTCTGGGATCCGCAGGCGCGGAAAGTCATCCGCAGTCATGATGTAGTCTTCCATGAAGATGAGATGAATAGGCAGCCTAAGAGAGTTGTTGAGATCTGCAGGGTCATATTTTAAGAGGAGCCGAGAGCTCCCGCACAGCCAGTTGGACAGCCTATAGCTACAGTAGATGCTCATGGTCAGGGCATTGGACGACAGGCAGCTGGGCAGGCAGCAGAGCCTGCCATGAGACAGTCTACTCAAGACAGACATCCACCTGATAGATTTCAGCCCTCAATGCATTATGTCTTGGTTATAGATACAGGAGAGCCTTTCACCTATGATGAGGCTATGCATAGGGGTGAGAGTCACTCCTGGGAGAGGGCTATGCAGTCTGAGATAGACTCCCTACATAAGAACGACACTTGGGATTTGGTTTCCTTGCCTACGGGCAAGAAGGCTTTGCCATGCAATTGGGTGTACAAGCTAAAAAGTACCCCTGGACACCCCAAGCCGGCATACAAGGCTAGATTGGTAGCAAAGGGTTTTAAGCAAGAGCATGGTGTGGACTTTGATGAGGTCTTTTCTCCTATGGTTAAGATGACCACCCTGCGCTTAGTCTTGGCTTTGGTTGCTCAGCTTGACTTGGATTTATACCAGATGGATGTCAAGACAGCTTTTTTACATGGGACTTGCATGATGAGATTTATATGGAGTAGCCTAAGGGCTTTGCAAAACCTGGTAGGGAGCACCTAGTGTGCAAATTGAAGAAAAGTCTTTATGGCTTGAAACAGGCACCTAGGGAGTGATATCATAAGTTTGATGCCTTTATGCAGTCACAGGGCTACAGTCGGAGTGTTATGGATTTGTGTCTTTACAAGAAGAAAGCCCGTGATGGTTCTTTATTGATTTTGGTACTCTATGTGGATGATATGTTGATTTAGCAGGGCAAGCTCATGATGAGCTAGATGCTCTTAAGGCTCAGCTCAAGAAGAGCTTTGAGATGAAAGATCTGGGACAGGCCGCTCACATACTTGTATGTGCATTAGACGCGATAGGCATCAGGGACTCCTCTAATTTTCATAGAGGGAGTACATTCATAAAGTCCTTGAGCGCTTTCACATGCAGGACGTAAAGCCTATTGACTGTCCATTGCCTTCTTATGTGAAGGTATCACAGGCTGATTGTCTGCAGACAGAAGAGCAGAAGGCGGAGATGGCCAAGATTCCCTATGTATCCACAGTGGATAGTCTTATGTATGCCATGATAGCCACTCGTCCAAATATTGCCTTTGCAATTGGTGTTGTGGCGTGCTATATGGCTACACCTGGCTAGAAGCATTGGAATGCCGTGAAGGGTATCATGAGATACTTGAAGGGCACTGCAGATATGTGCATATGCTATGGTAGCCAGGATACAGGAGTTGTGAGATACACTGACTCTGATTATGCAGGACATGCAGATAGTAGGAAGTCCACATCCGGCTATGTATTCATCTATGCTAGAGGTGGTGTTTCTTGGATATCCAGTGTGCAGAAATGCACGGCCCTTTCTACTACAGAGGCCGAGTATGTTGCAGCCACTGAGGCTTGCAAGGAGGCCATTTGGTTGGGTCGTTTAGTTACTGACCTTGGTATTGATGCTATCCCTACACTACATTCGGATTCTATGAGTTCTATTCATTTAGCCAGGAATCCGGTCTTCCATGCGAAGATGAAACACATTGAGGTGAGGTATCACTTCATATGTGGGGTCGTTGAGGACAAGTCTGTTGACCTTGTCAAGATCTCGACTGATCAAAATCCTATAGATCTGCTCATGAAAAGCCTCTCTACAGAGCGCTTTGCCTTTGTCAGGAGGTTGATGGGCGTGGGATGAGATGACGTCTTTCCTCATCCTGTTGTACATGTGTACATGTACTGATTTTTTTTTTCTTTTTTTCTTTTCACTCCTCACTAGGGCAGATTCGCCTTTAAGTGGGAGGTTGTTGGGGGTAAAGGCACCTTCGCCTAGCCGCCCGTGTATTACTACATTGACAGTCACCGCCACTGCACACTGCAGGTAGCGGGCGCCCGTCACTATCACTTTATTCTTTATTCTTTTAGTGACAGGTTGAATAAAGGAAGGCCCGGTCACACAAATTGTGACTGTTGGAGTTCCCATTTCTTGTCTCTCTCTCTCTCTTGCTCTTGCTCTCCCGCCATAGCTCTCGAGTTCAAGCTTCGGTCCTTCTCTCCCTTTCATGGGAAATGAAAGAGATGAGCCTCCACAAATATACTACTCTGTCACACAGATGTTGGTGGTATCTTGCATAACCCTGAGGGGAGGGAAGTGATAGCCTACTTGAGGAGTGTCGTGCATGCCACATACAAAGATTGTATGATTCCCTTCAAGCACCAAAAAAATAGTTTCTAGCAAGAGGTGCTATGGGCAGTACATAGAAGGTACCCTAATTCTGAGAATTCATGATTCTCAGATGATTGGGGATGGTCAAAGGTGAGAGATGTGCTTCATAACAAGAGGTCTCACCTTATGACGCGCGCCAAGGAGTCACTGCGAAGACAAGAGCAGGGGCGCCTTGGATATGGCCAACCACCAAGAAGTGCAACGTATCTAGATGGAAACCATCATCGCATTATGGATCGGGTGGCAGGGAGTCATGGGAGGCTGAGTTTGTAAGTATTATTTGATTTCTTTTTTTAATTAAATTTTGTAATTTGTTTCAATTCATTATGTAGTGTGTTCTAATACATTGTATGTTAAAATTGTTTTGTAGTATCATATCGTTGGTAGGATGCCTACTCCTAGAGAGGTAGGCCACCATCGAGGTCATAATCGGGCATCCACTTGGCAGCATTTCTACGAGGAGAGACTGATCACAGAGGAGCAAGATAATCGTGCCATGAGGATTCCACAACCAGAAGAGGTATGATTTATTTTTTACATGAAAAGTATAGGTAACTCTAATTTATTGTTTGTAATGGTATTTATATACTTTAATCCTTTGTGTAGGCGAATCTTGATGCAGTTGAGGATAGTGAAGAGAGGACTAGCAGTAGCGGTGGCGACAGCGGCACCGGCGCCGGCACCGGTGGTGGTAGTGATGCGGATGCCTCTTTTGAGGAGATGTAGAGGAGCCCCATGCATGCATGCCTCCCCTTGGCTTGTAGTTTTCATTTTTGATATGTATATTTTCAGCAGTGCTTGCGACCATGACCATGCTTGAGGTCACAAGCACTAGAACTCGTCTTGTAAAAATGTTTCATCTATATATATGAAATTGCGTGTTCTACATATATTGTTTTGTTTTCAGTACAAAAATCTTCGAAATATGTACAAATGTTTCAGCACACTACGCTCCTTATGTATTATTACCAATATATTGACTTTGGCTCTCCACATTCTTTTGCTTTCAGTATAATAATCTTTCTCTGTTTTCCCTAAGCATACAATTTGATGTTGATGGGAGGAAAAAAACCAGAGAGCATGTGGCTTGCAAAGCCACATGCTCTTTGTTTTTTTTTTCATACCTCTATTTTGCGCGTCCATCCGCACGTCTAAATTGTAGAAAAAATGCGCATCTATTATCGTCAAAAAATTGCAGAGTGTACACCTTTTTAGATGCGTAGTTACATGCGTGTATAGATGCAGAATATGAATATATCTACTTTTTTATAAATTTGATTATATATTTACGAAGCGCGTCAATAAGCGCGTCTATACGCGCGTGTAGTTTTCACTATAAGCGCGCTTCTAGACGCAAAATTTTAGACGTGCCAATAGACGCGGTAATAAATGTGCCCGACATTTTTAAACAAAATTCAAATATTGTGTCTACAAGCGCGTCTATGGAGCCTTTTTGTTTTAGTGACAAGGCGAGGTTATGGCCGTAACCTACCTGCCTCCAAGAAGATGTGAATAGGAGCATTAAGAGTAATATCTTTGAAGGCTTATACCATCTTTTTTTTATACACACACATAGAGTGGATCTTCTTCGTCAAATTTCTTTATCTTTTCTTTGCTAGTGAAGTCTGAGAAGCAACTACCTAAATAACCAATAAAGAATGTGACTCTTCATCACCTTACGGATGTCATTACTACATTAGCTGCATCTTGAACTTTTTTGTGTTGAAAAAACTAAGAAGTACAAAGCTCCTTTGTAGTAATATTGCATGGAAGAAGATGATACTAAAGCAAAGCAAGAGAAGAAGGGTATCTTGATGCTGCAAACTTGATCAAATATGTGAAGCTTTCTTGTCCAAGCTTATAATTAATGAATCTTTTCGACAACTTCAGCCTAGAAGGAAACATAAATCTTCTTGAGAATTCTTATTGTATCTAAATTTCTTCTTTTTTGCAAATATTTCTTGAGTTAAGTACTCTTCATAATCTTTTCTCTCATCTCAAAGCGCCCCTGTAGGCGAGCGACTTCGATGAACCCCCATGCGTATTATTTCATGCGATATTTGGTGAACTCCACATGAAAGTGTTGCTTCTGATTATTGAGATGGGGGATTCAAATAATCCACCCTCTTTATCGACTTCTTCTTCCCTTTTCGACTAATGAGTTGAAGAATTTATTGCAAACTCTTTCTTTCACCATTATGATGCAGAATCAGCAGATGCAGTTATCTATGTAGTAGCTGTAGTGGTTACATTAGTAACAATTGGATTAACAACAAATCCTGCATCAAGAACAAGAGCATACACATGGTGCAACCAAAGGGATTGAGGCTCTGGTTAGTGATTGAAGATTATTTGATGATCGGAATGTTTCAACCTATCTTAAAGCCTTTGAGATCCAGATGCGCTTCTTCAGAGTTTCGGTCCAATTGGAGCAACCATTTCCTATAGTTTGTCACACTATCGTGGTGTTGCATGTCCACACATGGAAAATTTGTAGAATCTCTACAAGATTTATAGGAAGCAGGACTAGTTTACTAGAATAGTCTGAAATCTCTAATATCATGTTTAGATGACTTAATTCCCACTTTAGATGGATCCAAATATATACTGTGACTTATTTTGATGGATTTTTGTAAATTTTCCTACTTTATCTTATTAACTAGATGTGTTCCAATCGTTTTGAGTACATGGATGTCTATATTTGGAGTTCATATGACGAAGTTATGATACAAACAAGTTGCAGACATGCACAAAGTAGAAAAAAAAATGAAAATAGAGAAAATTAATTTTTTTAAAAAACATAAGATTTAAAGCTAAATGCCTTAAGATTTTATGGGTGAAAGGGAGTGGATAGAAACTATAAAAGGAGGATAAGGAGAGAAGGAGGGCCATCATCAAATCAAGGGAGAGAGACTAGAGGTTGAGCTTGTATCCCTAGCCTTCTTTGAAGACCCTCATCAAATTTTGGAGAGAAGGCTTAAGGATGAGCTTTAAGCCTCCTCATCTACATTGAAGTTTCCATCATCGCGAGTCACTATGAAGCTTGGTGCTCCTTATCTTCCTCGATTCCACCTTCTTCTCTTCTTTCTCAAATTGATTTTGATCATATATAGAAAGTCTTTTGAACATGTATCTTGCCTATATCTTAGTTCATGAATTTGTTTACCACATTCAAGATTCTTATGAATAAGTTTTATTTCATTGAGTTCTTCTCTCATCTCAATACATCCCTGCAATGAGTGACTTTTCATGAACCCCCCTACATGAATCTTGTGCGACAACACCTACTTTGCAGGTTAGAGTGATTAATTTGTTTGTGCAAAACTCTAATTGAAATGTTTTCAAGAAAGCACTCAAAGATGAATATTTCCTCTAGGATTATGATATTGCGTGTTAGAGTGATTGATTTGTTTGTGCAAGACTCTAATTGGAATGTTTTCAAGAAAGCACTCAAAGATGAATATTTCCTCCAGGATTATGATATTGCTATGCAAAAGGCATTCAAAGAGTGGGTCTACTATCCCAACAAAGGACTTGTTGCTTTCGAGTTGTTGTGGGAGTTTGAAGAGCAATACAATCAGTTGGATGCACTAGAGCAAAGAGCTCTAAACTCGGGAGAAAGTGGAGTTATTCTTATAGGTGGATGATCCTGCACTTTAGGATGATTTGGGAGAGCTTCTTGAAGATCGTATGTAGCCTATGGGATTGAAGACGGATTGGTAGGATATTGTCAATCTGATTTCTACATTGACAAAGAGGCGGAGGTGGAAGGCTCACTTGCAGAACGGTATGCAACCACCACTAGCGATGTCCTCTCCTACCTTAACTTTTCCTACATCTCATGTTTCTCCTTCCACTTCTTCTCCTATTTCTCATCCTATGTCTATGCCTACTTCTATTCCTATGCCTATTCATACTGTGGTTATGAGACCATCTACAAAATCGATTGTCGAAGACACGGTGCAGGAAATTTCAAAGAACTTGAAAGATCTTCAAACTAAGATGACTAGAAGGGAGATGGAGCCACTTAACCCAGCTCCAATTTTTGCCCCAACCTCTTGTCAAGATTGTGGGAGAGAAGGAAGGAGTCTCACTTGTAGCTTTCTTGCTTGCACAATGGGGGAAGACACACAATGGTGGAGGCTGAAAACAGTTTTTCCTCTTCTTAGTTGTGTAAGCCAAAAGAACTCACATACAAAGAAATAGAAGAACCCTATATATGGGTCTCAAACCAAACTCAACTAACTAAGGTGGCATACTAACTGAGCCACGAACTAGAGTAGATAAGGATAGCTATCATGTAGCTATTATTCATGGGCGGTGTACCAACCGCGTCTGCAACTGACAAGTCGCTGACATAAATACACAACGGTCACCCTGGCGTATCACAAGTGGAGCTCGATATCTCAACACTCCCCCTCGAGCTCAATCCCAATTCCTGCATACCAAGCATGTCTCTGAACTTGCGCAGCTTCTCTGCGCCCAATGCCTTCGTAAATATGTCAGCTACCTGATCCTCTGTGCTGACATAAACTAGATCAATAAGACCTAGTAAAACCCTCTCTTGCACATAGTGATAATGCACCTCAATGTGCTTTGTTCTAACATGATAGACTGGGTTATTTGCCAAGTGTATACTACTCATGTTGTCACAATAAATGACAACTGGCCCATCTCTAGACTGATGCATATCATAAAGTAGCTTATGCAACCAAGCTACCTCACATGCAACCATTGCTACACCCCTATACTCAGCCTCTGTGCTCGACAAGGCAACTGTAGGCTGTTTCTTGCTGCTCCAAGTGACTGCAGCACTCCCAAAAGAGAACACATATCCACTGGTAGATCGTCTATCAGAAATACTACCAACCCAATCAACATCAGTGTATCCATGCAGCTATATCTGAACCCCAGTCTCATAAAATAGTCCATACTGCAATGTGGACTTCACATACCTGAGTATGCATCTAGCCGCATCTAAATGCGATTTCCTTGGAGCCTGCATAAACTGACTTACCAATCCAACAGCATAGCTCAAATCTGGCCTGGTAATAGTCATATAAATCAAGCTTCCTACTATGCGTCTGTACATAGTAGGGTCTTCCAGAAGCTCACTGCATCTGCACTCAGCTTCACATTCTGCTCCAAAGGAACTGAAATAGGCTTACAGCCTGTCATCCCATATTTGGACAGCATGTCCAATCCATACTGCCTCTGCAAGAGCTGTATCCCACTTGGTGATCTAATCACCTCAATGCCCAAGAAATAACGCAACTCTCCCAAATCCTTCATCTCAAACTTCTGCTTCAATAGCATTTTCACATGAAGGATATCTTCATCACTGTCACCTGTCATAATCAAATCATCAACATAAATGACAAGTAGCATAATACCTTTCTCTGTTTTTCTCACATAAAGTGAGAAATCTGCCTTGGAAATCTGAAAGCCAATAGTGACAAGATACTATCCTATCTTGTCAGACCATGCTCTAGGTGCTTGCTTCAAGCCATACAAGGCTTTCTTCAACCTGCAAACAAACTCAGGATGAACAGCATGCACATAACCTGGTGGCTGCTCCATATAGACCTCTTCTTACAAATCACCATGCAAGAAGGCATTCTTTACATCCATCTGATGTAAAGACCATCCCTTTGATGCAGCCATAGCAATGACTGCTCTTACGATTGCCATCCTTGCAACTGGACCGAATGTTTCTTCATAGTCAATGCCATATGTTTGTGCATACCCCTTGACTACTAATCTTGCCTTGTATCTGTTCACAGAACCATCTGAATTGTGCTTCACCTTATAAACCCACTTACAGCCAATTGCATTTTTACCTTTAGGCAAAGGTACCAATTCCCATGTAGCATTTGCTTCCAAGGCATCCATTTCTTCATCCATGGCTTTGTCCCATTTTTCTTTTCCCATGGCTTCCTCAAAAGAAGTGGATTCTGGTTCCTGTATCACTTTAACCATATATGCATAGTGAATGGTTGTAAATCCATCATATTTCAGCCTATCCTTAGGATACCTAGCTCTGGTAGACCTACACAAAGTAGGCTCACTTCCAGGTGCTCTCAAAACATCCCCGGTCTTTCTTACTCCAGGTGTAACAATAGAGGGGATACCCAACTCATCATCAATGCTCTGTTCTGAGCCAGTGGATTCACCATCCATATAAAAGTGACCTGCATTCACATCAAACATGGGCTGATCAACCTTCTCTTTTCCTTTTCGTGATACCCGCATACCACTATCTGCATTGCTTTGAGAAGATTCTCCTAATCTCAATCTACCTGTCCATGGCAAAGAATGTGAACCACTGCTAGAGGACGCTCCATGTCCACTAATATTTTGTGACTGCTGTTGTGAATTCTGTGCAGCATTACCATTTTGTGCATCTACATCATCAATCACATTTACTGGTTTATACCAGCTACTCATCTCATAAAAAACAACATCTCTGCTCACTATAAACTTATGAGTAGAAGGGTTATAGCATCTATACCCTTTTTGCTGTAGAGAGTAACCAATAAAGATGCACTTCTCAGCTTTTGGATCCAACTTGGATCTCAACTCATCTGGCACATGTACATAGGCAATGCAACCAAAAATTTTCAAATGAGAAATATCTGGTTTCCTACCAGTATACCTCTCCTCTGGAACCATTCCATGTATTGCTGCAGTGGGAGTCCTGTTCATTATGTAGACTACTGTAGCAACTTCTTCAGCCCAATAGAAATCTGGCAAGTCTTTTTCATTGAGCATGGCACGAGATACCTCTCCAATATGCCTGTTTTTCCTTTCTGCAATTCCATTTTGTTGTGGGGTATGACTGCATGAATATTGCTGCTTTATGCCATGCTCCTGCAGGAACCTTGCAAACTCATTTGAGAGGTACTCTCCCCCTCCATCTGACCTTAGGCATTTTATCTGCAGGCCTATTTCTTTTTCAACGATAGCTTTAAGAGTTTTGAAATACCCAAAAACTTCACTTTTCTTTTACATAAAATACACCCAAACTTTTCTGCTATAATCATCAATAAAAGTGACAAAATAATGACAGCCTCCAAGAGATGCAGCTTTAGTAGTCCACACATCAGAGTGGATTAATTCCAATGGCTTCTCACTCTCTTGAACATGTCTAGGAAATGGTTTCCTTGCCTGTTTTCCAAACTGACAAGCTTCACATACCTTATGCATTTCTGCAACCTTGAATTTGGGCAAGCCTGCAACAATATTTTGGGCATGTATTGATTTAAGTCGCTGTACATTAACGTGACCAATGCATTTATGCCAGATATCAATATCTGCAACTACACCAGTCCCATGTGCAAACATTGCTGCACTCAATTCAGGCATGTCTGCATCCAATGTAAACATTCTGCCCTTCTTCTTTCCTTTTGCTATCAAGCGACCTTTATTTTTCATATCCTCAACAAAGCATCCATGAGGATTAAATCTGACCTGCAAGCCCTGCTCAATCATTTGACCAACAGAAACCAGATTCTTGGTGATATTCGGGACATGAAATACATCGGACAGGTATTTCGTTTTCCCATCCTGCATAGACAAAGGAAATTTTCCAATCTGCACAATAGGATGTGCAGTATCATCACTAGTCTCCACAAATCCTGGTTTTTCCATTTTCCTTGCATCCTCCATCCATTCTGCATGACCTGTCATGTGGTTTGATGCACATGAGTCAACATACCATACATCGTTGCTTTCTTCTGTACTTGTCACAGAATTGTTCATGTGCTGCACCATAAACAGATGCTCATTTCTGTCATCACCCTATCTACTAGAAGATGCATAATTCCCTTGTTGCAGTTTTCCATTCATGATGTCATTCTGCTTTTTATAGCAGTCTTTAGCCATATGACCCATTTTACCACAGTAGTAGCATTCAGCATTACTGTTTGCATTTTTGGCCTCTTTGCCATCCACCACGACCTCTTTGGCTCCCCCTGCCTCTAGAGTTACCACGTCCTCCTCCATAGGACTGGTTTTCTTGAGTTTGCTGCATATTCTGATTTCTACCACGGCCTCCAAATCGGCCTCCTCTACCTCTGCCTCTACCTCTTCCAGCATTTGAGTAGAAGACAGCTTCTTTTAAAGTTCCTCCTGAAGAAGATGCACCACCATTTCTTTGCTCCTCAGAAATTAGAAGAGCAATCAACTCCTCAAAATCGGGAAATCTTTCACAGACGGAAATGGATGTTCGGAACTGTGCATAGTCCTTTCCTAGACCATTCAAGGTCACTGAGACTAGATCATCATCTTCCACTGGTGACCCAATGGAAGCAAGTGCATCTGCAATCTTCTTCACCTTCATGTGGTAGTCATTGATGCTCATACTTTCTCTTTGCACATTGTGCAACTCTTGCTTGAGCTGCATTTTCCTGGCTTGTGTATTTGTGCTATACATTTTTGACAAAGTATCCCATGCCTCCTTTGGCGTACTTGCATCCTGAATATGCACAATCATAGAGTCTGAAATGCTGATAAACAGCCAATACATAACTTTCCTGGCTCTCTCATGCCATGCTTTAAATGCCTGCATTTGCTGTTGATTGGGAACATCAGGAATAACTGGTTCTTCTTCATTTCCTGCAACAAATTCCCAATATCCTTTTCCCATAAGGAAATTCGTAATTCTAAACTTCCATGCTTGGAAGTTGTTCTTGTCAAGCTTTTCAGTGACAATCTATGAGAGAGAATCAGACGCCATTACAGAACACTGCAAAAAATTCTGTCACTGCAAAGAACACAGCTTCAGCCTCACAAAGGCAAATCTGCAAAACTGACGAAAGTGGTATTTGACCACACAGTCACTTCCTAGTGACGATTTTGCATCAACAGGCAACAGGGATGATTCTGTAACTCCCAATGTCTCTGCGCACAAGCATATGATGCAATTTTTACAGTAACTTTTCACCGATCTGTAGAATAGTGGTTGCACAGCATAAAACTGGGCCTTTTCCTGAGTGCATGCAGAAAACTTCCGCCTCCAAAATAAGCCCCGAAATGGCCTCAAATCAAAAAACAAGGTTGCCGAGGGCTAAAGCCATTGCTCGCAGCATATACTGCCCTCTTGGTTCACCGCGAAGGGCGTCTCAACCTGAGACAATGCACTCTTGCAATTTTTGGCTGTGCTACCTGCAGAGATCTGCTCCCAAAACAGAAAATGAAAGCAACACTGCTCCTCTTACCAGAACACCGCGAGCTTGGCTTGCTTTCTTGAGCTCCTTACCACGAACAAGGCTCTGATACCATGTATAGATTGTGGGAGAGAAGGAAGGAGTCTCACTTGTAGATTTCTTGCTTGCACAATGGGGGAAGACACACAATGGTGGAGGCTGAAAACAGTTTTTCCTCTTCTTAGTTGTGTAAGCCAAAAGAACTCACATACAAAGAAATAGAAGAACCCTATATATGGGTCTCAAACCAAACTCAACTAAGGTGGCATACTAACTGAGCCACGAACTAGAGTAGATATGGATAGCTATCATGTAGCTATTATTCATGGGCGGTGTACCAACCGCATCTGCAACTGACAAGTCGGTGACATAAATACACAATGGTCACCCTGGCGTATCACGAGTGGATATCGATATCCCAACACCCCTTCTATATACTCCTAAAAATTCTTCTAGAAATGATCGTGTTTGTCGTTGTATGTGGTGTGATAGTCCAGATCATGAGCAAAAGGACTGTCAAGATTTTGAAGAGGCAAAAAAGGCTGAAGTTGGTAGTCCGAAAGGATAATATGATATGTTTCGGAGATACAAAGCAACCTCAGGGGGGTCACTCATGAATATATGTATATATAACGTGAGTTCAAAATAAGGGGTTTTTAAAACACCATTTTTATACATTTTTTACATATAGAAGGGTGTCATATAAAGGGGTTACTTACATATTGAATAGAAAAGGGTTATGTTTTATTCAATAAAAATTCACAGATTAGGATATTTATAAATAGGCCATGAACGCACGTTATATAGAGAATATATATATAGTGAACCCCCCGAGAAAGCAACCAATTAAACCAAATTTTGGTAAAGGAGGTATGAAGAAATTATTGTCAGAGTCTCTCTTAAGCTCTTCTTATATAATGAGAGAGGTGGCAAGAGAAGCTACTGCATATGCTCTTCACTTGCAGCAGTTGCCGAAGGACAAATCTCCTTTATGGTCCTATGCACTGCATGTAGAGAATAAGGAAAAAGCTTCATCATCGAAACTTTTAGCCATAGGAGATGCAATCGGAAAAGGGATTGGATGGAATATTGATCAAGTTGATGTCTTTTCTATCTATGCTTACATTGCGAAATCTCAAGGATTTGAAGCGCTTGTTGAAGAGAAGCAGAAAATAGATAATGATCAACCTGAAGGATTGAAGAGGGTGATTAGGAGGAATGACCCAGCTTCTCAGCCTTCTTCTTGAGGACTGGATGGCTGATGTTTAGAAGCCAAAAGTTCAAGAAGATCAAAAGCCAAAAAAGCAGCCTAGATTTAAGCTGATGTCCAACATTGAGACGACCACAGACTTGAAAAAGATACTTGAGGATTGGATTCTTAATTGAAAAATGGAATTTACTCTTGGAGAAGTCTTGGGGATTTCCAAAAGAGAATTTCATGATGTTATCATCAACATCATTAAAAAAAATGACAGGTTATTGAAGAGCCAACACAATATATGATCCATCGAGAGGCTTTTACTATTGCCGAGGCTATTCTCTAATGGGTTGCAGATTGAGCAGGTTGATTCTGATGAGGAGACTATTGAAGAGTCTATAGATGGAGCTTTATGTATGAAGTCCAAGAAATCTCTTCATCCTTTACATCAGCCCGTATAGTATGATGAGAGTGAGGATGCATCTAGATTGGTGCCTCACAGCCATTTTTCTCGTAGCCACTGGGCTCGTGTGACTACCAAGACTGTAGTCAAGCTTGACGAGATAGAGACTCCTTGTGTTTCTCTTTTGGATCATGGCTCCAAGATTAATGTCATGCAGGGTTTATATGATACTGGTAGATGGCTAGTTGATATGGACCATGGTTGGCGCATGCATGTAGCCAACAACACTGTAAGAGATTTGTATGTTGCTTGTCCGAACTTGAAGATTTCTATATCGAGTCTCGGATGGAGACTAAGGTTTTGGATGATGGGTCTGCCTATGCATGGATTCGAAGCACGGATGGAAAGAGAGCTACCACATTCATGACCGTTTGTATCAATCATCAGTAGAATAAGGATTTTTTGAGGGGTTTCCCTCTTCTAGTAGGAGAGCCTGATTTTTGTTAGGTACCACTGTCTTGCAAGACGATAGTGGTACAAGTCAGGGAAAGCTCTTGCCTCCTGGCAACATCAGTTTTTCCTCATGTATTTATGGTATATCCACTGAAATTACTTTATGTTTTTAGCATATTTCTGATATGCCTCAAGCTGCAAGGCAGTATGAGAAAAGAAAAGAAAAAGAATTGAAGCTTGCAGGTGTTTTGCAGGAAGAAGACCGGATAAATACCATATTGGAGAATATGGAAATTTCCCATAAGTTTGGGACACATGGTCAAATATTTGGATTTGTCATAACTTGAAAACTATAACTCCAAATTGAGCACTCTATAGCTCAATAGATTCCATTTTTCAAGAGCTTTCCAATGATAGGTCATATCATATGGTTTTGAGAAACTTATGGGCATGTTATCTAGGTGCCACCTTTTTAGTATTCAAAAAATGGGAATTGGGAGATTCCCAAACCACTAATACTATGTTGATAGATGGTCTCTGTGATGCCCTTTCATGCTCAAATACTATGGAAGATCTTTCGGTATTGCTGAATACTAACAATCAAGAGTTATCGTATGTCTTACAGGTCCATTCTTTGGTGATGTGTTGTGAAAATGCTGATTTCATGCTTTAAGAGAAATTGAGTGATAAGGATTCTCAACAAAAAGCATTCTTTGCTGACATATTTCAGCAAAAAGAGTTGGATGTTGTTGTTTATACATAGCAAAATTTGTGTTTACTAGGGTATTTTCAACAAGCACTGAAATCTGTAGGTTATAGCAATGAAGCTAGAGTTCAAACAAAATATAAGATAGCTCACAAGAAGGTTAGACCACTTGTAGGACTGCTACCTTTGGACAGTGATGAGATGGTTAGGAGAGCTGCTTTTCAACCTCCTTTGCAAGATCCTACAAGTGTCGGATGTAAGTTTTCAACTAAGACATTGAAAGAGATGAAGATTGGAACTAAAGATTTTCTACTTCCTAAAGAGGTAAGATGTTTTGAAGAGATATTATGCAGACATAGAAAAGCTTTTACCTTTTTCCCACATGAAATTGAATGTGTTAATCCTAGGGTTATGATGCCTATGGTTATTTTTACCATTTCGCATGTCCCTTGGAATCTATGGCTACCCTTGGATGCATGTCCTTAGATGTTAAAAAGATTCTTTGCAGGCTAAGGAAGTGAAACTTACCTTGTTAGGGTTAAAATCTATTTTTGGAGCCAGAGAAGTTTTGATTGTTGGACATATGTGTGGATATTATGCCAGAAAGCCTTCTCCTGCAAAGGTTGATGCCATAGAGAAGATTGCAGAAACTTGCTCTTCTACTTCGCAAGTTTGTAGGTTTCTAGGAGCTTTTGTGTTTTATCTTATTTAGATTCATCATTTTGCTCACGTTGCATATGATCTCTACCTACTCTTGAGGAAACTAGGGCAATGTTTTTCTTGGGAGACGAGACATACTAAAGCTATGCAAAAATTGAAGAAATTATTGAGAGCTGCTTCGACTCTTCGAAAGACAGATTATGAGTGTGGGAGACTTATTTTTCTTACTATTGATACTATTCCTTTTGGCATTGGATGGGTTGTTGGCCAAGATGATGTAGATGCAAATAGGTATGCTATTCGATTTAGGGTGAAAGTCCTAAACGAGCGGCAACATAGGTATTCATAGATTAAGAGGGAGCTCTTGGAAGTTGTTACGGCTCTCAAGAATGACATAGAGTACTTCATTGGTGCTGTTGTGGTGGTCGAGATTGATTGCTTTCCTCTTCTAGGTATGATCGCGAGTTTTTCTACTCTAGATATTTCCATGCTAGGTGGATTGAGTACATAAAAATCCATGAATCCTAAGTTCAGGCACATAGTAGGTAAAGACAACCTAGTAGCCAATATACTTTCACGAACGAGGTATGATGATATGGATTTTCCTTGCATTGATGATGTTGATGATAGGGATGATCTTTTAGCCATGCATGTTGATCATATTTGTCATGTGTCTGCTCTGGAAAGCTTTGATGAGTATTTGTATCCAGGAGAGTATTTGCAAATTGGTTGTTACTTGAGTATCATGTCTAGACAAGATGGATAGGTTGATATAGACTTCAAGAAGATCAGGATAAAAGCTTGTGGTTTCTTCTTGCGAAGTGGGCTACTTTGGAAGCATCCATGAAAGCACGGAGGACAACCATTGAGAGTTGTCTGTGATAGAGCTTCACACGTGCAGATCATGAAAGAATTTCATGAAAGTCTTTGGATTGGAAATCAAGCTGGACGTCAAGCTATTTGGGCAACCTTTGAGAAGATCAAAGAGTGCTATTGGTGGAGAGGCATGTACAAAGATATCTCACAGTTTGTTGAGACATGCCCTGATTGTCAGTTGTTCTCTTTAGTGAGGCATAGAGATGAGCTTCATCCTACCTACCCGCTATGTATTCATAACAAGTGGATTCATTACAAGTGGGTTCTTGATTTGATTACTATGCCTATTGGTTTATGGTAGACGCACTACATTGTTTTGGCACGAGGAGATCTCACAAATCAAGTGGAAGAAAAAGCATTACAGACAAAACTCTACTTCGGTGGTTTATACATTTCTATTGGAAGATGCTATTTGTAGGTATGGATGTATTGGAAAAATTATTGCAGATAGAGGTGAGTTGGATGCTGATGAGACTAGGGAATTTTTCTCTCGCCTTGGCATTAAAATTGCTTTGACTTCAACATATAATTTAGAAGGCAGCAGGAAGAGCAAAAGAGGACATCCGCCGATTGTGAAAGCCTTGGCCAAAGCATGCTGTGGACGATGTGACCTAAGTTGCTGCCTTATGCCTTATGGGCTGATTGTACTACTCATAGTATGACTACAAGTTATATGCCAGCTTAGTTTATGTATGGGCAGAAGCTAGTCATGCCTACAGAGACTTGCACACTTATTTGGAGTGCTTTACCCTGGAGCAAGCTACCATATATATATCCTCTACAACATGTGTGCTCAAGGCCTATTTACAGATATCCTTATCTATGAGTTTTTTTGAATAAAACATAACCCTTTTCTATTCAATCTGTAAATAAACCCTTTATATTACATTCTTCTATATGTAAAAAATGTAAAAAAATTGTATTTTAAAAATACCTTATTTTGAACCCACATGACACACACATATATTCATGAGTAACTTACCCGAGGCTTTACCATGGCAGCAAGAAGAGATAACTAAAGAAGATATTTTAGCTCTTCATATTCGCTAGTTGGAGAGAAGACTTGAAGATATTGAGAGAGCAATTTAAAAGCTCAAAGAGGCCAGGGTTTGCAACAAAGACCACTTTGATAATTGAGACCTAAAGAGATCAAGGAAGGAGATTGGGTATTGGTCTACAATAGTAGTCTAGACAATCAATATAGTGCTATTTGCAAGGTTTTGAGACGACAGTTTGGGCCCTATTTGGTGCAGCATGTCCATGACAATGCTACATATTCCTTAGCAGAGCTTGATGGTACGGCCTTGCGGATTGCGATTGTAGGGAAAAGAATCAAACTATTCAAGAGAAGAAATGATGCAGCCTATACAGTTCAAGAATTGAAAGATGAGATTCATGATGGACTTGAGCCAGGAGATGATGAAGATGAAGACATGAACATTGCATATGATTTTACAAAAGATGAAGATATTGCATTGATTGTCAAGCTTGGCGCTGATGAGGATGGGTAGCTGTGGCCCAAATCTAGAGGTTGTGCAGGTTTGGAGCAAGCGAATGTCATGATGTTGTGCATCCACCACTGGAACCTAAGGGCAAAGTTTTTTCGCCAAGGATTTGAACACATTAGTCAGCGTCATCACATTAGTCAACATCATTAGGATTTTTTTTCCTGTTGTGTGTATCTTTTGTGTTTGCATTTACATGATCCACGAGCACCTGTAGTTAGGCTATGCACAATTTCTTCAATGCATTCATAATTTTTTTGTAAGCATCACTCGATTGATTGCATAACATGGATTCTAATTTGCAAACTGCATGAGTGATTGGGCACAAATTTCTTTTTCAAAACATATTCTTGAAAGGACACATTGCATGGAAAAATAGATAACTATTTTTAAGGCTCAAGGATCCAAGGAAAAGACCAATTGGTTTTGGACTTTCCTTGTGTGACAGTGCTTTGGAGAGGCTAAACTCATTGACTAATAACTTTGGTACTGAAAGAGCTTGCAAGATATTTTGACTGGCTTCACCACTGGTGAAATACATTCTAGAAGAACACAAACAACAAGCTTTGAAGCTGGATTCATTGCTACTCAACCCTACATTGGGGGAGGATCCTTCTATTGAACCTCCTGGTATTGTAGCAGCTTTGCAACAAGTTATTGTAGCAATCAACACTTGAGCAAGGGATTTGGTGAACAACTTGCCACCATTACTCATCCAAGAATTGGTCTTTTACTCAAATAGGCATTGGATGTTTTTCTTCGAGTATTGAAGGTGTTCCCAAAGAACAAGGTCTTAAGAAGCAAGGTGATATATTTCCTTCATTGAACGGTTGAAACACTTGGTAGTGCGGTGCTTCCATTTTTGCCAGCTCCTTTTCAACAGCTCTTGATTGAGAGTGAGTGAAGGGAGATGGTGGATGTCCTAGTTCTTATTAATCAACTCATGAGCAAGTTCAAAGTTAACATCAAGGACCTTGTACATGAGCTTTTTCCTTTCATTGTTGGACAAATTTATTGTATATTATCTAAAGAAATCTTTCCAGAGGGTCCTCGAGCCCATACTAAGGAAATGCAGACATTACAAGAACTATAACGGGTCTATTTTACATTTTTGCAAGTTATTATTATGAATGAACTATCTTCAATCCTCCTAGCACCCAAAGGGAGCCCCATTTTAAATGACATTATCCAGTCCTGTTTTAGTTGCATCATGTGGGCATAAAGATGCTCTTGTAAGAAAGGTTTGCATTAAGATTTTTGTGGAACCCGTAAAAAGGAAGATGATGAAAGCAATGATGGAGGTTGGCGACAGAGAAGAATAGCAAAAGCTATAAAGGCCTTAAGCTTTTTGAGGAAAAAGCTTTGTATTTTTGGGGGGCCGTCGAGCTTAAAAAGGGGAGGTGACGACGAGGAAGGCGAGGCAGCTAGCGGAAGAAGTTGCTATGATGAAAGAGCAGAAGATGAAGACGAAAGTGACAAAGTTGCAGTGACAATGAAGAAGAGCTCTGAAGACAATGTAGAAGGTGATGAAGCAGAGAGACAATGCAGAAGGTGACGACGAGGATGACGTTGCTGTGATGACGGAGTAATCGAAGTCTAGAGGGAGATGACAATAGGAACGTGATGAAGACTGTAAGCATGACGAAAAAGAAGAAGACGAGGCAGGAGGTGACAACGCTTGAGGAGGAGAAGAACATGTATCAAGATAGGGAGCATTATGTGGAATCATGCAGTGATTGTCAGATGCATTCCATGGTAAAGCATAGAGATGGGTTGCAACCGACCTATCCATTGTCTATGCATTACAAATGGGTAGTTGATTTGGTTACCATGCCTACAGGTTTATGGAATATGAGATATCTTGTGCTTGCACGAGAAGACTTGACAAATAATGTGGAAGGTCGAGCTCTTAGTGCAAAGACTACTCAAGCAATTTGCAAATTCTTATCAGAAGAAGTCTTTTGCAACAATGATTGTGTTGGTAAAGTGGTTGTAGATAGAGGAGAATTGGATGTGGATGAGGCTTTTGACTTCTTTTCATGATTGGGTATCTAGCTATCTTTAACTTTAGCATACAATCCTAAAGCAAATGGTAAAAGTGAAAGAGCTCATCAACCTATCATTCAGGCATTAGCAAAGTCATGCAAGGGCAGGATGAAAGGTAGCAAAAAATGTTACCCTTTTCTTTATTAGCTGATAGGACCACTCATAGTGCAATTATAGGGTATATTCCTATTGAATTAATGTATGGACAACAACCAATCATGCCTATTGAGGAGACTATTGCTACTTGGAGTGTTCTACCATGGGAAGAGGGTTTGAATAGAGAAGAGTTGTTGGTCCTACACATTAGATAATTAGAAAGAACGCCTGAAGACATTGAGACAACCATGAAAAATCTTAAAAGTACAAGGATCAAGAACAAGAAGAGGTTTGACAAGTGACATGGACTTTGACCACGAGCTATGCAAGAAGGGGACTTGGTACTAGTTTATATGACAGTAGCTTGGAAAATTAGCATAGTGCTAGTCGGAAGATGGAAAAGCACTGGCTTGGCCCATATGTGGTAAGGTTTGTTTTTGACAATGCTGCCTATGCATCAAATGAGATGGATGGGACAACTCTAAGGATTCCAATGGCTGGAAAATGTATCAAGCTCTTTAAATGTAGGGAATCTTCAAATACTGAGCATGAACATGAGAATATGGAAGAAGAAGAGATAGAAGATGAAGACATTGACATGGCAGAGGATACTTCTTCTGACATTGTAGATCCATAATACTTTGGTACATGCAAGGATGTGCAGGTTAAGAAGGGGTGGATATCGTGTTGCTACATAGACACAGTCTGAAATACTCTAGAGTGCATCATCATTTGAATCTCTTATTGATCTGGAGATCCAATGCCATATTAGTCATTAGTGCCAATGCCCTTAGTGTGGATGGTTCAAAAATACTAGCTTTTTGGACAAGTTTAGCCTATTTTTGATATTTTGGATCAATTTTTTTGTAAACATCCAAAAGTTATGGATAACTTCTAGAATAGGATGATATGTAAAAAAAGCAAGTGTCTTTCAGCCATTTTTGGGGGATTTTATAAAAAAAGAAGGATTGGCAAAATCATATGATACGCAATCGCATTTTAGAAATAGCAAACAAACAATTGGGAGAAGAAGGAATGATTTGGGAGAAATCTGATCAGGTGTCCTAGTCTTTTACCCCCCTTTCAAAGCCAACGGAAGCATCAGATTGGCGGTCTGAGCAGTAGAGAGGAAGCTATTTTTTTTGCATTTTTTTGGTCTACAAGAGATTTATCTTCTTAGGATGTAGAAATAAATTGACACGCTTCACCTCTATGAGTATTCCTCTACATCTTCTATTGCTATAAACCCCTTCTCTTTCATCTACTACTCTCCCTGAATCTCCATTCACCCTACTATCTCTTACCCTCATGGTAAACTTTCGACCCCAAATGATCCACCACGGTCCCTCGCTCTAACACACTCACACTCTCACTCTCTCACTCTCTCTCTCTCTCTCTCTCTCTCACACACACACACACACCCCCTCTCTCTCTCTCTCTCTCTCTCTCTCTCTCTCTCTCTCATGCACAAGAAGGAAGCAAGAGCAAGAGCAAGAAGAGAGCTAGTTTGCAAACACACAAGGAATAAGCTTATCCATTCACTTTTTTACTTTTATACATGCTCTTCTCCCCTTGGGCACCCATTCTATTACCACGGCTCCTTTACATATGCATTTTTATTTATAGCTTGCACATGAGGGAGACTCTCATTTTTTTATAAAGGGTTAAAATACACTTTATTTCTTGTGTACTTTGTTCTTGATTTTTTAAAACTTTTCATGCGCTTCTTGGTCTTCTTTCTCTAACATGCTATCTTTTTATGCTCCTCCTTAAGCCTTCTTTGCACCTTCTGTCATTTTGTGCCTTGTGTCGTTTCGAGAGGTATTTTATAATATTAATTTGAGGTTAAAAAGAGATTATAAATCCATTTCCAATCCTTGATTAATACAATGTCTTGACACATAGTCATTTTGCTTGTTTATTTGGAAGTCTCTTAGGGGGCCATCAGCCCATACAACACTTTCTGTAACCTGCACACATATGTGAGATAATCTAAATCCTCATAACCTACTAGTTTCTCCAAATATACCTCTTTTTGTAATTCTCCATGCAAGAAGGCATTCTTGACATCCATTTGCTACAAATTCCAACCTTTGGTTGTTACTAGCAATCACACATCTAACTATTATCATCTTAGTGCTAAATGTCTCTTCATAATCTATGCCATATGTTTGAGGATGGCCTTTTGCATAGCCAGGATAAACTTATACCTACTAAACAGAACCATCTACATTATGCTTGATTTTGTGAATTCACTTATAGCTAATAGCTTTATTGCTTTTAGGAAATGGTATCAAATCCCAAGTATTATTGGCTTCTAATGCTATCATCTCCTCATCTCAATGAGCATGACCAATAACATTCTCAACAAAAGTATTTTATTGTTGTAGATACATTGATTGATGGTGGTTAGTGAATATAATGATGGATGTAACAATGAAGGATCTAGGCCTACAAGGCATGTAGCCTACACATTGGCTTATCAGATTGGTAGAACCAAGTAGAATTAAGCCTTTGGACATTCTCCCATATGTGAAGACAACTCTTGCGGGATGAGACTATTGGTTGACCTATTTGGTGGTGATCCCAAATTCTTATGGGACCTCATATTCTCTACTACTAGGGGAAGACTGCCACTTTTTGAATCAAGAGCATGAATGGATTGGTTTAAGGGGACCCTAACCCTAGGTAGAGGACTGTCCACTAAAATCATTAGAGAGGCCCCTTGATTTGGTCTCAAGCACTTAACTTTCAAGCCTTTTCTATTTTAACTATAGCCTTGAAAGTTTTGAAGTGCTCAAATACCCCACCATTATGCAAGGACAAGGGAACCTTTCCAATGTTGAAATTAGAGGCAAGGCATTGTATTTTTCCATATTATTCATAAAGCGGTGCCTAAATACACTCCCATTTTCAAAACCACTCAATGATAGGGGTCTCTAATCACTCACATATTTAACATGTCCTTGATAAGATCCATCAAAATATAATATATAAACCAAGGCTTCATTGATGTAACATGCCATAATGATCAACCTACTCATACTTATAATAATCAAAGCTAACCTAGAGAGGGGGCATAAAACATGTACATTCTCTCCTTTCTCAGTAAACTCAATGCAAATGCTAGTAAGAACCTAATGATAATGGTGCCAATGGACTCAAATGTCCCACATGGAAGATCTGTCTTGTGACTCAGTAATGTGATAACCCTTACTTCATCAAACAACTTTGCCTTAGTGGTAATACTGCTCTAAATATGGCTACTCAAGATAAGAAATAAATTTTCCAATCCAATAGTCTTAGTACCCTCTATAAGTTTGAGATAATCCTAGAATACCTACAAATTAGGCACCAAGTTTGATGCTAAACCCTACACATAATAGGGCTTAAGCTTATTGAAGTTTGCTTTACTTCTGAAATCTATCACTTGAAAACTACTAAAAGATTGTAGAGCCATCCTTTCCTATACAAACAATCTTGTAAGGGCCAGTCCACTTGGATTCTAGAGGAATAGCTCACAATGTGCATCATAATATAGGACTAATTGACCCTTGGAAAATTTATACTTCTTAGCAGAACTGTTGTGAAGTGCTTTCATCTACTTCTTTTGTACCTCTTGATATAACAAGGCTTGCATTTTGATCTCATCAAGATATGTAATGGAAGTGAACCTTTCTTGCAATGCTTCCTCATCATCAAAAGAATGATTTAGAATAAAGCTTACTATAGGTAGCTCAATCTCTAAAGGCAAAACACATTCTTCTCCATATACTAATGGAAAGGGGTGTGGCATGTAGCTCTTTTAAGTGTCGTGTTATAAGTCCAAACTGCCACATACAACTTTTTATCCCAATCACGCTTACCTTCAGATATAGTCTTGGATAAAATCCCAGTGTGTGCTTATTGGTGCTCTCTACTTGCCCATTCACTAAGGATTATAAGGTAGTTTTATTGTGTTTAATATTTAGAGATTCTATCAAAGCCTCAATAGATTTATTCAAACAATGTGTCCCATAATCAGACACAAGATTTTTAGGTGGACCAAAATGGCACACAATCTACTCCAAAATGAAATTAGTTGTCTCCTTGGCATTATGCTTCATCATAGCACAAGCTTTAGATCACTTCATAAAGTAGTTTGTCACCACAATGATATAATGCTTTCACGTGGTAAACGAAAGATGCACAAGTCTAACAAAATCAATGCCCCAATTTTCAAAGAGTAAGGTCATTCGAATGGGGTTTAACAACCTCTTACAAATTTTTCTAGCATCATGTCTTTAACACATACCACATCGCTTAACATATTCAAATGCATCCTCGAAAACCTTTGGTCACTGATATCCAACACGTAAAGCCTTTTGGTGGGTGATAATTCATCCAACAAAATGGCCTCCACATGTTGAGTCATGCCATTACTCTAAAATGAATGATACCCCATTCGACACCATGCAATGACAATACACCTCATCCACTCCTCCTCTGTACAATACACTAGCTATAATGGAAAATTGAAGTGCTTTGTTGCTTAACCTTCCTCTTCTTAGATTTAGAAAGACCTTCCAATGGGTTGCCTATGAATAGATAATGTGTAATAGATGCATACCATGATAGAATTGATGCTATATCAATCTTCCATAACTCTTTGTAATCATTGATGTTAGTCCACTCTTCCTTAAGCTCACTAAAATGCACTAAAAATTCAATAATTCCTTGCATGCAATATTGACAGATTACTCTAAATCTCATAGTTAAACTCGTGTAAAGATATTAACCACTTGGCTGTAACGTGCCCATCCCTCAATTTGCGGGACACATCTTACCAACCCATCGAGAGATCAATCTAGAAGACGATGCTCGTCACTCCCAAGGAATGACACGGGGTTTGCCAACTAGGGTCTCTCGATTCTGCCTCGCAACGGAACTTATATGGCCGTTCCCATTAGGATCAACCTGAAGTCCGGGTTCCTAGCAGTCAAGTCTTCCTAATAGCCTTCTAGTGTCGGTCGACAGCTGCTCCACTTTGCGTAGATATAACTGGACCAAAGCAGGCTCATACCACACTTGGTTCAAAGAGAATGCGAAATGGGAGGGATGCATTTCTCGACCTCTCTACCCATAGGGCATAGTTCCATTCCGGTCCCCTAAAACGGTATGAATCAGGGTTCTAACCAAAGTTGTCTAAGGTCATCGTCCGACCTTCCCTAACATTCCTCGTTAACATTTCCCTTTGAGGAAAGCTCTCGGCTAACCGAGACCACCCTTCTGTAGGATAGACCCATTGGTCACATCCACCATGCTTCCCTCAAGGGTTGTTTTAATTATCTAATTACCTACCACGTTATTCTTGACACATAATAGCAGCTTCCTTAATTAACCCATTAGTCACAAGTTCCTTTACGTAATTTAGGCCACAGACATGAAGACAGGTTAAAACAAGATCAAACACTTCCTTGACTTATCTTCGGATTAATGTGTGTCTCCTGCCCATACAGGAGAATTAAGTGCTCCTTTCTGCCTCTATAGAAAAATCCTTCTGTCTTCTCGCAATAAAATCTAAAAGTTTATCCTTCCAAGATTCCGCTCTGTAACTAGTATCAAGGCCTCGAGATCCCATCCCGAGTCACGTAGAACGCTTGTGTAGGGCCCGGAGGCATTGGGATTTATGGCCAGAGTCCCCCCCACTGGCACCCAAGCATCCTCCTATGCCAAGTGATTTCCACGGAGAATGCTTGTGTAGGGAGCGGAGGCATTGGGATTTACGGCCAGAGCCCCACTGGCACCCAAGCGTCCTCCTACGCCAAGTGATTTCCACGGAGAGACCTCTTGCGACAGGTTCGGTCCACATTTCCGGTGTGGATTCACAACCCCCTTGGTTAGGGTTTGGCGGTTCGCAGGGGGTTAGCTAGCGCCATCCTTCCTTAATTATTCCTTTAGGAAATCAACCACAGCTAAAGCAACCAGCATAGTAACAATTTCTAGGGAAAACATCCCTTTCATTTCCAATCAAGAAAATATCATTTTCTACATCGAGCAATCACTTTGCTTATAAACCACTTGTCCTTAGTAGGTTCTCCTCTTACCAAGGCAACCAGCCAATTCACTTAGAAATATTCTTTTCAAAACAACCAAGCATAATCCTTGATCAACATTCCATTTAGAGTCAGCTTACTAGCCTAGCTTAAACTAGGAGGATGTTCACTTCTAATAATCTGAGACAAGATCATTAAAACAACTCACAAGCACATGTGTTTAATCACTCAACTTCTTTCGAATCTCTCTTCCCCTTGGGTTTTATCCTAGGGTTCCAAGTTGGGAATCCTCGATTTCTTGCATGTCTTTTAACATACTTGGTAATCTTTAAAACACATTAAATATATTGCAAGACTTGTCATACATTCTTTCCATCCTCTCTTAGTGCGATGCTATGCAGAATTTTGCCAACAAACTCATCTCTCGTGCACAAGGATCGTTTAATAAACTGACACAATCTATGACGCTTCACTCCCTTCACATTTAGTCGATGGTTTTTAATCCTAATATGCATGTATTTTTGTGGCTTAAGTACATGAAAGCCTAAATTTCCATGCATCTGTGCATTTGCATGCTAAAAATGGGAGCTATCATTTCATGTGTCTATTGTAATCACGGGCATGAATCCATGAATCCTAGATAGCCATTCATGTA